>NC_134487.1:10712208-11029569 GCF_040206685.1 Ascaphus truei
AGCAGGAGATCCTGAGTCTGATCTGTCAGACTGCTGGAGACAGCACATCGGCCCCAAGCCCAGCCCCCTGGGGTAACGACGCGAGAACACGAGTGTGGTGACGTCACGAGCGCACGTGACGCGGAAGCAGGAGTGGAGCAGCGCCGAACCTGGGAGGAGGGTGTCTGGAACTGAGGCTCTCTCCACACAAGAAGACGGACACTGAGGCTTTCCCAGCTTGCTGAAACTTCGGAGTAACCTTCCTACTGTAGATGTGCCTATTACCAACTTACGTTTTGTAAGTGTTTTTAACTGTGTTCTTTTAGCATTAAAACTTTACATTTTGCACTATGGGTCTTGCGCCCTTTTTTCCTTTTTTATCTTCCCAGTCCATTAATCCTGCCCCAGCCAAACACCTGCAGAGGGGTGCTCCATTAACCCTTCCCCGCGCCCCCCCATCCCCACGCCCCCCCCTTCCCCGCACGCCCTTCCCCCCGCGAAAAACGTCTCACCCAGTGCTGGGCTGCCGTCCCCCCCACACACCCCAGGGCTCAGTACCCATGGGGGGACGGATGGACCGATGGGGGAGGGGGGGAAAGCGGAGGGCAGCACTGAGAGCCCTCTGCTCAAACCACACCCCTCCCGCTCCCACTCCCTACAGACAGCATATAGCGGTCAAGTGCCTCTCCACGCGCCGCCTGTCTGCAGTGCGGGTGCGAGGTCTGAGGCAGCGAGGCCTTAGCCTTAGCATAAAATGCTACCCCTGCAGTCAGGGATTCTGGGTAATGACATGCAAATGAGCACTCACAGTATGTAAGCTTTGGCTTCTATACTGTATAGAGGGGTATTTTTGGAAATAGTTAATACATTTTCTCTATTTTGGCCTTTAAAATACCTCTAGGAATAAGGGGCTCTGCACCACTCGTACTTATCTTCGTATTTTGAGTGCTGCAGGTTCCCTTGTTCCTGTATGCTTCTGGATGGGCTTGCGGACCCCCATTCCCGTTGTACTAGTAACGCTCCTAAATTTAGCCAGGTGTTGAGTGCCCACCAGATCTTATTTCTTCCTTTAAAATGCCTCTCACTGATTTATATGTTCAAATGCGTTCCAATGTTTAAATATAATACTATATCCAGTTACATTTTTTTCCACATCATTATTTAATATTTATTTTATTTATTTATAAAATATTTTACCAGGAAGTAATACAGTGAGAGTTTCCTCTCGTTTTCAAGTATGTCCTGGTCACAGAGTTAAGACAAATAATACATGGTTACAAATACAGTTACATAAATAAACAGGGTATCTTACTATATATTTCTGAAAGCATTGTATGTATGTATGTTTCCCTGGTGTGTTCCCTGTCCCTAGCGGCAATCTCATTGGTCCCTTGGCCCTCCCGCCCGCCCCCGCACACCTCTCATTGGCCTGAGGCGGAGTGACGGGCCAAAGGTCCAACCACACACACACACACCCCCACACACCCACCCCCCCCCCCCACACACACACAGACACACACACACACACACACAACTGATGGCCCCAGTAACTCACCTATTTCAGCCTCGCGCCACAGGCCCACACAGGCCGAGCCCCAGGCCCACACATGCACGCTCTTCCTGCCGCCGCCTGCACACGCCTCAGTCCGACACATCGGGGGACCAAGCGATCGCGGGGGGGAGCGCGTCACGGGGAACGGGGGGCCGCGTCACGGGGGAGCGAGTCACGGGGAACGGGGGAGCGAGCCCCGAGTCACAGGGAACGGGGAAGCGAAGAGCGAGCCCTGAGCCATCGGGTAACCAAGAAGGGGGAGCGGCCAGCCGCCGAGACAGCGGGGGAACGGATGCCCGGACGGGGGGGGGAGAGGGCATGCACATACATAAATTATGACAATACATATGCCCCCTGCTCTCCACCCCCCCTCTCCCCTTTCCCCCCTTTCCCACCCCCCACTCCCCTCCTTTCCCCCCCCCCCCACTCCCCTCCTTCCCACCCCCACTCCCCTCCTTCCCCTCCTTCCCCCCCACTCCCCTCCTTCCCCCCCACTCCCCTCCTTCCCCCCCCACTCCCCTTTTCCCCCCCACTCCCCCCCACTCCCCTTTTCCCCCCCACTCCCCTCCTTCCCCCCCCACTCCCCTCCTCCCCCCTCCACTCCCCTCCTCTCCCCCCACTCCCCTTTCCCCCCCACTCCCCTTTCCCCCCCACTCCCCTTTCCCCCCCACTCCCCTTTCCCCCCTCATTCCCCTTTCCCCCCCACTCCCCTTTCCCCCCCACTCCCCTTTCCCCCCCCACTCCCCTTTCCCCCCCCACTCCCTTTCCCCCCCACTCCCCTTTCCCCCCCCACTCCTCTTTCCCCCCCACTCCCCTTCCCCCCCACTCCCCTTTCCCCCCCACTCCCCTTTCCCCCCCACTCCCCTTCCCCCCACTCCCCTTTCCCCCCCACTCCCCTTTCCCCCCCCACTCTCCCCCCCACTCCCCTTCCCCCCCACTCCTTCCACCCACTCTCCTTCCACCCCCCACTCTCCTTTCCACCCCCCACTCCCCTTTCCCCCCACTCCCCTTTCCCCCCCCCACTCCCTTCCCCCCCTTCTCCCCCCTCCCCTTTCCCCCCCACTCCCCCTTCCCCCCCTTCTCCCCCCTCCCCTTTCCCCCCCACTCCCCCTTCCCCCCCACTCCCCTTTCCCCCCCACTCCCCTTTCCCCCCCACTCCCCTTTCCCCCCCCACTCCCCTTCCCCCCTCCCTTTTCCCCCCCATCCCTTTTCCCCCTCCTTCTCCCCCTCCCCCTTCCCCCCTCCGCTCCCCTTTCCCCCCCTCCGCTCCCCCTTCCCCCCCCTCCGCTCCGCCTTCCCCCCCTCCGCTCCCCCTTCCCCCCCCTCGGCTCCCCTTTCCCCCCCCCTCCTCTCCCCTTTCCCCCCCTCCTTTCCCCCCCCCTCCGCTATGACGCATTTACATCCCGGGCAACGCCGGGTCTCTCAGCTAGAACATTATATACAAGACATTGCATGCACAGTTAAAGAACATATATATTATGAGCGTATGAAACAGTTACAGACCAGGTTAAAATGTGAGACAGCCTTAGATTTGAAAGAACTTAAACTGGTGGTGGCTGTGAGAGTCTCCGGTAGGTTGTTCCAGTTTTGGGGTGCACTGTAAGAGAAGGAGGAACGTCCGGATACTTTGTTGAGCCTTGGGACCATGAACAGTCTTTTGGAGTCTGATCTCAGGTGATAAGTGCTGCATGTGGTAGGGGTGAGGAGGCAAAAAACTGACACAATATAGTATAGTATTATACAGTATACTGCTCAATACCCCATTAGAGCAGCAATACGTGCTCTTTTTTTTACCCAGGATTGAAGCAGGGGGTGTCCGGAGCTGAACCCCATTAATTTCAGCTCTGGGAAGTCCTGTTGTGATCAGGCTCGGCTTCCTATTCGACTGCGTGATGCTGGAGCTTTACACTTTAATGCCCAGATAGCTAAGCCGGAGTGGCTACTTGTACCTACTACTGAGGTAAGTATCTCTGGAAGCAGGGGGGCCCCGGAGCTGAAATTAATGGGGTTCAGCTCTGGAGACCCCCTGCTTCAATCAAGGGTAAATAAATAAATAAATAACAAAACATTTTTTTTAGAGGTGCTTTTGCCTATGGGTACGAATAGACACAGCTTCGTTTCCTTATACAATGCAAAGTCTATTACCCTGGACCTGGTCAGATAACAGCCCTCAATGATTCATTTAAACCCAGAGTGCCGTACCTAGCACAGTTAGGGGCTTATTCTATATAAACCAAAGCAACCTATCAAAAGGTGTGAATGGCAGATCCAGGGCGTATTAGGCCATACTCAGGCCTCCACCACTCTTGTCCCACACCGAAGACCCACCTCCAAACTTACCACCTTGGCCAATTCTGACCAATTTTCCCCTTCCAGCAGTGACAGCATACTGCTGCGGCACAGTTTATTCGAGCATTTGCCCGTTCTGTGCCGCAGCAGTAGCCTGGCGCGCGCCCGAGTGTGACGGGCGCGCGCCGAAGCAGCGGAAGAGCGCCCTCCGATCGGGGCGCTCTCCCTACCGCTGCCGGGTCCGCCGGGTCCCCCGGAACCCCCTGCCGCTGTCCCGCGATCGCGGGACACCAGGGCTCCCTCGGGGAGCCCCTGGACTCGCGTGCAGGGGGCGCACGCTCCCGATGACGCATGACCGCGCGTCTATGACGCGCGGCACGCCGAGGGGCGGCCACTAGCAAGCCGGGAGATTTCCCGGCTTGCGGTACCGACCACACTTCAATAAAGTGTGTCGGTAGTGTAACATAAAAAGCTTTACTCACCCCCTTTTTAATTTCTGGGTTGAACTTAGGCCTCGGACATGGTAAAAAAGACCATGCTGAGCCGCGCTGAGGGGAAACATTATCCCTATCAGCGCAGCTTTAGACAGCGCTTCCGCACGCTTCCGCAGGCGTGCGGAGGCATGTGGAATTTCAGCCGACAACCCAATTTTAGTTTTCCCACTGAGAGAAGCACAGGGCCGGTCACATGACTGCCAGAAGCCAATGGCAGTCCATGACGTCGGCACCGTGACGTGGCGCGCTAGACCCACCTCCCGCTCCGGCTCCAGGCCCGCCTCCCGCCCGCCTCCCACCCGGCACACAAGCGCGCTCGCTGACGCTCATGCAGGGACACGAAAAAGCTCCTGCTTGAGCAGGAGAGCATGAGCGTAAGCGCTGCTCAGCGCTCTTCCCTTTACCATGCCCGCGGCCTTAGACTGCAGCTCGGTACTTAGTGGGGTGCGATGGGTCTGAGATGGGGTGAACTGTGTCTTGAGTGGGGTGCAATGGGTCAGAAGTGGGGTGAGCTCAGTCTGTAAGGGGGTGCGATGGGTCAGAGGTTGGGTGAGCTGGGTCTGGAATGGGGTGCGACGGATCTGAGGTGGTGTGAGCTTGGTGCGATGGTGCTTGGGGTACCTGGTGCAGAAATAGCTTTCCTAGGAAGTTCAATGGCTATAGTTCTCGCTGGCTTCTTCTTCATCCAGATTGGTCCTAGGGTCTTGCCCTTTGGAGTTTTGGACGATTCTACTAGGTTTTCTTTCCCACTGTATTCTTTGCACATATTTGTGGGGGGCATGGGCCATTTGATATTATCTATATAAGTATACTGCACCTTCTTAATGCCCTTAGTGCTGTAACTTGTGTATTACTACTGTGAAGCACTATGTACATTAATGGAGCTATATAAATTAAAGACATACTGTACATACACATACATACATACTGTACATGTCTCGTATGTGCATTTCATCCAGTATGTAGTGTACAGTATGCTTCTGTACTCTTTTTTTATCTTTATAATTTTGCCTTTTCACAGTGCGTCGATTCGGCTGCTGGATGAGATGATGAAAAGGAAGGAGGGCGCTAATGTACATTACTACAGAGGTGGCTAACTGTTCTCTCCTGCTAGCCTAGGAAAATCTGTCTGGCTGCAGAAATATCACAGAAACGTTACAGCGTTTCTGTGAGATAGCCACAGATTTTCCTAGGCTAGCAGGAGAGAACAGTTGGCCACCTCTGTATATTAATTATTAAAATACTGATACAAATACAAAATTGGTCTATTGACCATACAATCAGCAGTCAGTGAGAATAAAGGGGTTTTCCTGACCCCAAGGAACAGTGAAAAGGGAAAAACTCAGGCGCATATGTAGCAGAGTCCCCACTCCTTACCTCCAGTGAGGGGGGAGCTGCTGGGTTCCTGCTGGAGCTCTGCGCCAGATTGGGAGAGCAGGGGCGGCAATCTTGGGCAGGCGCGAATGCGCAGTGTGCAGAGTGTGTCTGTCATCTTTAGATGGCTCCGCAAGACGCGGCGTGGGACTACAAGACCCAGGATCCTCTGGGGGGAGGGAAATACCACATGGAGCCAGCCAACCAATAGGAGTCGTGCAGGCAGACAGGGGGCAACAAGATATCCTCCACACACAAAAAACCACGAGGCAGTCAGATGGGGGGCAACAAGATAACATGTAGTGTCCAGGGAGCATTGCTAGGCCCTGAGTAACCCCAACGGAGTGTTGCAGGGAAGGCCCCAGATAGGGACTCTTCCCCTTTAGTGCATAGTAGTGCTGTTGCACCGGTGACCGGACGGCCATGCGGTGCCCTGCGGCCTGGGACCAGGTCACAGGAGTCATAGACATTCCGGTGAGACCGTCTTGCTGGAGCTCACCTCTTGAGGAGGATCAGGAGGATCACGACCCTAAGGAGTGAGGGGATTGGTGTCGGAAGCCCCGCGGCGTGGGACTTGACTGTTCCTTAACCGACAGCTGCACCTGGGTACAGGAGTGCCCAGGAAAGTATACATGTGCACCAACGGTTCACAGGGGTAGTGCTACCTCACACTTTGGGTGGGTTTGCTCGTGCTTGGTGTATTGTACATTTTATGTATGTGTATGTGATTTATGGTTATAGCGTGTACAGTAAAGTAGTTATATTATATTCAGTTGTATGGTGTTTATGGTGTTTATTGGGTCCTGTGTGGGGTTATCCCGCCAACGCTGGGATCCCTCACAGGTGGAGGCGCAGCACGTAAGGAGAAAGAGCTCACCCCAAGCTCCCAGCGGCGGAGGCTTAGGCCTCCTCTGAGCAAACAGGCATAGAAGCACGCGTAATGATGCAGCCACGAGTATCCGGACATTTGCCTGGGAAAATCTGGGGCAGTAACCCAGTAATGCTGCAACATTTCAGTGACATTTCTGCAGACAGACTAATGACCCATCGGATTAACACAGCGAGGGTCCCTGGCAGTCCCATTCAAAGTGGGTAGTGGGGGAGGGTGGTTAGGCCTCTTGGGTGGGTAGTGGGGATGAGTTAACCCCTTAATTACTCTAGTGGTTACTAACCGCTAAGGTGATTAAGGGGTTAGGGGACATTAGATTGTCGCTTTTTATTCTTGTGTATTTCTTACAGCACAGGAGGGCATGGGTGGGATGAGGATGGCCTTCATCGTGGCAGCCTGCAGGGGTGAGTGCAAAATGTATTTATTTTATATCTGCTGCTTATTGTATTTTAAATGGGCAAATGCATTATTATCCATATGTGAATAATAGTAATTTTGCCCATTACTGTGTATTGTATTGTATTGTATGTCTTTATTTATATAGCGCCATTAGTGTACATAGCGCTTCACAGTAGTAATACATGTGGTAATCAAATAAATAACAGATAATATAAATAACAGATCATGGGAATAAGTGCTTTAGACATAAAAGTAACATTTCGGAAGAGGAGTCCCTGCCCCGAGGAGCTTACAGTCTAATTGGTAGGTAGGTAGAACGTACAGAGACAGTAGGAGGGAGTTCTGGTAAGTGCGTCTGCAGGGGGCCAATCTTTATGTATCCTGTGTTCAGAATATCCACAGTGCTATTCATATGCTTCTTTAAGCAAGTGTGTCTTAAGGTGGGTCTTAAAGGTGGATAGAGAGGGTGCTAGTCGGGTACTGAGGGGAAGGGCATTCCAGAGGTGTGGGGCAGTCAGTGAAAAAGGTTTAAGGCGGGAGAGGGCTTTAGATACAAAGGGGGTAGAAAGAAGACATCCTTGAGAAGAACGCAAGTGTGTTAAGGTGCGGGGGGGGGAGGGGGTGTATATATTTAAAAGTATTTATGTATTTGTTATTTTTTTGGGAGGGGCACAGAATTGGTACTGCAGGCAAGCGGGGCCGCCAGACACCCGAGGGGACCACCCGGGGGCCACCGCCGGCCTATAGTATAATTCCTGTGCATCCCCAAAAAATTAAGATATATGTTATGTATGTTTGAGGGGTATAGGGGTTGTTGGGGGCACAGGGGGTGGGTGGTGTATTAGATATTGCTATATTTATTGGGGGCTTAGGAGGTGGGTAGTGGGGCTTTTGTGTGTATTGTTTTTATTGTGGGTAGGGTGGGTGGGTGAAGGGGGTATTATCCCAGAGGATGGGTTTTAGGCCTTGCAGGTGGGTAGCTAGAGGGGTTAACCCCTTCATTACCTTAGCGGTATTAACCACCAAGGTAATGAAGGGGTTACGTCCACCCTCAACTCCCCTGCAAGGCCTAAATACCCACCAAAGGCCAAATACCCCCTTCACTCACCCCGCTACCCACAATAAGCCTGGAATGGGTGTTTAGCGGTTAGCCGCTAAGGTAATGAAGTGGCTGTAAATGCATTTTTCCTGCCCAGTGTGTGGCAATGGGTTGGCTGAGGGAAGATGCTGCTGGTAGGCGCATTTACCATGGGCCGATTCATATTTCCCGCTCACCAGGATTCACGCCGCCTTCTCTGATGTCAGCAGCCAGATGAGCCCCCATTCTTATTGGCTGGCTGAGTTAGGATCCATTCTCTGATTGGTCGCTAGTTTCACTTCCATGTTAAACATAGAACAGCGGGGTCTATGTAAGGATCAGAGAACCAGACAATCAGTGGCTTGAGTCGGTGAGGCAAAGGCAGCTTTTCAAAGTTGCTCTGTTGCGAATAGCAGAACAACCGGCTTCATTTTTGGAGCCAGGAAAGCCTGCCCAGCAGAGGCTAAGTCAGACGCTGGGACCAAGTTCTCAAAATAGAACGTATCGGTCGCGGTCAGGTATTCTACCCGACAAGAGTACCAGGAAGCTCATGACTCGGTCCCAGTCAGGGTAAGCTTTCCGAATCAGGCGCCCTGCACCTATTTGAGTCTAGCTTTCTACCCCAGACCCCCAGAAAGTGTGTATTCTGTCTGTATGTTGTGTATTCATTGTGTGTCCTTGGGTGTCACCCGAATAAATCTCATTTTATTCCACTACCTTATTTTGCCTAGTGAATGATCCCAGATGTTAAAGTATTAACGTTCTGGTCTCCCGTGACAACCCCCTAATACGGAAATACTCATTTATTCTGCATTATCGCAACTGGGCTAACACAGCTATTTCCTTTTATATATATATAAAATAGTTATATATGTTGGAGTACAATAAAAACTGTGCCCGTTGTACCCCATATACAGTGTGACGTTTATATGTGTCAGTGTGTGTTATTGCTGTTAAATGCCCCTTTCCCTACTCTTACGCTAGTAGCCTCTACCTAACCAAAAATGGCACACACAAAAATAATTGTTAATAATTCATGAGATCACTTTAACTTCCCTTCAGATCACTGACACCGACACACTGATTGTGGAAATAAAGTATTCCTTTTGGCCGATGACACCATCATGTCACCATTTTCAGGGCCGTCTCACCTCTTTGTGTCTCCACTTTGTCAGTATAGTCTAAGCGCCTCTGAGTGGGAATATGTCTCCTTCTTTTTGCCATAACATTTTGGGATTTGAGCGTTACTGTTGTGCGCTGCAGAATACTGGAGGTTCTCAAATAAATAATAATAATAATAGACACTTCTGTTTTAATCACACATTGCGTACATATCTTGCCCTAAAATTCTGTCTGGGGAGGAACATGTGAATAAACACAGTAATAAAGTCAGAGAAGTGTTTTATTTCGTTGATGCCCAGCGTCTCATAGACTTACAAAGCCTTTCACAATAACAAAGCAAGTCTTCGGGAAACAGAAAAAGAACTGAATGTGTTATTTAAATGCAAAAAAACTAATTATGGTACTTGCAAGGCAGACCTCTGTAATTACATATCTGACAGGAAATAATATTGCTGTTTTGATTTACAGTAGCATATAAAAGAACATAAGCTGTTTCAAAGATCTGTCAAATTCGTTTAAGATTTTTTTTTTTTAAAGCCTTAAAACCATGTGTATTATTATATGCTAGTTATGTAATTAGACATTCCGGGTGCCAGAATATTTCGGAAGTCCTAAAAAAAAGACGGTACAGGCATACCCCACATTAACGTACGCAATGAGTCCGGAGCATGTATGTAAAGCGAAAATGTACTTAAAGTGAAGCACTACCTTTTCCCCACTTATCGATGCATGTACTAGGCTGCAATCCTCCTATACGTGCATAACTGATGTAAAAAACGCACGAGTAACAGGCTCTATAGTCTCCCCGCTTGTGCACAGCTTGGGTACAGGTAGGGAGCCGGTATTGCTGTTCAGGACGTGCTGACAGGCGCATGCGTGAGCTGCCGTTTGCCTATTGGGAGATATGTCCTTACTCATGAGTGTACTTAAAGTGAGTGTCCTTAAACCGGGGTATGCCTGTACTGTATATCCGCTCTTGCTATATCTGATAACTGTTATACACCGTCCTCCTTTATATGCATATGGTATATTTGCTATGTAGCCCCCTTTCCCTAAGGGAAACCGCGGGCGGCTATGCATGCTGCTAAAACCTGTACGCTCAGAGGAGGCCTGAGCCTCCGCTTCTGGGAGCCTGGGGTGAGCTCTCTCTCCTAGTGCAGTGCCTCCACCTATAAGGGATCCCAGCGTGGGCGGGATGACTCCTCATAGGAACAATACAAACAGAGATAACAATACCACACCATATATATGTATAACCCAGGTCCCCCGTAAGCTCCTTACCTCCCGGCGCTGGTGCGCTATGCAGCGGAGGCAGGGAGTCAGGTCCCGACAGTGGGGCCTATGCAGAGAGCTCAGATAAGTCCGTTCTCGCCAGCTTCTCGCCAAAAGTGCCTACGGCTATTAAGTAAGCTCCGAGAAGCTGGCGTAAAATTCTAGATTCGCCATTTTTTTGGTCCGGAAAAAGATCATTCGCCAAGCACTCGGCGAGAAGCTTCTGAAACTCGTGGTATTCGACAAGCCCTGATCAGCTACTTGCGGCTATTCGCCACTTAAAAATTAAGAATTTCTCTCCAAAACACCTCGCCAAAAAAAGTTGGCAAGAAGGTGGGGAGAAGCTGGCGAGAAGCTGGGGAGAAGCTGGCGAGAAGCGCTGAGACGGAACTTTAAAAAAAAAAGTATGTTTCCTGCCTGGGATTGATGCCGGTGTCTCCGGAGCTGATACCCATTAATATCACCACCGGAGGCCCCCAGCATTAATCAGATGCATGAAAAATGCATTTACAGGCACTTCATTACCTCAGCGGCTAACCACTAAGGCAATGAAGGGGTTAACCACCCGTGCCAGGTTTATTGTGGGTAGCAGGGGTGGGTGAAGGGGGAGGGGGTTGCGGGTGGACTTAACCCCTTCATTACCTTAGTGGTTAATACCGCTAAGGTAATGAAGGGGTTAACCCCTCCAGCTTCCACCAGCAAGGTCTAAACACCCATACTTGGGGCTAATACCCACTTCACCCACCCCCGCTACCCACTATAAAACAATACACAGAACAGCCCCACTACCAACCTCCTAGGCCCACAATAAACCTTACAAATCTAATACACCCCCTCCCCCCCGCCCCCTAACATATACAGTACAATAATGGGCAAAATTACTATTAACCACATATGGATAATAATGCATTTGCCCATTTAAAATATAATAAGCATCAGAAATAAAATAAATACATCTTGCACTCACCCTTTCCAGGCTGCCACGATGAAGGCTGTCTTCATCCTCATCACGTCCATGCCCTCCAATGCTGCAAAAAATACACAAGAATAAAAAAAGACAATATAATGTCCCTGTAACAGGGGACTTATCCCTGTTCAGTAATGTGCCTTTAATCTAGCAGTGTGGTAGTTAATTACTAAACACCACCTGCCTGATTAGATTGCTTACAAAAGCCTGCCTTTGAGACAGGAAGTGACTCCTTAGCTCTGAATGAGAGCTGACCTTTGGCGAGACAGAGGAGTGTTCTTGAGTCTCCCAGGGGAGACTGACCAAGAGAACACACATCTCTGGAGCTGACCGGTCTTGAGCTCTGCCCAGCATAGCTGATTGCAAGACACCAAGTAAGACTTCTAAACCTGGATGTTGATTTTCTGTGCACGCACGGGTGCGGTTCCAGGAAAGCAGAGAAGCTTACTCTACAGCAGCTAACAGATAAGACTTTCATTATTAAGAGACTGCTTATATCTGCTTGTTTCATGCTATATGTTTTGGGGCTGTGAGACATGCTTTACTAAGGGAGATGTGAATTAATTGCATAGGATTTCACTAGAAATACTCCCAAGTGAATAGAAGCTTTGTTCCCCCCCCCTGTGTTTGGATGATTTCCTGATGAAAAGGAAAAGGCACAATAAAGCCTATTATAATTTCACCTTATAAAAGCCTCCAATTGTGTACCTCTGTGAACGTCGTCTACATATGGTGTCCGAGGTGGGACAAGAGGTGTCCTTGTAGTTTAAAAGGACCGAAGATTTTTATGTGAAATTTTTTTTTAATGCGTTTTGCCTACAAACAGTCAGGAAAAAAAAAAAAAACCTCATGCAGCAGAGATCAGAGTTAAAGGGACACACCACTGAAACTTACACTGCATTGAAACTTACAAAACCACAGATGGACTCTTTGCTCCAATCCCAAGAGGAGAGAGACTGCTGAAGCAGCTAAAACTTTATTTGCCTATCACAAAGCGTAATATGGTCATTGAAATAGGGGTTTTGCCTTCCAGCCATAGTCAGGGTTCAAGAAGTGAGTCAGCCCTTAAAAGGGATAGGTGTTTGTTGTTTTCAAAAGTTTCGCTGAAGCAGTGAATACAGATGGTGACCCACGAGTAGTACTGATTTTGCAAATAAAGGTTGCCACACCGCATAGGGCTACCAGCTGTGAATGGAGTATATGCAGAAAAGTGTGAAAATTGATACAAGACTGTGCTGAAGCAGGGGAATTTTTAGCAAACAAATGCTGAGTGTAAAATTGCCCTATAAAGGAAAAGGTTTTTCAAAGCCAATTTCTGAGTGTTGAGTCCACTGCAAGGAATGTTTTTTTTTTCTGCAAGTAAAAAAGTATGCCTATTATCTTGGGAGCAAAACAGACACCCAAAGTGTGAAGTGTGAATGCCATAATACCCAAAGATGAGACTGAAAATTACTGAACTCAGGCAGAAAACCAAATTCTGTTGCCGAAGCGGAGGGATCGCACCTAGCAAGTAAATGGTGTATAGCAATTAGACTTTTTTTTACCTAGCAACTGCACATCTTGTATACCTGATAAATGAAAATGCATGCACAGAACTGCTGATATTGAAAAAAAAAATTACCCAAGAAAGAAAAGTCTACAGAGATGCCTGTGAGAGCTACGACCTCTACAAGCAAAATATGCCCATCTGTAGGAATACCACAATTGGGGGTTCTAGCAAATACAGTGGCAACAGCGCCTCCTGAGGTCAGGAAGAAAATTACACCTGATAGCCTAAAAATGGAGGACAAGATGCAGCGTTCCTGTAATGAACCCTACAGAAACAGAAAAGATCGCTCGCTTTGATGACGAATATGATCAGCAGGAGACAGAGCGGGAGCAGTGGATCACCAAATATTTCTGTCAGCTAAAGCAGCTGCAAGAAAAGCCTGGCGTATATAATGAAGCTGCTAAAATTTCAAATGAAGATGGAGACCCCAATATCCCTGAAGGGACGGTGTCATCCAAATCAAAAAGGCAGAAAAAGAAAAGCAGTTCTTCACTTACCGTGGAAGGAACAGACACGTCCGCAGATCCTGTGGAGGAAAAGGGGGACCGAGTTGCCCTGCAGCTTAGAGAAAATGGAGAATTCGTCCCGCGGGTAACCGAATATCCAGAGGGCCCAAGGCAGAAGTCATGTACCCCAAAGAAGTGTCTGTCCGGTGCCAACAGTGAGGAACCCTCGGCCAACCATCCCAGGGATGTGGAGTCGGAGCCAGTGATTGACGATCCCTTGACCAGCCCTGAAGATGCACTGCAAGCTGCCAGGCATGACTGTGATCTACTCTGTGAAGATTGGAAAGGGAGAAAAAAAATAATGTTGAGCTACAGAAGACTGTGCTCGCAATTTACTCTGCGGCCAAGACCAAATTGGAGGATCTCAAGACTGAGCTAGATACTGCAAAGGCTACTATTTCCGCCATGGAGGAAAGCAGAGCCAATCTGATAAAATGGTGGCTACGCTGAAGCGGAAGTATGAGGAGGCACTGAAGCAGATGACAGTCTTCCAGCAAGAGGTTCACACTCTTCGCATAGAGCTGAATGCCTCACAACAGGAGGTCAACAGTGTCCGGATAGAGGTGGACGTATCTCAGAAAGAGGTTCAGACACTCCGCAGAGCACTGGATGCCTCTCATCATGAGACCAACAGCTGCCGCACAGACCTGGAAGTTTCCAGAAAGGAACTACACAGTCTCACTGAGGAGCTGGACATTGCTAAAGAAACTATTGGTAATCTTGAAACAGATCTCAAAGTCTTTCTGAAGGAGCTTCAGACCCTCAACCTAGAGAAGGAAGTCTCACGCCAGGAGATTGTCATTCTCAAAGCAGATGTGCGTAAATGGAAGGAGGACTGCAAAGAGGCCCTGAAGAATACAGAGACTGAAAAAGGAGAAAATTCAAGATTAAAAAGAGAAAACTTAAAACTGAAAGAAGAAAATTTTCAGTTAACAGAAGAAGTCAAGGAAAAGTTTGACGCAGAGCACCGACTGCAGAACCAACTGCAAGGTCTGTGTACACACCTCCAGTATGCTAAGGAGAAGCAGCAAACGCTACAGGAAGAAAAACTGCAGGCTGCTAAAGAGGTACAAGCACTGCAGGAACGTCTGAATACCCAGTACGTCCCCACAGAGCAGTATGAGGAGCTAAAGGCCACGCTGCATGTCTTCAGAGCATCGTTGGAAGCAGAGCTTCGATACCAGGTGACTCTGTATGAGAGGGAGCGTGAGAAGGCTCAGAAACTGGAGCAAGAGCTGGAGAGACAGAGAGACTGTTCCATTCCCTTGAGTCAGTACACCAAGGAGAAAACAGATGCAGCGGCAACTTTGACGACAAAAATTACAGAGCTCCAGAATATGAAGGAGACTCTGATACAGATTCCTCCAATACGGAAAAAGGTATTGGCTCTGCCCAAGCACCAGTATCCGACAGTAACTAATGCCCATAAGGACAAGGGTACAGTGAGAGTTGGGGACTCCACGCAACTTCAAAACAAAATTACGAAGTTTGAGCAACCAAAGAAAGCACTAGCCAAACCTACAGCTGCCCAACAGGCAACAAACAGAGGTAGGAGTGCAGAATCAAAGCCAGAAGAATCCTTAGCTGAAGAAGCTGAACTGGCGACTCCGTGGTGTGGAGAAGCTGCAGAAAGACCACTTCAAGAGCAGAAAACTCTAAGGGCTAGTCCTAACTGCTCTACAACTGTTGCCATACACTTTGTCTACAAAAAGATGAGTGCCCGACGCAACAGAAATCTCAAGACCACGCACGCGATAAAAAGACTTTACGTGGAAAAAGTCCTCCTAGAGCGACTGAGGAGTGCTGATCTCAAGCATCTTCGGGAGGAGACAAAAATAAACTGGAGAAAGGGCTCCAATCCCAGCGGGACAGAGGGTTCTCTTCCTCCATCCACTCTCATTCAAGTCATAGAGATATCTAGAATGAGAGTGGAAGGATGGGCTTTGGCCGTGGTAAGCCCGAGCTTCCCACAAACAGGGGAGGTATGTAACAGGGGACTTATCCCTGTTCAGTAATGTGTCTTTAATCTAGCAGTGTGGTAGTTAATTACTAAACACCACCTGCCTGATTAGATTGCTTACAAAAGCCTGCCTTTGAGACAGGAAGTGACTCCTTAGCTCTGAATGAGAGCTGAACTTTGGCGAGATAGAGCAGTGTTCTTGAGTCTCACAGGGGAGACTGACCAAGAGAACACACATCTCTGGAGCTGACCGGTCTTGAGCTCTGCCCAGCATAGCTGAATGCAAGACACCAAATAAGACTTCTAAACCTGGATGCTGATTTTCTGTGCATGCACGGGTGCGGTTCCAGGAGAACAGAGAAGCTTACTCTACAGCAGCTAACAGATAAGACTTTCATTATTAAGAGACTGCTTATATCTGCTTGTTTCATGCTATATGTTTTGGGGCTGCGAGACATGCTTTACTAAGGGAGATGTGAATTAATTGCATAGGATTTCACTAGAAATACTCCCAAGTGAATAGAAGCTTTGTTCCCCCCCCTGTGTTTGGATGATTTCCTGATGAAAAGGAAAAGGCACAATAAAGCCTATTATAATTTCACCTTATAAAAGCCTCCAATTGTGTACCTCTGTGAACGTCCGTCTACAGTCCCCTAACCCCTTAATCACCTTAGCGGTTAGTAACCGCAAATGTAATTAAGGGGTTAACCCACCCTCCCCCACTACCCACCCAGGAGGCCTCCCCACCCTCCCATAACTCATCCAACCCCTGTCCCCCCCATAAAAACATGATTTATTATTTTACATAAATGCTTAATACCCCAGGCTGACGGGTGTCCAAGTGGGCACGACGGATGTCCACAGGCCCCAGAGTGCACTAGGGGGGGTGCCCCCCAGGGGGTGCCCATGAGTGTCTGGGTGCCTCTGGGTGGTCCCCGTAAGGTGCCTTGGGCCTCTAGATTGTCCCCGTGAGTCACTGCAGGCCCCAATGGGGTCCATGGGTGGTCCCGCGGATGTCTGGGGGTCCCTGGGCCATCCCCACAGGTGTCTGGGGGCCCTCAGGTGGTTCCCACGGGGGTCTGGGTCCCACGGGTGGTCCAAAGGCGAAAGGCAGGCGCTAAAGGAGCAGGACTTAGAAAATGTATTTGTTAACCATTTTGCAGGCACACCGTCCATACAACAGGCCGGCGGGTGTCCCCGGCTGACCTGCTGGGGTCCCCGGCTGACCCCGCTGAGACGAATCTCTCTCTGCTGCAGACAGATCTCGGCAGGGGAGCCCTTCTCGGCAGGCAGAGCGTCTCGCCACCGGCAAATCGCCATGTTTTGAAATGTTGCTCTCGCAAGGATTCGGGCCTTCCTGCATACTGCGAGGGCAACACGCAAAAAATATGGCGATTTCAAACCCCTGCTGAGAGTGCCTTTCCCCCCTTTACTGCATGAGTTTGAAACAGGTTAAATTCCCGGTCACCCATTCATTACTATAGCAATGATTTACTAGTCACTAAGATACCCAACAGGAGAGGGTACAGTAGCATATTGTATTATTTGTTAGGCATTGTTGTTTTTTAAAACCCTTATTAACCATATTCCTGGGGGGGGGGGTTAACCCTTTGTTACCTAAGTGTAACCCTGTGTAGTTTTGGGGTTATAGTTCTTTCTCCTCCTGTGCAATAATCCCTTGTAAGGGCAGGTTTGCCAGGAGTAATCATGGGTTTTCCCCCCTCACACCTATGCTGTGCAGTAAGACAGTGAAGATAGTGTCATCAGGCTCTGTGTCCAATTACAGTGACATAGGGGTGGTACCTATTGGAACTCCTTTTTGCATAGAATTTAGGAGTTCCTCTTCCCCCTTGAAAGAGGATAGTCATCCATACCAAACTGTGCAGGGCTCTGGCAGTTTGTGGCCCTCCCTTAGGGGAGTGTATGGAGACTATTCCCCTTACTCCACCAGGGAGTAAGGGAAGAGCTAGGCCTGCTTTCAGTGCCCTTGACTGGGAGTGCATGGCAGGGACTTCCTTTGGGTTGGCAACCTATGATGAGTGGCTGAGAAGACTGGCTGCATGGTGGGCAGTCTGCCGTTTAATGGAGAAATAAAGTATGCCGTTTATAAAGAACTCTTCTTGCCTTAGCCTGGAGTCATTCAGGGAGAAGCTGCACACAGAGGTTCTCTTTCAGAGACCCCTCCCTACAACACTGGGGGTCTGGAAGAGATGGAGGCGCTGTACCAAGAGTGAGTATGACTCAGCCATACCTCGAGAGCCAGTCCTGATGATATCCCCCATAACATTGCGGGAGACTCAGGAGTCCTGTCAACCAGCAGATGCACCACACTACACCACATGTAACATGGGTCAGTTTCCACATGATAGGGCCAATATGAGATTGGGTGGGGGAAACACCGTTACATAAGTGATTAGTAAAGCATTGCATTATGTAGTAGGCAAGGGGGGTAGGGAGTGCCATTTTTATTATTGTATTAACCCCTTTGGTTAATGTTATTTTTACCATCGGGCTCTGTAATAGTAGATATTGCAGAACCCTCTGATATAAATATTTTGAAAGTGATCACGATGCGGTAATTAATGAATTATTAATGTTCTCGTTAATTCCCGCATCGTGACTTTGTGTCAAACATGGTGTTGAAGATGTACACCATCATAAAATTGCGGTAATAAGACACATTTATTTATTTATTTTTTTACCAGGTGCGATATTATCTCCATTTTAACGGCGTTTGATGTATTCAGCCCTAAGTGTTTGTTCATTTAATTTTTCTTTATGATGTGTTTATATTCCTAGGCAATATCATCAGTATTATCACTACATTGAATAATTCACACATTTCACAATAAGTCCAAAGAATAAAAATCTGAATGTCAGTTCAAAAATATTCGCCCTAATTGATGATTCAGCATTGCAATCTTATAGAGACATTTTCTCTACATCTGAGGTTATCAGTGATGCTGTTAACAGCTTTGAATAGCATTTTCCTATTAAGTTTTAAATGATTGATGGTCCCATCCTCTAATCTTTAATCATTCCTCTCTCCTCTTCCTTCTCTCTTTGGATTTGGTACAGGCATTTTTAAAACTAGTGGACATACAGTAGATAACAATAACACATTCTGATTAAATTAAAATGGGTCCTTTCCCTACAAGCTGACATACAGTAGTTTTTGTGTCTGTGTGTAGCTGATCTGTGTTTGTGTGTGTCTGTGTTTGTCAGTGTTTGTGTGTCTGTTTTTGCGGATTTGAATCCGCTGTGGATCGGCCGATTTTCTTTGGTCCGCGGATTTAGCGAATCAATCTCAAAAAAGGAGATTTGCTTTTTGCTGATTTTCTATTATTACTACCCATACACACACTGCGGATCCCGCCGCCCGTGGACGGATTTGTAGAATCCAGTCTGCAAGATTCATTCATCCGTTTGCGGATTACTGAGTCCACAGATTTGGATTCTACAAATCCATCAACGGATTGTATCCAATGGCGTTTTTGGCTAGATCCATGCGGATTAAAAACGGGTGGCGGGGGGGAGGAGAGAATGTGAAAAAATCTGGGAAACAGATTTGGGCAGATTCGCCCCTCTCTAGTGGATAGATATCTGTGAGCACACTTGAGATACCTGTGAGCACACCTGAGATACATGTGAGCACACCTGAGATACCTGTGAGCACACCTGAGATACCTGTGAGCACACCTGAGATACCTGTGAGCACACCTGAGATACCTGTGAGCACACCTGAGATACCTGTGAACACACCTGAGATACTTGTGAGCACAACTGAGATACCTGTGAGCACACCTGAGATACCTGTGAGCACAGCTGAGATACCTGTGAGCACAGCTGAGATACTTTTGAGCACAGCTGAGATACCTGTGAGCACAACTGAGATACCTGTGAGCACACCTGCGATACCTGTGAGCACACCTGAGATACCTGTGAGCACAGCTGAGATACCTGTGAGCACACCTGAGATACATGTAAGCACAGCTGAGATACCTGTGAGCACAGCTGAGATACTTGTGAGCACAGCTGAGATACCTGTGAGCACACCTGAGATACCTGTGAACATACCTGAGATACCTGTGAGCACAGCTGAGATACCTGTGAGCATACCTGAGATACCTGTGAGCACAGCTGGGATACCTGTGAGCACAGCTGGGATACCTGTAAGCACACCTGAGATACCTGTAAGCACAGCTGAGATACTTGTCAGCACAGCGGAGATACTTGTGAGCACAGCTGAGATACCTGTGAGCACACCCGAGATACCTGTGAGCACAGCTGAGATACCTGTGAGCACAACTGAGATACTTGTGAGCACACCTGAGATACCTGTGAGCACACCTGAGATACCTGTGAGCACAGCTGAGATACATGTGAGCACAGCTGAGATAGTTGTGAACACAGCTGAGATACCTGTGAGCACACATGAGATACCTGTGAGCACAGCTGAGATACCTGTGAGCACACATGAGATACCTGTGAGCACAGCTGAGATACCTCTGAGCACAGCTGAGATACCTGTGAGCACACCTGAGATACCATATTCTTGGTTTGCACAATTTGAAGCAAGTTTCCACGATGTCTCATGTCAATTTGAATATAACAGGTAATCTTGGCATAAATGTACACTGCATTTTTATACTAAGTTCTGTGCCAGTGAATTATTATTAAACACTTGAAGATTTCTAGTGTGACAACCATTATCGATCATTAACGGTATTTTGCATAATCAGCAGATCATACATCATTTTCCCAGAGCTTTTTCTCCACAGCACTGTATATCAATAAACCAGTCAGTATGTCATGAAAATCAGCAAATAACGGAGGAGGGAGAAAGTGCAATGAAAATAATAATAAAAAAAATCAGCCAAAGCAGAAATTGCTGGGTTTGCAAGGCACTAATCATGAGTTTCATATTCCACTAGCAATGAACCATGACTACAGTACAGCAAGTCTTTTTGTTTTGCGTACTCAAGTATGGCCTTGCAGGCACTAAACGTGAACGACACGTCTAGAATAACACTGTTACAAAGTGACTTATGACTGAAATTACTCCTGATGGATTTCATTTATTGGCCCAGTTTCACAACAGAATGCTTTAGCATTCTAAGCTCCCTTTCATATGAATGGGAGTAAAGATATGCTAAAGCGGGGGTCTCAAACTCAGTCCTTAAGGGCCAACAACAGGCTAGCTTTTATGGATATCCCTGCTTCAGCATAGGTTGCTCAATCAGTGGCTCAGTTGAAGACTGAGCCACTGATTGAGCCACCTGTTCTGAAGCAGACTGCTTCACACCTGTGCTGAATCAGGTATTGATTGAGCCACCTGCGCTGAAGCAGGGATATCCATAAAGCCTGGCTTGTAGATGGCCCTTGAGGACTGAGTTTGAGACCCCTGTGCTAAAGCTTAATATCATTTTCCAGATCTGGGCCTTTAAATCCAGTACTGACAATAGTACTGCCAATCTGATCCAACTAAAAATCTACAGCAGTTTTAATGATAATTAAATGCAATTAACACAGAATAATTTTGTAGCACTGTTTCCCCCCTCCCCCCAGGAGATCCTACTGCTGCTAGCGGTGTCGTGATGCTTGCATACCTGTGAGGGTCCAGTAGATGCTGAGTGGTCCGCGATGGCATGGGGACAGGCTTTCGTTAGCTTCTCATAGTTTGCTCATGGTGTCAGTGCCTCCACCTCCAGTGGTTCTAGGGTGGCCAGAGTCAGTCTCCCACTGGTGCACATTACTGACATACTCCTACCCGATAGACTGAGAACTTAGGCTGGAATATATATAGAAAAGGGGTACTTGATTACAGTCACTGGCAGATGATACACACACAGTGATGCAGATGCTGATCAGAGGGTTCCAGGCTTCAGGATGGTGCATGACCTCAGGTAGTATTGAGGCCTAAGTGTCAGTCTTGAGGCCTTTGTGGCAGTAGATGTTCCCCAGCCCCCTAGGGGCTGGAATGGGCACGCTCATCCCTGATGGGAGAGACTCACAGCCCTTCCTCAAGGCTCCAACTCCAGACTGGACTGCCCAACTAACTTTTAGCACTTATCTCTGATATCAAGAAGGGGAGGGCATAGTGTCTATACCACCATTGGCTACACACACACCATGCCACCTCCTCTCCTGTCAATCAGAGGATAGCAGAAGGGGGGATCAATAGCCCTAGATCATTCTGTCACAGCCTGTAATATCTATCAGGGCTTGGGTGACAGGAGGCAGAAAGGCAACAGGACCAGCCCTGTTACACTTTATAAACACACACCATCTCTGCAAGCTCTGAACCCAACACCCACCACATATATATTTGCATCAAAAGGAGTACTATGGGGTGTGACCAAATGTACTGTATAACAGGGGAGCGCAAACTTTTGGAGCTGCGCCTCCCTGCAACTCCCCCCGGTGCTCGCACCCCCCTTGCACAACAAGGCTTCTTAATCCCGGTAAGTAGGTTACAGAGGCCTCGCCCGATCTCCCATGCCTTGGGGAAGAGTGTGGGGGCCTCCGTAACCGCCCGCGCCCCCCCCCCCCCAAAAAAAAAATCCTGTGCCCTCCAGTTTGTGCACACCCCTGGTATAGAACATTAAGTCCCAATGCAACATCCAAATGAGAAAGTGTATAGTTAAATATTTATCTGTTTGTCTTTTAATAAGTATGAGACAGTTATAGTAGTTAACACTTTGGCTAAAGCCATATTAGCCTGCAGCCACTGCAGGATTATAACGCTTTGGCCAAAGAGTTTAACTACTATAAACAATTTAAGGATATACAGTTAGAAATAATTGGACACTGACACAATTTTCATAATTTTGGCTCTGTACGCCACCACAATGGATTTGAAATTAAACAACCGAGATGCAGTAGAAGTGCAGACTTTCAGCTTTAATTCAAGGGGTTGAACAAAAATATTGTATGAAACGTTTAGGAATTGCAACCATTTTCATACACAGCCCCCTTATTTCAGGGGCTCAAATGTAATTGGACAAATTAACACAATCATAAATAAAAATGTTCATTTTTAATACTTTGTCGAGAATCTTTTGCAGGCAATGACTGCTTGAAGTCTGGAACGCATGGACATCACCAAACGCTGGATTTCCTCCTTTGTGATGCTTTGCCAGGCCTTCACTGCAGCTGTCTTCAGTTGTTGTTTGTTCGTGGGTCTTTCTACCTTAAGTTTTGTCTTCAGCAAGTGAAATGCATGCTCGATCGGGTTCAGATCTGGTTATTGACTAGGCCATTACAGAATATTCTACTTCTTTGCCTTAAAAAAAACTCCTGTGTTGCTTTCGCGGAATGTTTTGGGTCATTGTCCATCTGTAAAGAGAAGCACCGTCCAATCAATTTTACTCAATTTGGCTGAATCTGAGCAGACAATATATCACTATACACTTCAGAATTCATACGCTGCTTCTGTCTTCTGTCACATCATCAATAAACAGTAGTGACCCAGTGCCATTGGAAGTCATGCAAGCCCATGCTATCACACTGCCTCCACCGTGTTTTACAGATGATATGGTATGCTTCGGATCATGAGCCCTTCCAAGCCTTCTCCATACTGTTTTCTTCCCATCATTCTGGTACAGGTTGATCTTAGTTTCATTTGTCCAAAGAATGCTGTTCCAGAACTGGGCTAGCTTTTTTAGATATTGTTTGGCAGGGTCTAATCTGGCCTTTCTATTCTTGAGGCTTATGAATGGTTTGCACCTTGTGGTAAACCCTCTGTATTTGCTCTCGTGAAGTCTTTTATCTTTATGGTAGACTTGGATAATGATATGCCTACCTCCTGGAGGGTGTTCTTCACTTGACTGGATGTTGTTAAGGGGTTTTTCTTTACCATGGAAAGGATCCTACGATCATCCACCACTGTTGTCTTCCGTGGACTTCCAGGCCTTTTTGTGTTGCAGAGCTTACCAGTGCGTTCTTTATTTCTCAGAATGTACCAAACTGTTGATTTGCCCACTCCTAATGTTCCTGCTATCTCTCTCTGATGGGGGGTTTTTTTTTTGCAGCCTAAGGATGCCCTGTTTCACTTGCATTGAGAGCTCCTTTGACCGCATGTTGTGGGTTCACAGCAACAGCTTCCAAATGCGAATGCCACACCTGGAATCAACTCCAGACCTTTTACCTGCTTAATTGATGATGAAATAATGAAGGAGTAGCCCACACCTGTCCATGAAACAGCTTTTGAGTCAATTGTCCAATTACTTTTGGTCCCTTGAAAAAGAGGGTGCTAAGTATTAAAGAGATGTAATTCCTAAACCCGTCCTCCAATCTGGATGTGAATACCCTCAAATTAAAGCTGATAGACTGCACTTTAAGCCCATAATTTATTTTGGTACACAGCAGAAATAACAAAACTTGTATCAGTGTCCAATTATTTCTGAACCTAACTGTATAAACATAGGCAGATACTGCATGGATACACATATCTAGGAAAAATTGTATAAAGGTTGATATAAGCCTAACCGGCATATGGGGGAGGGAGGGGAATGGGTAAAAGGGGAAACAAAAGGGGGCAGCTGCTCAGACTGACTGACATCTCTGTTCTGTAACGTATGGCCTTTGCATTTTTCATTCTATGAGGCTCAGTTTGCTTTATGGTACTAGACTAACTATAGTATATCCATTAAGGAGCTTCAAGCTGAACAATTTACTTATTACAGCCCAGAGGGTTAGTGTTACAGTACCATAGAGGACATATTTTGAATTTACATCTAGCCTATATATGCTATTTGGTCTCCATAAGGTGTGCCCTGTTTACAGTGATCATTATGCTTGTTAGGATTTATTAGATCCGTCTGGTGCAGTTTTCCTATTTTTTCGGAAGGAGACCTTTGTGGTTTGGGGCAAAGGGAAGTACCACGTGCCCCTCTTGAGAGGTGTCGTGGGAACGGGCCTGAGGAGGGGGCATTTAGCCCCGAAACGTTGCCCCCCTTTTCTCCGCCACATTAGCTCTCTATATTGCCCTTTTTTGGCTTTTGTTTTCCCTTTTTTTCCCAACCCCCCCACCCCCCTTTTTTGTTTCTCCTTTTTCCCATTCCCCTCCCCCATATGCCAGTTAGGCTTATATCAACCTTTACACCATTTTTCTTAGATATGTGTATTCATGCAGTATCTGTCTATGTATATGTATCCTTATATTGTTTAGTTTTTCAATACAATTTCCCTTTTTTGATTCAACTAAGTGTTGAAATATTATTTCCTACATTTACTGAGTGCTGGGAACACCTACCATTTTCCTGCATTAATACCCTCCCTTTGTTCCCCTGCACCTTACATACTTTATTTTTTATTAAAGATCTTTACATCTGGAGTTCTGTCTATAACGCCATACTTTTGTCTAGGGTTATACATTAGATGTAAAGACATTGCATGAACAGTTAGAGATATTATATGTTATAGGCGTATGTAACAGTTACATACCATTTGCCATTCATTGCTCTGTATCTACACTGTATAGGCCATTGTACTTATATCACCTTTAAATAAATGAGTCATCCTTAAATAAAGATCAGTTTATTCCATGTTTCATATTGCCTAAGTTGTTTTGCAAAAGGACCCCCTGTTTCCCACTGCTCATTCTGTTACTGTGTCTCATTGTCCTCTCTCTCTCTTCCTCTCTTCCTCTCTTCTCTTCCTCTCTTCTCTTCCTCTCTTCTCTTCTCTCTCTTCTCTCTCTTCTCTCTCTCTTCTCTCTCTTCTCTCTCTCTCTCTTCTCTCTCTCTCTTCTCTCTCTTCTCTCCTCTCTCTCATTATGTTTATTAGAAATTATTGTAAATGATGCATACTCTGCACAGGGAGTTATTCTAGTAATCGGAAGAGGGCTGAGGAGATAGAAGGGAATGAAGTCACGAGGGCCAGGGGTAGAAGAGGCGAGTAACATGAACACTTTCTCCTCTGTGACAGAGAAAAAGAGTTGAGGAAGGCAGGAGGAGAGTTACAGTAGGAAGAGGTGTAGGGTGGGAGGAGGAGACAGAGGGGATGTCTTGAGTAATAGAATCCACCTTTGTCTTGAAACAGTCAGCAAAGTTCTGAGGTGAAATGGAGGAAGAAACCCAGCAAACAGAAGGTGTTCTGAGTGGTCAAAAACAGAGAAGAGGCGGTGTGGGTTAGACTTGTGACTGTTGACTAGTGAAGTGCGGTGCTATAGGCTCCTCTTACCGAGCAGAGATTAAATAATGAACTAACAATGCATTGCACGCATCTATGAAGCAATTCTAATTTTAATTCAAGCACAATTCTAATTGAAGGATAAGGCAGCAATGTTATTTACTGTAGCATTACAAATTATAGCCCAACCCAGCAGGTTTATACATTATTAAGAGTGAAATACTCTATCTAGAAGGAAACTATTTTTTCTTTTACAAATAGACTTAAATTCAGAAGCCGGACAGCTTCCTACAGACAAAGCACAGAGATTCATTTTAGGCACTTTTTGCGGCTAACATTTTTTATATTTCTAATATTTTTAACCCCTTTAACCTGTTAATATTTTTTATTCATATTTTTAAATAGATTTGAGATTTTTTTTATAAATTTCAAATGTCATCGGTCTGTAATACTTTAGGTCGCCTCCCATCTGCACTAATACAGAGTACATTTTTATGGGATTTTTATTATGTGTCTATTAATGGTTGTTCTCTTCTCTCTTATCTCCCTATAGATTATACTGTAATCAAGCATTGATTTCCACTGTGGAATTCATCATCCTTGTATTTTTGTACATTTTTTTAGATGCTTATTGTAAAGGATAGGTATAATAATCATTGCTGTATACTGTTGTATATATGTTTGTTTAGAGATCCATACCTCATTCTTTATAGTTTCCTTTATCGTGTACCGATGTATACTTGTAGCAAAAGTACCCATTTGAAGAAGATACATGTTTTTTAACAGTCATGTAATCGGAGCCTTCTCTTACCCGGATGTGATGACGCTGTCGGGTACGCTCATGACATCACAAGTGCGCGGAAATTGAAGAGTTAAATGCAAGCAAATATGTTAGGAACATCAGGAGCCCCTACACAAGTAGTAAAACATGTAGGGTGGTGTAACAGGGATGTATTCCTGTTTAAGAAAAACTGCCTCTAAATCCAGCAGGGAGCTGGTTAATTGCAGACAGGCAATTAACCAGACTCCAGCTGACTAATTAGAACTCTAAAAAAGTCTCCTGGTGAAAAATGCCAGGAGATTTTCTATAGCACACAAAGGTTGTGACAGAAGAAAAAGAGGGCTGAGCAGAGAGACACTCCATAGCACACAAGGGACCCAGGAGAGCACAGAGGCCTTCCCCTACAGCAACAGAAACAGAACAGATAAGATACTTTCTTGTTGGACTGTTGTATGAGTACATGTTTTGGGGTGGTAGCCAGCTTAGCTAGCCACCCAGTTAGAAAGGGCTGGGTAGATGTTTGTTGACCAGGAGTATGTGTTTGTTTATGTTGTTTATTTTTGTATTGTATGTTTTGCATCATTTATACAGACCTGCAGCAAATGGTGTAACGCGTAGCTCACCATAAACGAAGCGTGACCGCGGTGCTGAGGTAGGGAATTGGTTAACGCCAACTCACAGCCACGTGGCACACCTAGGATGTAGAGTAGTCATGCGAGCCAGGTTAGGATTATAGCTTGGAGAATATTAGTAAGTACTTGCCAGGTCAGGAGTGCATAGCCAAGTTCGGGATTGGAGAGTAGGGGATCATCGGGGTACGTAGCCAGGTTCAGGATAGGAGAGTATCGGATCGTTGGAGTACTTAGCCAAGGTCGGGTCTGGAGATAGGAGAATTGTCATTCGTAGCCAGATCAGAAGAGGAGAGGTGCGGAATTCAAGAGATATGCAGGGTCAGGCAACAAGAGGTTAACAAGCAAGGCAAGGCAAGGTCACAGGAACTGGAATGCAGCAAGGCACGGCATCACACTAGACTATGCTCAGCAATGAGAGTATGCAGCAGGAAGGTATATAAAGGAAGGGCCTCCAATAGCCAGCCAGGGTGTAACCAGGAAGTAGACTCCAATAGGTTGCTGGTGAATAGAGGTGTGCCCTATGATGCAGCCTAATCTGGGATGGGGGCGGAACCGACCGCGCGCCTACCCGCACGCGTCACGGTGGTCAGGGGGCGGAGCCTGAGGCGCGCATCACTCCCACGCCGGTCCTTTGTATAATTATAGCGGATGGGGGCGGAACCGATGGTGCGCCAACACGCGCACACGCGCAGAACGGGACCACGAGACAGCGCATCCTGAGTGTCAGTCACGGAAGGGTTATTGAGGTGAGGAGACGGTCTGCGACCGCCAGGATGGCGAATCCTCACAAACGGTTGTTTTTATGAGGTTGGAAAAACCTACTGTAGAACGTTTGTGAGTGCACCAATTACACATATTTTCCTGGAAATACTGTTTTTTAAACTCTATTGCCCTGTTTGCATTTTTCTCTGTGCCTATCTCTCTACACATAAACCCCAGGAGGATTTCAGCCCAGTTCTACATTTGCAAAACTAGCATGGGAACTCCATCCCAACTCTGATTGGCTGAACCAAAGCCTCTGTCACATGGTCTACTTGAGCCAATCAGAGTTGGGATGGAGTTCCCACACTCTGATTGGCTACCGTACCATGTGTCGCCGGCCATCTTTGTTTTGATGATGTCATCTTAAAGGCAATTGAAACTCAGCCATTCTGATTGGCTGACGTCATTGCCTTTAATTTAATTCCCATTTAATGCCCATGAATGTATCTATGTCACTATGGATATACATATACTGAATACATATATTGAATGGGTGTATTCTATGTGATTTTTGGATGTAAATGCATTGTTTTTTATGCTCTATTATTGCCCCTGTATGTTATGTATATCTATCTATATGGAAAGACATACAGGGATAATAATTGATTGTTTTGCTAATGTTTATGTTCTTTTCATGTATGTCTAATGTATTTAGCAGCTTTATTTATACATTGGTGTGAATAATGTAATTTTTATTTAGTTACGGGTTATTTTTAATCGCTTATTTCTGGTAGTTAGATTAGAATGATGGTGGTTACTTTCAATTAGAATTCTTTTGGCAATGGTTTGGCTTTAGGAATTGAATAGGGAATTGTATAATTGATTTGTTTTGTATTGTAATTGGTTTAGGAAAATGATTAATTGATTGATGGTAAATGTATTTATGTTGCTTAGTTTCTATTTGATTTTCATGATGGCATTGGTGGTTAGGGGACATTGTTCATAGTGTATTTTATTTTTACATATATTTTGCATAGTGTTACATGATGCACAGATTAATTGCATCATGTACACACTCAATGCAATTGTGTGACATTTCATATACATTTGTGTAGCTGCTGGTTTGTTGGTTTATTTTTACAAGTGCTGCTAGATTAATTGTAACATGCAATGTGGGGATTTTAAGATTAAGAATTCATGTTTTGATTTATGCATGTTTTATGTGTTTTATAATGGCCAAATAATGTATTATCCATATCTGGATAATAGTTATTTTGCACATTATTGTACTGTATGTGTTGGGGGGGGGAGAGATTGATGTATTTAATGTATAGGACAGGTTTATTTTTTTTTACACAAAGGGTTGGTTCCTTTTGGTCTCTGGAGACCTCTGGAGACCACCTGAGGTCTCCTTGGGCTTTCCACAGGTAGCAGGCTGGAGGTGTCCACGGGGGATACCTGCGGGAAAGAACCGGTGGCCCCACGGGACCCACATGAGGCCCCTCAGACACCTGTGGGTCTGACTCGGGACCCCCCAGACAGCCGCGGACCTACCCGTGGGGACCCCATTGTGGCCCACGGTGACCCGCGGAGACCACCTGGTGGACCATGGCACCCGGCAGAGACCACCCGCAGGCCTCCAGACCCTGTTTGTAAAATAATAAATCATGTATTTATGGGGGGGCACCGGGGGTGGGTTATGTATAGATTAAATATAATGATGTTTATTGTGGGGCTGTGTATTGTTTTTCTTGTGGGTACTAGGGGTGGGGGAATGGGGTATTGGCCCCAAGGGTATGTGGGCAGGCCTCCCGTCTGGGTTAGTGGGTTAGTGGGTGAGGGTGGTTAGGCCTCATGGGATGGTAGTGGGGGAGGATATTTACTGTAGGCCTCCTGTCTGGGTTAGTGGGTGAGGGTGGGTTAACCCCTTAATGAGTGTAGCAGTTAATGACCGCTAAGGTGATTAAGGGGTTAGGGGCTATTTTTATTCTTGTGTACAGTATGTTTTGAAGCACCGGAGGGACATGGGCAGGATGAAGATGAGGATGAAGATGGCCTTCATCGTGGGTGCCTGGATAAGGTAAGTGTAATATGTATTTACTGTATTTATTGAAAGTTATATGTATTTAAAATGGGCAAATGCATTACAGTATTATCCATATGTGGATAATAGTAATTTTGCCCATTACTGTATTGTATGTGTTAGGGGGGTATATATAGTTATAAATATTATTTATTATTTTTGGAGGCGCAACATTGGTACCGCAGTCCCGCGGGTACCCTGGGACTCCCGCGGGAACCCCGGGAAGGCCACGGGGACGACCGCTTGTTGAGCCGGGGACCCCCGCACCCCTGCGGGGTCAGCCGGGGACACCCGCGCGACACCCGGCCTCCCGCGGGGTCAGCCGGGGACACCCGCCGGCCTGTTGTATGGGTTTTGCGCATGCAAAAATGTAAAGCAAGAAATTTTTCTAAGTCCAGCTTTTTTTGCGGCTACCTTGAGTTGACGTGTTTTCTTGAACGCAACTATCGCGTTTGCTAAGGTTGCGTTGCTTAGTGCATCCCGCTTAAGGGCAGAATTTCACGCAAACAGGGTAACGAACGAGCAAAGTTGGACTTAGAAACATTTCCTGAAAAAAGTCAGTTTTAGAGCGCAAAGTGCCTGTTTGTGTGGCTTAGTGCATCAAGTTCAGCGCAACATCACGTTCAAAGAGCACTTTGCGCTCTAAAAACGACTTAACGGAGCTTAGTGCATGACCCCCTATGACTTTTACAAATTTTCACCAGATGCTCATGTGTGGAAGCGTGCAATAAGGAAAAAGTTATTTATCGATCCATGTTTTTTTCGTATTGATCCCGGTGTTATTGGAGGGTATTGGTGTGTAGCACCAGATTTTTCCCGTACCTTTGATCATGGAGACTTCAAAAGGCAAAAGGTCATGTTAAAACCAACTAAGAAACTTCAGTCGCTGGTAAGCAATGCGCCAGCGACAGCGCCAGCTTCCAATAACGGTCCGACCGTCAGTGAAAACCCGGATTTCGCGTACAGATTCCAGCAAGCTTGCATGTACCAAAGCGATTTCCAGCCTCATCAGCTGTCAACTACAGGTGTACAGCCGCAGCCCCTTTTATTCTCCAACATCTCCGAATTTTTTTTTCCGGGATTTTTTCCGAATGCCACGCACTTCACTGCAGTTCACTGCACTTCACCATGTTCATGCTGCATTCTGACTGCATTTATACCGCATTCACACCCGCGGTTGATGTATTTATTGATAATGGTTCGGATTTAATTGGTTGCGTGTCCGCCAGATGGCAGATATTCATGAATTGTAATGCGCATGCGCTTCAGTAATGTGTCGACTTGCAGGTGTTTAAAAAAAATACCACAGTGGTCCATTGTAAATTGGCCTTGGGACTGAAGGAAGAAGTTACAATAATGTACCAATTTAGGCTTTTCATATTAAAAAAAGACAAGCACAGTTTCTGGTCTGTTTATTGTCCTGAGAGTCCCGCCATGAGTGCACAACTGCAGTCCTTGTTCCAAAAACCCGACGGAACGTACGCTTATTTAATATGGGCCGCGATCAATGCAACAGATGATAAGATGGCAACAGTTGTTCAAATTTATCAGTATTTTATCGAAAACTATGACTTGTGTGTGTGCGTGGGGGAGGGGGGTACAGGGTACAGCTGCATGAAGGATTAGCTGTACGGCAGTTCAAAGAAATGGCATATTTTCAAAAGGCAGGTCATCATAATATTTGATCCCTACACCCCCAAATACATAAAAAGCACACAAATCAACCATGTGCAGTCAAATTGAATATCAGATTGAATATCGTAATATCAAGATGATTTAGGAAGGCTTGTGGAGAAAATAAAAATAAAAAATGAGGAGAATTTTTTTTTTTTGTGTCGCAGTCAAAAGCTACAGCAAAGATTGAATATCGTAATATCAAGATGGTTTAGGCAGGCTTGTGGAGAAAATAAAAATAAAAAATGAGGAGAAAAAAATATATATATATTTTTTTTGGTCACTCACTCTTGAACTTCTCAAGCAACCAGTGGTGAATTTACAGACGCATGCGCAGTAATCATCAACTATGTACTGTAGCTCCCATCCCAAAGAGGATTACACACAGGTGCAGAGAGGTGATGCTCGGCTAGGGACGGACGATTAAAACACAATGGCAAGCTTTAGAAACGGAATGGCTGTGGAGAGGTGTCTGTCGATAAGAGGTTCAAATCCTTGAGCGAGCCTTGTGTGTGTGCATGGGGGAAGGGGGTACAGGGTACAGCTGCATGAAGAATTAGCTGTACTGCAGTTCAAAGAAATGGCATATTTTCAAAAGACAGTTCATCATAATAATTTGATCCCTACACCCCCAAATACATAAAAAGCACACAAATCAACCATGTGCAGTCAAACGCACAATGTCGCAGTCAAAAGCTACAGCAAAGATTGAATATCGTAATATCAAGATGGTTTAGGCAGGCTTGTGGAGAAAATAAAAATAAAAAATGAGGAGAAAAAAAATATTATTTTTTTTGGTCACACACTCTTGAACTTCTCAAGCAAGCAGTGGTGAACTTACAGGCGCATGCGCAGTAATCATCAGCTATCAAGCAGGTATGTGATTGAAACCAGAAAGACACACATTCAAATGAATGGTGTGGGAGAGGTGTACTGTACTGTAGATAAGATACAGTAAGAAGTTGAAATACTACAGTGCAGTAAATTATCCTGTGTGTGCGGGGGCGAGAGAGGGGAGAGTGTTGTATATGCCGAAATGTGATACTGTTACAGTACTGTACACACCTATGCGTTTCAACAATTTTCAGTATACGGTACAGTTTGCCTGGACAGTCCTGTACTGTATGTTCTAGAAACACTCTATTTTGTTACAGTGTAAAAGGAGACAATGGAACAATTTAAAACAAATCAACATTTTCTTTTATTGGTGGAGTAAGTACAAAAAGTGTACAGCAATTCAAAACATTTACAGGTGTATGGTGTACTTCTAGAAAAAACATTTATGTACTGAAACAGTACAGAAACAGTACAACAGTATGGTGTTACAGTAGGATGGTGTACAGTACAGTAAATCAGGCCTGCACAACTCCAGTCCTCGAGGGCCGCAAACAGGCCCAGTTTTCAAGATATCCTGAAAACTGGGCCTGTTTGCGGCCCTCGAGGACTGGAGTTGTGCAGGTCTTGTGTAAGTAAAAATAATTTCTTTATTAATAAAATTTAAAACACGCAACATCTCCTTTATTAAAGTACAGAATTTCAAAACATTTACAGCACAACAGTATGGTGTTACAGTATTAATTTTTTTTATTTATTAATAAAATTTAAAACACGCAACATCTCCTTTATTAAAGTACAGAAAGTCAAAACATTTACAGTAGGATGGTGTACAGTAAAAAAAAAAACAAGATAGGTAGCGCTAACTAAATATGAATAGATGTATAATACAATATAAAACCTAATATATGGATCTATACCCACACATAAGTGGCTGCCATTGATATAAAACTGACCCCCGGGTCAGAAAAGGATAGAATGAAAGAAAATATATATCTAAGGCGCCTAACAATGAATATAAAATAAAAGGATATAAAAACCGAGCCTGCTGGATATATGGATCTTGAAGTGGCTCCAAGTGGTGTGTTGAGTGCTTAAAAAAAGAAAAACATAGTGCATAGCATAATACTGTATGGTGAAGTGACGAACAAAAACATACAATACAGATAACAAACAGCTGAGATGTTCAACAGGTGATAATTAAATATATAAACATTTAATAAAAACATACATGGGACATATGAAAAATAATAAAATAAAATAATAATAATAATATGAAAAATAATTATTTTATTATTTTTCATATGTCCCATGTATGTTTTACATGTACACATATTCTTCTGGTGGAGGGGGTGCGCTTGGTGATGGAAGGTTGAAGGTCCCATTCATCCCATCCATGCCACCCTCCTGCTCCGGCATCGGAGATACAGGGGCATGAACTCTGAGCAAATTATGTATCCCTGCTATGTCAGTCTCTATCTTCTCCATCCGTTGATCCATCTTCTCCATCCATTGATCCATCTTCTCCATCCATTTATCCATATTTAGCATGGTCTCTAAAAGAAGATCTATCTTTACCAGCATAGTAGAGTTCCCGGGGATATTGACACTGAACCCATTCAGCATGCGGTCTAACGAGCTGGATCTTGTGCATGGGGTGCTTTGGACATCTGGGTGGATGGGTGCTAAGGAAGATGAGATGGGGGTTCCCTGGAGAGAAGCGGCAGCATCGTCAAAGAAGGATGGAGGAGGTGACCTGTGGATTTCCGAGAGAGAAGCGGCAGCATCGTCGAAGAGGGATGGATAAAGTGACCTGTGGATTTCCGGGAGAGAAGCGGCAGAGTTGTCTAAGCGTAATGGAAAAAGTGACCTGTGGATTTCCGGGAGACCAGTGGCAGCATCGTCGAAGAGTAGTGGAGAAGATGGGCTGTGGATTTCCGGGAGAGCGGCAGAGTCGTCGAAGCATAATCGAGGAAGTGGCCTGTGGGTTCGATGGGTTGGTTGCGATTTGTTTTGCCTTGAGTGTACATCACCCAATTTCTTCTTGACATAATAAGGCTTACGTGTATTAAAACCCTTAGCCTTTGGGGTCAGCAGAAGGTTTTCTTTATTAGCCTTAGCCTTTCGCTTTGGACTTGGCTTGGAAATGGCTCCTGCCTTTCGCTTTTTCTGCGTGAGAGGCACGGCAGAGGCGAGTGGGTTCCTGCGTCCGTAGAATCGGGGTCGATCCATGGAAGCAGATGGCACAATGCAGTATCTGGGCAAGGGAAAGTTCAGATACAGATCATCGAGTGGTGGGCTATGCAAATTGTGTAACCTTTTATGAATGGCGACGAGGTACAGGTGTTAAAAGTGGGCGTACTTTAATGTGAGTCATTAACGTATAAATACACCATCCATTTTGTGGATTCACTGCACATTGAATAAACATCGACTAAACATTGAATATACATTTTTGTGCTTGTATTTCTTTCTACTCTAACTGCCTGTTAAAAAGATTTCAAAGGATCTCAGCATGAGAATTAAGGAGATGTACACAAGCGGACAACGAATTGCAGATATCCAAAGCTGGTTAGCTGCATCTGGCCTCGTTGTGCCATCAACCACCATGTGCTATCTGTCACGCTGCGCTCACCACAAACAGGACGGAAGACCGCGGGGCTGAGGTGGGGATTGATAGGCACCGACCCACAACCACGCAGTCCTGTCCGGAATGCGTAGTCCTAGTCGTACAGCGTCGTAGGGTTGGAGAGGTCAGGGTAGTCAGGGTACTTGCCGTGTTCCAGGGTTGGAGAGTCTGGGTAGGTAGAGTTTCGTAGCCAAGGTCCTGGGTAATAGAAGGTAGAGTAGTCGAGTAACGAAGCCGGGGTCAAAGTGCTGGAGAGTGTAGAAATCCAAGTAACAGGCAGGGTCAAACAGGTCAGACAAAGTTCAAGACAAAACTAGACAGCAGCGGTGAGCACAATGCATAAACAGGAGTTTATGCTCAGCAATGAAGGACAGGCAGAAGCAGGTATATATGTGGGAAGGGTCCAATTACCTTGCAGGGGTGTGTACTGGTCCACCAATGGTGTCAGAGAGACACTGATCAAAAACAGCTTGCAATTAGGCTTTCCTGATGCTAGGTCTGGTTGCCGGGCAACCCGCGCGCGTGCGCGATGCGCGTCGCGACGTGATGACATCATGCGGTTTACTCAGCAAGTCTCCGCCTGTGGGAGGCTCCAGCAGCTCCCTCACGTTCTCCTGCTTCCTGGTTGCCGAGCAACCCGTGCGCGTGCGCGATGCGTCTCGCGGAGCTCCGCCATCACGCCGCTGTGCCTGCACTGCCCTGGCAGTGCGTGGGCGCATGACTCTGCCCCGTGGTGCTTCCCTGAGTCGGTCTCCACGCGGATCAGAGGCAAGTGTGACAGTATCCCCCCCTTGAGGGGAGACCTCCGGGCGAACCAGAGATGGTTTCTCAGGATGCCTACGGTGGAAGGCAGAGATGAGGCGGTTGGCATGTACCTGATGATGAGGAATCCACTCTCTCTCCTCTGGGCCATAGCCTCTCCAGTGTACAAGATACACTGGCGACACACTTTATTCGAGCTTGGCTAGTCCCACGAATTCGGGTATACCCGGGTGTATTGAGGTTTGTGACTGTTTTCTGCCCGAGTGCATTGAGTTATTTTCCAAGCAGGGATTGAAGCATTTTATTCCCGCTGGCTGCAATACTGCACAGTATATATATATATACTGCATTACAATTCATGAATTTATGCCATCTGGTAGACACGCGAAGCATTGCAGCCTATTAAATCCTAATCATTATCATTTAACAGATCAGCCGCCCATCAGCCAGGCATGAACCCAGGCTGGGAAGGCAAATGCAACGGGGCTTGTTAGAGGTGAGGAGTGGCGCATTCCAGGTATCTGCCAGGTACATACCGGGTATTTGCTCGAATAAAGTGTGTCGGTGCAGTATTGTAATCCTCCTCTGGATATTCTGGAGTGAGAATGGTCTGAACCTCGTATTCTTGATGGCCCTCTACCAGTATGGTTTGCGGAGGTTTAGATTGTCCTTTGGAGGATGAGTCTTGATGATAAGGTTTGAGAAGGGATGAGTGAAATACAGAAGGAATCCTCATATTCTTGGGCAGTTCAAGCCGATAGGCTACTGGGTTGATCCTTTTGGTGATGCGGAAAGGGCCGATAAAACGTGGTGCCAGTTTGGGTGAAGCTACCTTTAGCCGAATGTTTTTGGTAGATAACCAAACCCTTTGTCCTACAGAGTACCCTGGGACCTCTCTTCGGTGACGATCCGCTTGTCTCTTGTGTAATATACCAGCGTGCTGTAGATTCCGATGGATCTTCTGCCATAGGTCTTGTAAGTGGCGAATCCTGTCCTCTTCGGCCGGGACTCCAGACTTGGAGATGAGGGAAGGAAGTGCCGACGGATGGAAGCCATAGTTGACCATAAATGGTGACTGTCGGGATGATTCGTTCTGTAGATTATTGTGGGAGAATTCTGCCCATGGGAGAAGATCCGCCCAGTCGTCCTGAGTGTCAGCGATAAAGCACCTCAAAAACTGTTCCAGAGACTGATTGGTGCGTTCCGTCTGTCCATTGGTCTGGGGGTGATATCCTGATGAAAAGTGTAGGGTAACGTCCAGATTTTTACAAAACGCCCTCCAGAACCGGGAGATGAACTGGGATCCTCTATCGGACACTATGACCTGAGGGGACCCATCAACCTGAAGATCTCCCTGATGAAAACTTCGGATAACATTGGTGCAGTGGGTAAACCCTTCATAGGGATGAAGTGTGCCTGTTTGGAAAATCTGTCCACCACCACAAGTATTGTGTCCATGCCTCTAGATTTGGGCAACTCAATGATGAAGTCCATCGATATATGTGTCCATGGACGTACTGGGATGGGTAGTGGTTGAAGGAGACCTGCTGGTCTGTTGTGTGGCGTCTTGCTTCGAGCACAAGTAGCGCACGTAGCTACGAAGGCTTGTATGTCTCTCCGCATGTAGGGCCACCAGAATGTGCGTTCGATGAACTCAGTAGTTCTTTTGGTGCCAGGATGGCCTGCAGTCTTGGATGAATGTCCCCACTCCATGACTCTCCTCTGGAATTTACGGGGAGTGAACAACCGGTCCTCCGGAACGTTGAGTCCTGCCGGGATGTTGTTCTGAGCCTTAGTAATGTCCGTTAAGGCACTAAAAGTATTTGCAGCCAAAATACAAGTGGAAGGGAGAATTGTCTCCTGTTGATCCACCTTGTTATCCTCTACCAGGAACTGTCGTGACAAGGCGTCGGCTTTAATGTTTTTTGAACCAGGGATGTAGGAAATGAGGAAGTTAAAGCGAGTAAAGAATAAGGACCATCTTGCCTGGCGAGATCCTAGTCGCCGTGCTCCCTCAATGTACAGAAGATTCTTATGGTCCGTAAGTATCGTGACTGGCGACTCTGTGCCTTCCAGTAAGTGCCTCCACTCTTCCAAAGCCAGCTTGATAGCGAGGATCTCCCGGTTACCTACATCGTAATTCCTTTGGGCGGAGGAAAATTTCTTTGAAAAATATGCACAAGGATGAAGTGGAGCTTGAAGATTCTTTCTCTGTGAAAGTATAGCACCTGCTCCTACATCGGAGGCGTCGACCTCCAAAAAAAAAGGTAATGAAGGATCTGGATGGGTTAAGATGGGTGCTGAGGCGAATGCCGTCTTTATTCTCTCGAAAGCCTGGAGGGCCTTCTCAGTCCACTTTGTAGGATCAGCTCCCTTCTGCGTGAGTGCCGTGATGGGTGCTACTACCGATGAGAATCCCTGAATGAACCTCCGGTAGTAGTTAGCGAAACCGAGGAACCTTTGGATGGCCTTGAGGGAGAGGGGACAGGGCCATTCGAGTACCGCCTTGACCTTGGTAGGATCCATAGCAAGACCGGTATCCGATATGATGTAGCCGAGAAAAGAGGTGGATGTTTGATGGAAATGGCATTTCTCGAGCTTGGCACACAAATGGTTCTCTCTTAAACGCTGCAGGACTTGTTTGACATGCATCATATGTTCCGGCATGGATCTGGAAAAAATTAATATATCGTCCAGGTATACTATAACATGGTGGTCCAGAAGGTCTCTGAAAATGTCGTTGACAAAGTCTTGGAAGACCGCAGGAGCATTACACAATCCAAATGGCATGACCAGGTACTCGTAATGCCCGTCGCGAGTATTGAATGCTGTCTTCCATTCGTCTCCTTCTCTGATTCTAACCAGATTATAGGCTCCTCTGAGGTCCAGTTTGGTGAAGATCCTGGCTCCCTGGAGTTTGTCGAACAATTCGGCTATCAACGGAAGGGGGTAGCGTTTTTTTATGGTGAGTTTGTTGAGGCCCCGGTAATCAATGCAGGGTCTGAGGGTTCCGTCCTTTTTTTTGACGAAAAAAAATCCTGCCCCCGCAGGTGATGAAGATTTCTTAATGAACCCCCTCTGGAGATTCTCCTGAATATATGTTCTCATGGCCTGGGTCTCAGGAATAGATAGTGGGTATGACCCTCCTCTGGGAGGTATGACCCCGGGTAGAAGATCGATAGGACAGTCGTACGTCCGATGTGGCGGAAGTACCTCTGCTTGACGTTTGTCAAAGACATCGCGGAAATCTTCGTATATCCCCGGCAGCCGTACCCTGTCAGGATCCGTGACCTCCATTCCTGCCACTGCCTTTGGAGCAGACATGCAATGTTCCAAGCAAAAAGAACTCCAACGAAGTGGTGTGGCCTCTGTCCAGTCAATGACAGGATTGTGGATCCGGAGCCACGGAAGTCCCAGAATGATGTTCGAGGAGGGGGTGTGAATGACATCAAAGGTTATAGTCTCGGAGTGAAAGTCGCTAGTCATGATGTTAAGGGGTATGGTTTGTAAGGAAATGATCGCGGGCTGCAAGGGTCGTCCGTCAATGGCTTCAAGACCTACCGGTCGATCTTTGGGTACCAACGGTATTTTATTCTTGAAGGCGAACTTTTGGTCCACGAAGTTTCCTCCTGACCCCGAGTCCAGAAAGGCCTGTGTCTGTACTGTGAAGGTCTCACCGGATATGGAGATAGGTAGATAAAACCTCGTAGAGGGTTGAGGAGGGGGAAGAGTTGCAGTACCCAGCGTGATCCTCCTTATACTCACTGGGCTTTGGCGTTTCCCGGCTTCAGTGGACAGTTGAATACCAGGTGGCCGTTATTGCCACAGTAGAGGCATAGTCCCGCTCGTCTTCTTCGTTGCCTCTCGATAGGCGAAAGGCTAGTCCCTCCCAGCTGCATGGGTTCATCTAGGGCAGGAGTTGTGGAGAGTAGAGGCCCTATGGTAGACAAAGAAGACGATTGTATACCTCGGGGGTGTTTGTTTCTCTCCATCCTTCTCTCTTGGAGGCGCTGGTCCATCCGGATGCACAGGTCTATCAGGTTCTCAAGTCCAGCGGGACGATCCAGAGCTGCTAATTCATCCTTCAACCGTTCGGACAGGCCCTGCCAGAAGACTGCAGATAGAGCCACATCGTTCCAGCTGGTCTCGGCTGCCACCGTCCGGAAGTCCAGAGCATAACGAGCCACAGTACGGTCTCCCTGAGAAATATTAAGCAGAGTGGATGCAGCCGTAACCTTACGCCCTGGGGTGTCAAACACCCTTCTAAATTCGGTGATGAAGAGAGTAAGGTCAGAGGTCAAATCTGGGCGTTGCTCCCAGATAGGAGAAGCCCATGCCAGGGTGGCGTCAGTCAGCAGGGAGATTATGTATGCGACCTTAGTACGAGAAACCGGAAAGCGAGAGGGCATTAGTTCAAACTGTATGAAACACTGGTTCAGAAACCCCCGACAACCGCTGGGATCCCCTGCATAACGGTTGGGCGCAGGTAGTCGTGGTTCGGAGGTAGGTGTGATAAGTGCAAGAGTGGCTGCGAGTGGAACGGGGTTGGTGGTAGATACTGTTAGACGTCTAACTTGTTCAGTCAGGGTATCCACGTCTTGTTTAAGTTGGGAAACTAGTTGTTCTTTTAGTGTAAATGAGCCGGTAAGTTGCCGGAAGCATTCCTCATGGGTGTCTAAGCGTCGGGCCACCTCAGCGGCGTCCATGTTTGTTGGGCTGAGCATATTGTCACGCTGCGCTCACCACAAACAGGACGGAAGACCGCGGGGCTGAGGTGGGGATTGATAGGCACCGACCCACAACCACGCAGTCCTGTCCGGAATGCGTAGTCCTAGTCGTACCGCGTCGTAGGGTTGGAGAGGTCAGGGTAGTCAGGGTACTTGCCGTGTTCCAGGGTTGGAGAGTCCGGGTAGGTAGAGTTTCGTAGCCAAGGTCCTGGGTAATAGAAGGTAGAGTAGTCGAGTAACGAAGCCGGGGTCAAAGTGCTGGAGAGTGTAGAAATCCAAGTAACAGGCAGGGTCAAACAGGTCAGACAAAGTTCAAGACAAAACTAGACAGCAGCGGTGAGCACAATGCATAAACAGGAGTTTATGCTCAGCAATGAAGGACAGGCAGAAGCAGGTATATATGTGGGAAGGGTCCAATTACCTTGCAGGGGTGTGTACTGGTCCACCAATGGTGTCAGAGAGACACTGATCAAAAACAGCTTGCAATTAGGCTTTCCTGATGCTAGGTCTGGTTGCCGGGCAACCCGCGCGCGTGCGCGATGCGCGTCGTGACGTGATGACGTCATGCGGTTTACTCAGCAAGTCTCCGCCTGTGGGAGGCTCCAGCAGCTCCCTCATGTTCTCCTGCTTCCTGGTTGCCGAGCAACCCGTGCGCGTGCGCGATGCGTCTCGCGGAGCTCCGCCATCACGCCGCTGTGCCTGCACTGCCCTGGCAGTGCGTGGGCGCATGACTCTGCCCCGTGGTGCTTCCCTGAGTCGGTCTCCGCGCGGATCAGAGGCAAGTGTGACACTATAATGCATACGGACAGACCAAACAACGCACGAGGACACCAACGGTAACTAACGCGTATGTATATTTATATTACTATATAATATAGTATATCTATCTATTATTGTTTATATTGCTGCATATATATATAATTATATAGTATAGATCTATCTAACATGATGGTTATTTCTGCTTATTTATATTACTATATAATATAGTATATCTATCTATTATTGTTTATATTGCTGCATATAAATATAACTACAGTATATAGTATTTCTGTTTATTTATATTACTATTACTATATAACTATTACTATTACTATTACTATATAATATACTTATTTATTTATAATACTATATAATATAGTATTATAAATAAACAGAAATAACCATCATGTTAGCTAGATCTATACTATATACTGTAGTTATATTTATATGCAGCAATATAAACAATAATAGATAGATATACTATATTATATAGTAATATAAATAATCTATCTATTATTGTTTATATTGCTGCATCTATTATTGTTTACTGTAAATGATGTACTGTTCTTGTGGCCTACTGCACTGTAACTTACTGGATTGTTGTTTTCCTTTAAACTGTAGGGAGACAACTCTTCTGGTCGACAAAATAAGTGAAGAGAATGATGAGAAGAGTGCCTTAAGGGTCAAATATACTCTGCTGCAAAATCACAATCTCACTGTATCCGAGACCAGCATAAAGAAGATGGGACGCAGAATTGGATGGAAATATGGACGTGTGAGGTTAGTACTGGACAGTACAGGAGGTAAAAGTGTTGTTTAAGAAACTGTACTGTACCTCTAAAATTATTCCTTGTCATTACAGAGCGTACCCTATGAAAAGGGACGTTAATAAGATCAAGAGAGTAGTCCAGGCCCAGGCATGGATCGACAGTGGAGAAACGTTCCAGGATTGCATCTTCACTGACGAGTCTACTGTATCGCTGGAGAGATTTGCACCTTTGCATTCTACAAAATAGGTCGCATATCTATGAAGCCGCGTCCAAAACACCCAGTGAAGATGCATGTGTGGGGTGCCATCTCTAGGCATGGACCAGGATGCATTATCATCTTTGAAGGTAAAATAAGTCACACATTTTTGCCTTCTGCACTGTATTGTACTAGTGTGCAGTTTTTTGAGCACTTTTCTTTTCTTGTTATACTGTAGGAATCATGAATAAAGCTTTTTTCCAAGAGCAAATTGTGCCTTAGATTGTGGAATACATCACACGTGAGTTCCCAGATGGTCACCGTTTCTACCAGGATAACGATCCGAAGCACACCGCGTCAACAGCGCATATTCTTGAGCGCGGTATCAACTGGGTGAAGATGCCAGCAGAGTAAGTGCGGTAACCGTGTCTCATTTTTCCCCACTGTTTTTACTGTGTTTCTCTTTAACTAATTGTCCTTTTTTACCACCTCCAATGACAGATCGCCAGACTTCAATCCTATCGAAATGGTCTGGCATCAGCTGAAGGATCAAATCCGAAAAGTCGTGAAACCCTCCAAAAAGGATGAGTTGGCGCAAGGCATAATGAGTTTTTGGAACGATGCAATAAATATATTGACCATATTGTGACTGTGTTGCCCATTGTGATCGAGCGTAATGGGCAAGCATCAGGAAGGTAGTATGGTATAGTACTGTACTGTAGTATGGTAAGTACAGGCACACCAAGTACAGTACTGTATGATACAGGTAAGTATGGCACAGATTTTTTCTTTCCTGAGAGAGCAGCACTAGCCATCTGGTTACAAAGTATTTAACAGTAGTCACAGTATAGACTAGTTTGACAGTACTAACTGCATACTGTAGTCCAATATGGAGTAGCTATACTGTACACAATGCCATAATATGCACCTAACTGCACTAATTTTTTTTCTTTTCTTGTCTTTTCAGAGAAAAAAGGATGGAAAGGGGGAGGGGGGTATCATGTGTACATTGTGAGAACTGTGTATACAGTAAACTGTATCTAAAGTGCAATCATGATTTACACAAAACCTCCCCTCTCAATGAACTACACAGAATGAGGAAGAAGATAAAGACGGAAAATTGTATATTATTATATATATTATTATATATTATTAATTAATATTATTATCAATGTGCATTATTCATGATTATCCACCGGCCCTCAATTTTCAACTGACAGAAGAACTGAATAAAGACAGCATTTTGTATTATTCATGATTATTTGTATATTTGTATTTTTTGTTCCTGATAAAATAAATATTTCTTTACATTCATGATAATCATTGACCCCCCCACACCAAAGAAAAAGAAAGAATAAAAAAAATTGGTAACTTACTGCATCAAAAACATGAATCAGATTATGGTTTTTTTAACTCTCAATTTCACAGTGCTGTGCAAATCCGATTTACATATCAAATTCGAGAAGGGATTATCACAAGCGTTACCATAAACAAAGCCTCAAAGGGTTGGGGGGGGGTGGATGGGTGAGTCATGCGCAGTAATCATCAGCTTGCTCCCTTCCCAAAGGGGATTACAGAGAGGTGAACTTCACAAGCAATTCATGCATGCGCACTAATAATCAACTACAGCTCCCTTCCCAAAGAGGAATACACGCAGGTGCAGAGAGGTGACTCAAAGCCAACAATTGGAAAATGAATGAGTGGTTTTGTAGAGGTGTCGATAAGAGGTTCAAATCCTTGAGCGAGCTTTATGTGTGTGTGCGTGGGGGAGGGGGGTACAGGTTACAGCTGCATGACGGATTAGCTGTACTGTAGTTCAAAGACATTACATATTTTCAACAGGCAGGTCATAATAATAATTTGATCCCCACACCCCCATATACATAAAAATCAAACAAATCAATCATGTGCAGTCAAACGCACAGTGTCACAGTCAAAAGCTACAGCACAGATTGAATATCATAATGTCAAGATGGTTGAGGCAGGAACATGTTCATTTATGTTGAGAAAATAATAATAAAAAATGACGAGAAAAAAAAATATTTTTTTTGGGGTCACTCTTGAACTTTGCAAGCAATTCACGCATTCGCAGTAATAATCAACTACAGCTCCCTTCCCAAAGAGGATTACACGCAGGCACAGAGAGGTGACTCAAAGCCAACAATAAGAAAATTAAAATATTTTTATTTTTTGGTTACTCTTGAACTTTTTCCCCCAATGAGCATTAATAATCAACACAGAAGAATACAGTAAATCAAAACTGAACGTTATACATGTACACACAGGAATGTGATGACAGGAATGTAATTGATACCAGAAAGCCATTCGTTCAAAGAAATGGCATGGGAGAGGTTTACTGTAGATAAGAAATACTGCAGTGCAGTACATATCCTGTGTGTGCGGGGGCGAGTGAGGGAAGAGCGCTATATACGCCGAAATGAGATACTGTTACAGTACACGCCTATGCGTTTCAACAATGTTCAAATGAGACATACATGCATGTATAAATGTTACGCCGGTGCTGCCCGCAGACCAGACCCGTCCCCTGACCTGAAGGGGGAAGTGGTAATACATGCACCCGCAGCAAAGGGAGCGTGTCCGGAGTGTGGTATGAAGCATTGCCAGGCCAGGTGTAGTAAGGTAGACAATACTTGCCGGTACCGGTTGTAGAGATAGAGTGATGAATGCCTTGCCGAGGTCAGGGAGTGGAGAGTGGAGATAGGTTGTAGTCCAAGCCGTGTTCAAGGGGTTACCAGAGTGAGCGTTGTCCAAGGAGTGCCGAGATCGAGAGCCAGAAGGGGTAGTCGTACAAGCCGCATCAGAACTTGTAAAACACTGAGAGAATCCAGAAGTACTTCCATACAGAGACTATGTCGAGCAAAGACTGAGAGCAGAGAGGAGCTAGATAAAGCAGGAAGGTCCAATTAGGAACGGAGGCGGGACAGGAAGAGCTACAGGGAGACACTGCAGATTGGTGAAGGCATAACAGGCCAGGTGAGTCTTGTTGGTAACCTGAGTATGCTCGTGCAGTGTGCGGGGGCGGAGCCTGAGATCCGGGGGAAGGGAAGAAGAGTGTGCAGACTGAGCGTGCTCCGTAACTCGTGTACGCGCGTGAACCGAGCCAGTGGATGGTGCAGGTGTGTGTGCAGGAGGGTGTGGGCGCGCGCGGAGCTTTACAGAGGAATCGCCGAGGGGAGTGATCCCGCGACGGCGGCAGGGGCGGGGAGCCGTGGAGGCCGGTAAGGCAGGATTGTTTTGTGTGTCCAGTGGCTCCCTGCGGGGAGGGAGTGCTCTGTGTGAGGAGCGTGGAGAACGACGATTCCTGACAGTACCCCCCTCTTCAGGAACGGCCTCAGGATGGTCCAAGAACGGTTTCTCTGGAAACTTTTTCCTGAAGGACTTAAGAAGAGCCGGGGCATGAATGTCCTTTGAAGGAACCCAGGATCTCTCTTCAGGGCCAAAGCCCTTCCACTGCACCAAGAACTGGAGCTGACCCCTGGATAGGCGAGAATCCAAAAGAGAGTGAACCTCATATTCGTCGTTATTTTGTACAGTAATGGGATCCGGTTTACGAGTCTGATCCGGAAAGAAGTGACTGGAGATAAATGGTTTTAAGAGGGACACATGAAAGACATTGGGAATCTTCATATTGGGTGGTAATTGGAGCCGGAATGCCACGGGATTGATTTGTTCACAAATAGGGAAGGGACCCAGGAACTTGGGTGCCAGTTTAGGAGATGGTACCTTGAGGTGGATATTCTTAGAGGAGAGCCATACCAAATCCCCTGGTTTGTAACTGGGCGCTGAACACCGACGACGATCGGCCTGTAGTTTTGACCTGCGGGAGGAATTGAGAAGGGTAGACTGAATCCTGGACCATGCGGTTTGGAGGGAAGAAATGCGTTCATCTACGGCTGGTACTCCAGAAGGAATGTTGGGAATGGGAAGACAGGGAGGGTGGAACCCATAATTTATAAAGAAGGGCAACTCCCGGGTGGACTCGTTTTTGGCAGAATTGACGGCATACTCTGCCCAAGAGAGGAGTTGAACCCAATCATCCTGGAAATCGGAGATAAAACATCTCAGGTACTTCTCCAGGGATTGATTGATTCTCTCCGTTTGTCCATTGGACTGAGGATGATAGGCGGAAGAGAAAGAAGAAGAGATGCCCAATCTCTTCGTGAAAGCTCTCCAAAATTTGGATACGAACTGAGAACCTCTGTCAGAAACAATGGACGAAGGGATCCCATGAATCCGGAAAATCTGCTCCGTAAAGATATCAGCAAGGGCGGGAGAGGTGGGTAATCCTTTAAGTGGAATGAAATGAGACATCTTTGAGAACCTGTCCACGACCACCAAGATAGTGTTCATTCCTCTGGACCTGGGCAACTCCACGATGAAGTCCATCGAAATGTGGGACATGGGGCGGTCGGGAACTGGAAGGGGTAACAGAAAACCCTGAGGCTTTTGATGGAGAGTCTTGCTTTGAGCGCACGTGGGACAGGCGCGGGTAAACTCCAGAATATCTTGAGACATCCTTGGCCACCAGAAATTCCGACGAATGAGATCAGTAGTCTTCTTAAAACCTGGATGACCTGCAGATTTAGAGGAGTGACCCCAAGACAGGACCTCTGGAACAAATTTGGAAGGTACAAAGAGTTTGTTGTCGGGAACGACCAAGTCCTTGGGAATGCGTCTCTGGGAGTGCAAAATCTTGTCAAGATTCTTAAAAGAAGACATGGCGAGAATCCTCTCATGCGGAAGGATAGTCTCCAAAGATTCCTCTGGCCTCTCTTCAGAAGAATGTATTCGGGAAAGTGCGTCTGCCTTAACGTTCTTGGTCCCGGGGATATAGGAAAGGTGAAAATCGAATCGGGGAAAAAAAAGGGCCCAACGAGCCTGTTGTGGACCAAGGCGTCGAGCGTTCTCTATGTAAAGAAGGTTCTTGTGGTCCGTGAGGATAGTAAACGGCTATTTCGACCCCTCCAGCAGGTGTCTCCACTCTTGAAGAGCCATCTTCACGGCCAGAAGTTCCCTGTTACCCACGTCATAGTTCCTCTCGGCAGACGAGAATTTCTTGGAAAAATATGCACAGTATATGTGCACAAAATATGCCCCACTTATCTTGGGGCATGGGTCTCTGAGAAAGAACGGCACCAGCGCCGCAATCAGAAGCGTCGACCTCCAGGACGAAGGGAAGTTCAATGTCGGGATGATGGAGAATAGGTGCGGATATAAAGGCTTCCTTGAGTGTCTCGAAGGCGGAGATGGCCTCGGATGACCAAGCAGAAGGATCAGCTCCTTTTTTGGTGAGCGCAGTAAGGGGTGCCACAATGGTGGAAAAACTCCGTATAAACTTACGATAATAATTAGCGAACCCTAAAAAACATTGTATGGCCTTGAGAGAGTTAGGTCTTGGCCATTCAGTGACTGCTTGAAGTTTACCGGAGTCCATCATAAACCCCTCATCGAAAATGATGTACCCCAGGAACGGAGTAGAGGTCTGATGAAAGGTGCACTTCTCCAGTTTGGCGTACAAATGGTGTTCCCGGAGACGGGAAAGGACGTAGGAGGTGTGGCGTATGTGGTCCTGGAGATCTTTGGAAAAAATCAGGATATCATCCAAGTATACAATAACAAAAATATTGAGTACCTTACGAAAGACGTCATTGATGAAATCCTGGAAGACAGCGGAAGGATTACATAAGCCGAAAGGCATTACCAGATATTCGTAGTGTCCACTACGCGTGTTGAAGGCCGTCTTCCATTCATCCCCCTTCCTGATGCGCACCAGGTTATAGGCACCATGCAGATCCAACTTGGAAAAAATCTTGGCCCCCTGTAATTTATCGAACAGTTCGGTAATAAGGGGAAGGGGGTAATGATTTTTAATAGTTATCTGGTTTAAACCCCTGTAGTCGATGCAAGGCCTCAACGACCCGTCCTTTTTCTTGACGAAGAAAAACCCAGCCCCTGCTGGGGAATTGGAGTGACGAATAAAGCCTTTCTTGAGATTCTCCTGGATATATTCATCCATAGCGTGAGATTCTGGTACGACAAGGGGTAGGTCTTGGACTTGGGTAGGGAGTAACCAGGAACTAGATCGATTGGACAATCGTAAGTCCTTTGTGGCGGCAAGAGGTCTGACTGTACCTTATTGAAAACGTCCCGGAATTGATGGTAAACGGAAGGTAGAATAACTTCGGGAACAGAGGTATTGGCCAGCAGTTGAGGAGTCTCGCCTGACCTCGGCCTCCAGGAAATAGGAGCGGAGGAAGTCCAGTCAATGAGAGGATTGTTAAGCTGTAGCCAAGGAAGACTAAGGGTGATGGGTATCCCAGGAGCGTGAATGGCATCGAGAACTAAGGTCTCCTTGTGCAGATGTGAAGACAGAAGCAAGGGAGACGTCTCTATGGAGATGTGGGCCGGGATAAGAGGACGTCCATCGATACCGACGAGTGCGATGGGAACCTTCTTTCTCACTAGTTGTATGCGGTTTACCCTGGCAAATTCAAGATCCACGAAGTTTCCTCCAGCTCCTGAGTCAATGAAAGCGGCTGTAGAAGTCTTGAACTTATCGCCTGAAAGGAAGACTGGAAATGTAAGTTTCTTAGGGAGTTCATCTTTATGAAGGGGACGTGGAGACATTACACCCAGAGAGAGCCCCTCTGTACTCACTGGGTGTTCCCGTTTCCCGGACACAGTGGACACTCCCGAACCAGATGTTCCATGGATCCGCAGTAGAAACACAATCCCCCGGCGTGGCGGAACTGCCGTATCGGTGTGCGGATGCGTTGTACCCCCAATTGCATTGGCTCTGGCAACGCATTGGCTCTGGTAGGACGAAGAGGTGTGGTAGCACTTGGGGGAGCAGGAGTGTTGCTGAGAGTACTGGAGAACGGAACTTGAAAGTTATGGAAGCGAGTGCGCTGACGCTCTGAGCGGCATACCTGGATGCGTTGATCCACTCGGACGGCCAAATCAATCAGGACCTCCAGTTGATCCGGCCTGGATTGGCGAGAGAGTTCGTTCTTGATGGGATCTGCCAGGCCTTGCCAGAATACGGAGACGAGAGCCTCTTGTCCCCAGTTAGTCTCGGCTGCTAGAGTCCGGAATTCCACGGCATACTGTGTCACCATCCGCCGTCCCTGAGTGATCTGGAGGAGAGAAACAGATGCCATCTCCCGACGAGCGGGGGAATCGAATACCCGTTGAAACTCGGCTTTAAATGCCGGGTAATCTTGGGTAAGGTCAGAACGTCGTTCCCAAACTGGGGAAGCCCAAGCAGGGCGCTGCCAGTGAGGAGGTTATAAATGTTGGCTACCTTCTTGCGATCAGTATTGTAGAGATGGGGGGCCATTTCAAACTGCACCTCACACTGGTTTAGGAAACCCCTACAATCTTGCGGTTCACCTGCATAAGGCTTGGGGGTAGGAATCCTTACATCTGAGCTGCTAACTGCGCTTGCGGAGTGGGGGCTTACATCTGGCGGGGTCACGGTCGGTACCCTGTCTGAGGGTACTGCGACCTGGCGTGTAAGTTCCACAATTTGATCCGCCATGGCCTGGTTTTGCTGAAGCAGATTAGAGAGAAACTGCTGTAGTTCGGTCTGGTCTGCGTCTTGTGGGCTCGACATAATGTTACGCCGGTGCTGCCCGCAGACCAGACCCGTCCCCTGACCTGAAGGGGGAAGTGGTAATACACGCACCCGCAGCAAAGGGAGCGTGTCCGGAGTGTGGTATGAAGTGTTGCCAGGCCAGGTGTAGTAAGGTAGACAATACTTGCCGGTACCGGTTGTAGAGATAGAGTGATGAATGCCTTGCCGAGGTCAGGGAGTGGAGAGTGGAGATAGGTCGTAGTCCAAGCCGTGTTCAAGGGGTTACCAGAGTGAGCGTTGTCCAAGGAGTGCCGAGATCGAAAGCCAGAGGGGGTAGTCGTACAAGCCGCGTCAGAACCTGTGAAAACACTGAGAGAATCCAGAAGTACTTCCATACAGAGACTATGTCGAGCAAAGACTGAGAGCAGAGAGGAGCTAGATAAAGCAGGAAGGTCCAATTAGGAACGGAGGCGGGGCAGGAAGAGCTACAGGGAGACACTGCAGATTGGTGCAGGCATAACAGGCCAGGTGAGTCTTGTTGGTAACCTGAGTATGCTCGTGCAGTGTGCGGGGGCGGAGCCCGACTCCGGGGGATGGGTAGAAGAATGTGCAGACTGAGCGTGCTCCGTAACTTGTGTACGAGCGTGAACCGAGCCAGTGGATGGTGTAGGTGTGCGTGCAGGAGGGCGTGGGCGTGCGCGGCGCTGTACAGAGGAATCACCGAGGGGAGTGATCCCGCGATGGCGGCAGGGGCGGGGAGCCATGGAGGCCGGTAAGGCAGGATTGTTTTGTGTGTCCAGGTGCTCCCTGCGGGGAGGGAGTGCTCTGTGTGAGGAGCGTGGAGAACGCCGATTCCTGACAATAAATATGCAAATTTACAATTACTGCGCGCGCACACGCAGACTGTGTACTGACGTAGGTTGAACTGCTACAGTATTAGACTTTGAAGACAACAGCACGCGAACGCCCACATGAGTTTTTAGACGGTATTGCAGTATTGCAGACAGCGCTAAGAATATGCTAATATTACAAGCGCTAAAATACCGGAAGATATTCTGGGAAAAAAAAATATACTGCATCTGCCCGCGGTTATCAGAATTGCGCCGCCACTGTATATATTCACCACGTATGTATTTAATTTATTGATGTCACTTGCGCTTGTTTTCGTTTACATTAAAGCACAGAATGAGTGGTAATAGTTTTAGGGAGGTAGCACTCTATACTGTACTACACTTGAAGGCATTATTCACCACGGGCAGTTACTTTGGAAGCCCAATTCTCCTCAAGAAATAGAGCAGAGCCCAAACGAGATATTGTATGGATGACTGGAGCAATTCAGTTGCCTATAAAGCATGTAGGCAGGATACAGGAAGGATGTGCACATCTGGAAGGAGGTTGGTACAACAAAGTAGCCATTTAATGGTTTGGTTGTACAGGGATCATTAGTCTCCTCTGACAAGGTCGTTATTTTTTTCTGGGGGAGGGGCAGCTGAAGATTGTGCCTGGTGCACAACCTTGGACTAAAGTTTTGCCCATCATTAGTAGAGGTATGATTGAGATATTAAATGAAAGCATGGAACATATATATATATATATATTGTAATTACTTTTGTAAAAAAAAAATAAAGGAACACAAATACTTGTAGCAAACTCAACTACACAGCAGTATTGACTGCTACCCTTCATTCAGGTCATCATGGGTGAGCTCAAATACAGTAGCCTCACAATATTCTGGCAACAGGTACAAGAAACCAGTGATTTGGGATAAAGCAACAGGCAGTCACAAAATGCATTGCTTTGTCTCCCCAAAATTTGATTCCTGAACCTTGTAGGACAAACTATGTTGCAAACAATCTCACATTTTCACCATGAATTCACAGTTCTGCCGAGTCTCTCTGAAATGTGGCTTTTGGTGGCAAGGATAGAGAGAGGGCCTGGAATCAGTTCTTCATTTTTCGAAAACTCTGACTGAGCGTCCATTTGTTTCCGCAAACTAAAAATGGGACATTTTTGCATGGTTCACAAACTCATGCAAAGGTTTCATGCATGTCTGCTTCAGGGTCTCAACTTGGAATGCATCGGGATCATGACAACTCCCTACTGTGTGCATTACAAGGTGGCCCAAACTAGACGTGGTCTGGTGATGGACTATTTAGTTTAAGCCAGTCTGTAATAGACCTCACAGTTCTCCTTTGTGTGTACATTTTCTATGCTCAATTACCTATGATACAGTCTCTAGTCCATCCATTAAAAATGTGTCACCACCTACAATAAATCTACATTTTACTGGAACCAATAGAGCTACTAGAATTTTACACATCTTAGTCAATTGTCATCATCCTCTGTTCCTGGAAGGAGTCGATAACGTAACTATTTTGCTGTATTGTTTTGTATCAGTTTTGTAGCTGTGGAACATTAATGAATAACCTCAATGTCTGGTACAGAAGTAGTAATAATACGCTATTACCCCCGTTAACGTGAAATAACTCGCAAGATAACCAGATTAAAACATTATTAACAATAACGTGCCATCATTGACACAACACATTGTGTTAACAGGAGTGGTAACATCTGCCACATCTGTGTATGTCACTGTGTCAGCTCAGCTGGCAGAAATGACTATACACTGCATGCAAATCAATGCATCTCCACAAACCTCAAGCCAAGGCTGTGATATTTTGTACGTCTTACTGAAAAGAAGTATTCCTGCTCCTGAAGCTGTACTTTCCATATTATTTATTGTACTTACTGTATAAGTGTCTCTCTCCCAGAAGCACAACTCATTTGAAGAAGTTGTTGTCTTGAGCAGGTAGTTTGTATGTAAATTGTACCCATTACGTCTTGATTCAGTGAGCTATTTTTTTTCTTCCCTTTATAGGTAACATCAAAGGAGCCTTTGGGAATCATTATCTCTACAATCCAACAAAAATGTAAGAAATAGAAGTGTCAGGCAGCACGTACTAATATTCTTTTTTTATTAAACCTAATGCATCATTGACACCCCATTTCATGTGGCTTCCAATGCTAGTTACATTCTCCCTTAGAACATTTTCCATTTAATAACAATGTGCCAAGACTGTCATAAAGAAGGAATCCGTGTGATTTCCATTACAACATATGTCTTTATTAACTACCCTGTTAGAATATACAAGAAATTGCGGTCCTTATAATTCAGCCTGTCACTCCGTACAGTTAAGGATTCACAATGTGGTTGTTAGATTGAGCTGAGAGGAGTTCCCATCCTAGCCGGCGTTCTTCACTTTCTGCTTTAATGGATTCAAAAAGAAGAGCTTGCTTAAGATAATTAGCTTCTCTACTTGCATTTCCATCTCCAATTTCTGAAATTGTGTTTTACCTGTCAAGTGTCCTTCATCTGCAGCAAGTCTAAATCTGAGGGTTTAAAACATTCGGTATTATAAAAAAAAAAATCAAAGCTTCAATCAGCAGAAAGAAGAATTAAATTGGGAATGAGCAGTTGTGCTGCTGCTAAATTCATTTTATCTGTACATTTTTTTTAATCTCTTCTGGGCTGGAGGGGCCGGGAACGAGTCGCTTTGCAATAGGAGGTTTGTACGAAGACTGAAGAACTGCATGGATTAAAATTACAATTTTTAGAGTCACAGCCCTCTCTGTTCATGGTATAATTAAACCTGTTAACATGGTATTTACACTCCATATTCCATCAACAATGAGCGTCAAAAAGCACACAGGCTACCTACCTGCCACCTGCCCTTTATTCAATCCCTCAAGACATTACAACTTTATAACAGTGATATTTAATGTAGTCCAATGGAATTATTTTTACGCACTCTAATGTTATCCTTTTGGAGCTGGATAAATGCACTGAGCACTTGCTAACATCCACAATCTGTAGCACACGCTGCTTTTCTTTGTGATATTCAAAACCAAATAGTTAACCCTCAAACATGACTTTTAAGAAGATATTAAATATCTGTTAACCTTTACAACGTCGGCGCTTTACAGCAACCCAGGCAAATGACCTTGTCAGTGCCCTTTTGATGTACCTGGTATGTCCTGGGACCTGCCACTTTCTCACTTGATAAAGACCACTTCAGGTCGAAAACGTCCATTTAAAAATTGGCTAAACAATAGTTAAACAAATCCGAAGTGCCCTGTGATGCTTTTCTACCTTCATGTACCTTGGATCACCCACAATCGATCCCTAACTGCAGGAACAACGGTAACTGTATATTTTTTACATTTTATGGTGTGCAGCAGATTGATCTATTTTGCTGGGACCAGGGACCCCAGAGGCCCTTTTGATGAACCTGTTATACCATAGGCACTTGCTCATTTTCTAGGGGGTGCTCATGCGAATGCTCTGATATAGTGGCCAACCCCATCAAAAGGATAGTAGGTCTCTCTCCCCTTCTGTTTCCTGTATCCGGGTACCAGTGGTGTCACATGATCCCTCCAGTTGGACGGTGAAGGTCAGCTCATGCAGGCATTAAATAGAAATCACAAAATGTAACTTTGTAAAAAAAAAATGCAAGCTTCCCAAACACTTTGGTCAAAACGTTTTCTGCATTTATTATCAATAGATTCTTGCAAGAATAAGAAAATATGTGCCCTTGCAAAAGTTGACAAATTGACTCTATGGTTCTGAAGTCCTCTCCTGCCTTCTGCTTGTGTCACATTTTATATGTTTCCGACATATTTTACTAAGGATGGGCAGGTTCAAAGTTAAACACCGGCAGAAATTTTTTGAATACGAACAACATACAAACCAAAACCTGAGAACGGCTCATCCTCTGATTCATATATATAAAAAAAAATGTTTTTATCAAACTGGGGGAACAAACCGATATATAAATGTTAGAAATGGAACAAATTAAAACCTGCTTACAGGTGTAGCGAGACTTACAGTCTGCCGCAGCCTTGGTGATAGTGCGGTCGCGCTGTGGGGGTCCATGCTTCTGAATCCGACCTCCCGCACATCGATAATCCTTTGGCCCGGGTGCAGTCGCAGTCCCGTAGGTTGCCCGGGGGCCGAGAACACTAAGTCTTGTTAACTTTGTATTTGTATTTTTTGCCATAATTGTTTATAAAACCCAAACCATTCATGTTCTGCCAAAACTAACACAGGAAGACATTTTTTTAATCAAAACCAAAGCACCGGTGATTGTAGCCAGCCTTTTATTTCGGTCATTATCACAGTCTAAAATTGCACGAGCAGACTGGCATTCTGCAGAAAACAAAACCATACCATGCTAGGGTATATTCGGTCAGGGGTGGACAACTCTAGTCCTCAAGGGTCACCAACATGACAGGTTTGCAGAATACCCCTGCTTCAGCACAGGTGGCTCAATCCGTGGCTCAGTCGATTGATCCACCTGTGCTGAAGCAGGGACATCCTGAAAATCTGCCAGTTTGGTGGCCCTTGAGGACTGCAGTTGGCCACCCCTGCATTAGGCTGTCACTCAGTACAAGCACAGTAGCTGCTTGAGTTCGCTAAAGCAAAGTTAAATATTGGAACTATACATATTGAAAAGCAGGGGAAAGAAGTTGGGAATATCATGAACAGTAGGGATGAGTAGAGATGTAAAAAACTTTTACACGAGATCATGGAGCTGGCAAATACTGGACTTTCATTTTGACATTTCCCCCTGGAGTATCTTTCTCAGAAGAGGAATATCTATGTTGCATGCAGATGTAGCCGGAGGCTGTACGGATCTCTCCAAGGGAAGCTGTCTTGCTGCTTGGGATGGCCTGGCAACCATACTGGAAGAAGTGGGGGAAATGAGTTGAGCTAAATCTATAAATAACAGTGTCAATCTCTCTCTGAATATTTATTTATTTATAAGCTGTTTTAACAGTGAGTAATACATTGAAAGTTACATCTCGTTTTCAAGTATGTCCTGGGCATAGAGTTATGATGACATGGATTCTTTAAATGAATATATATACATTATACACCTGTATATAAATACATTGCATGCACAGTTAAAGGTAATATATATTACAGGCGTATGTAACAGTTACAGACCAGATTAAAATGTGAGACAGCTTTAGTTTTGAAAGAAGTTAGACTGGTGGCGGCTGTGAGAGTCTCCGGTAAATTGTTGAAATTGTGGGGTGCACGGTAAGAGGAGGAGGAGCGGCCGGATACTTTGCTGAACCTTGTAACCGTGAGCAGTCTTTTGAATATGGCTGATTTGGCTAAAATTACTGCTGAAAGTGTGAGATACGTAAACTAAAAAGCAGTGTAAGCATTGACGAAAATAATTGAAATATGCAAAAATAGAAAAATAATAATGTTAACGACTGATAAGCGGAATTCACAGTTATTCATACATCTCTAGGGAAGCGCTCTGGGTGACATTTTTTGTATGCTTCAGCAAAGAGGTTTGAAAGCTATTGTCAGTGAACAAAAATGAAGGTCAGGCGGTGAAAAGAAGTAGCAGTCGTCAGAAATGTTCACATTGGCGGAACCGCTCACGGGACACGGCCGTCGAAAGGAAAAAAAACCTAATTTCTCAGTCTGTTCCCCAGCCGTACGCATTGCAGTACGGCGCGCTGTGACCGTCGCTTGTGGTATAATCACTTGCATTGGATGTAAGCTAACTTGTTTTGGTGCCGCGTTGCGCTGCTACACGCGACACCGCACGTTTTTGTGTATAATTGCGGCCTTATGTTGCGTGCACTTGCATTTATTTGCCAATGCCTGCTCTTTGGTCTGCCTTCTGTGTTTCAATGTAGCTACACATATATAGTATATACTTGTAACGGAGTTTCCCTGGCCCAATCTCATGTTGACCCCCTTCTGTGGAAACTGACCCATGTTATCTAAGGAGTAGTGTGGTGCACCTGCTGGCTTACAGAATCCCTGAGTTTCCCGCGATGGTATGGGGGCATCAGGACTGGCTCGTGAGGTATAGCCGAGAGTTCCTACTCACTCATGGTACAGCGCCTCCATCTCGTCCAGACCCCCAGCGTAGTAGGGAGGAGTCTCTGAAAGAGAACCTCTTTGTGCACCTTCTTCCCAATTGACTCCACAATCAGGACAGAAGCGATCTTTATCTTTGGCTTCCTTTATTAACATCAGCACTGGCAGACTGCCCATCATTGCAGCCGGTCTTCAGCCACTCATTATAGGTTGCCAACCCAAAGGAAGTCCCTGACCATACACTCCCAGGCAAGGGCACTGAAAGCAGGTATAGCTCTTCCCTTACTCCCTGATGGAGTAAGGGGAGTAGTCTTCCACACCACTCCCCTGAGGGAGGGCCACAGAACCTGCCAGTGCCCTGACAGTTTGCTGGACAGACTCACCTCACTCGTAGGGTTACATACTGGATATGTAAAGTTTAAAGCCGTGACTTCCATGCTTCTGGATCGGACTCCCCACAGCGTAATTCTCCATTTTGCTTCAGTGCTACAACTTTGACCAGGTGAGAAGCATTGGGCTTTGATGAAGTAATTCTGAGAATAAATTCTGGCTAAACATAGTTTGTATTCTTTTTCTATTCTGCAGTGGAATTGTGAAAATGTTTTCCAATTTGTTTTGCTAATTCTTTTGCTGTTTTTCCCCCTCTTCATTTCACACTTTTGCAGTTCACACGTACTCGAGAATGCACCGAAATGGGCAAACTTTTGTGAAAACAGCAGTATAATGGTAATCGTGGAATATTTTCATATGTGCTACACAATGTTTTTAGGGAATATGAACTTGGCCGCAAAAAAGGTGCAGGTCTCTATTCTGCAGCTGAAGATAGCCAGCAAACATACATTAAACGACAAGCATGTGTATTTTTCTTGCTTCATAAATAGTGTTGAGTAGAGATGCTGTGGGCGAGCGAGTCCAAATCCTTGTCCCGGATTTTCCCGACTTTGCCATTCAAAATCTGTTCCGCGGTGTAAAATCCGCAGACGGATTGTTACAGTTTCAACCCGTGCGGAATAATCCAAAACCGCCACTGGATACAATTCGCTAATGGATTGTAACAATCCATCCACGGATTCTTAAAATCCGTCAACAGATAATCGGCGTTAAAAAAAAGAAAAAAAATCGGCAAATGGCGAATCGCCGTTTTTGCGACTGATTCCCGTAAATCCGCGGACCAAACGAACCAAATCCGCCAAATTTTTTTGCCCGTCTCTAGTATTGAGCTAATAATCTATAGGACTCTAAAGATCACTTTAATAGCCAGATATCACTGAGTATTACCTAACAATATGTTAGTAATCACCTGAAGGAAATTAAGACATCAATTATTTTGTAGTGTCTTCTTGATTTAAAGTCCCAACCTTCTAAGTCTGTACCAGTTCCGCTGCTGCAGCAAGTTGAATGTGTACCTGACATTTTAAAGATGGATGATGTGATGAAAAAGAAGCCAATTGTCACAATGAGTTAAAATGACACAACAATAAAGTCATATTTTAGTCTGAATTCTAATGTGTTTCTTTATTTTTAGCTTGCACTGTATTTTAGTGTATGCCTATTAACAGAGTAAGATTGTACAACGCAAACATCAACACAATTGACACTGCACAGGAAACACTGCAGGCTGATTTAAATGACTGTTATACAGTTTCACATGGTACTAGCTGTGTAAGATTTAATCATGTCTAATTTAATTGGCAACCTGGCATTTTAGCCAACTCACATCTGATGAACAGCTTTTCTTGTATAGTCTGACTATAATGTAACCCGTGTCTCCCCCCCCCCTCCCCCCTCTCCTCTGGGAGAAGGACTGAATTCCTATCTTAGTGTGGTGCCGAGGCGTACCTGCTGGTTCAGGATAGCTGAGTAGCCATGATGGTAGGGGCAACAGGGCAGGCTTTTGGGTGGTCTCTGGGTTCTTGCTCCTTGGTTCGGCACCTCCAGCTGTGATGGGCTCCTGGATGCAGGATGTCAGCTCCCACCACAGCACTCCCTACCCCTCCTGCCCAGGAACTGACACCCAGGCAGAGGTATGGTGAACAAGTAGGTTTATTGGACATGCTGCAGCAGCTCTTCATACAGCATAGTTTTGAAGTCCAACATCCCAGGACATCAGGATGATGCTTGCCCGATAGTATGGGGCCTTGAGTCTTGGTGGTCCTCATGCCCTTAGTGCTGAGGTGGGCCAGCTCATCCACGCAATGGGAGAGGCTGACAGCCCATGCTCTCACCTTGGATGGCAGAGAAAGACTGCTCTAACTTTGCTACACCCACTGGTTAGCTTCAGGAAGGTACATAAGCCTAAATATTGAAAATGGTTACAATTATGAAATGCATTTAACAACATCCATGCTTTGGTTGTGTTGGAAGTGTCACAGCTCAGTGTGTTTTCTTGTTTTCCATACTGCTATGATGTATTTCCTATTGTAGCTAGGTGGCATTGCTGCCTAAAATAATCACCTGTTGTCTTAATCAGAGACAGGTGAAATAGGGGGTACTTTAACTCAGCAGTTAAGCAATGGACTAGAAGCCAGAACAATTTTTATGGGCAATTTATTGCTATAAAATTACTTTCAATTGGCATCTGAGTAGGCATAGAGCTTAGTACAGTGTCTAACATTTCAAGAAACTATTCAAGTTAAATTTAAGCAATGCATGTACTGTAGTAGAATCGCTGAGTTTTCTTATTGCATAACTGTGTTGCCTGGCGAGAATGCTGGAGACTTATTCTAAAGCAGATTGTCTTAGACAGGTTCTGAAAGACTCTCAGTGGGTGAACTGAATGTGTCATTGTTCTTGGGATTTATATAGCACTAGCTGTACCCGGCAAAATATACACCGATCTAACAATTAAACATCACTCTTTGTTTTCACCCCTCCCTGTAAGACATTTTATGTCTTTTCCCCTCTTTCCCACCTTACTCTCTCCTCCATCATGCTCTGCTCCTCTTTCCACTCTCTCCTCCCCTCTATTTGCACTCCATGCTTTACTGTGTCTGCTCCTCTCTGTGCACACAACACTCCCTCCTCTCCTACTCATCTGTCTCCTCCTCTCCTTTATGTCTCTCCGTTTACGCCTCCTACTCACCTTGCTGTCTCTCCTCCCTTCTCTTTGCACTCACTTATACCCCATGTGCACAATGCTCTCTATTACCTCCTCCTCGTAATCCATCTGTTTCCTCCTCTCCTTGCTGTCTCTGTCTCCTTTCCCCTCTTTGCTGTCTCTACCTCGCTCCTTACTGTCTCTACTCCCCTCCATGCTGTATCTCCTCCACTCATTGCTGTCGTTGCAGCTCTCCCTACTGCCCCATGTGCACACGGCTCTCCATTCCCTCCTCCTCCTCATCATTATTCTGTCTCCAGCTCTCCTTGCAGTCTCTCTCTGTGTCCTCCTCTCCTTGCTATCTCTATCTCTCTCTGTTTCCTCCTCTCCTTGCTGCCTCTCTCTGTCTCCTCTTCTCCTTGCTCTCTCTCTCTCTCTGTTTCCTCCTTTCTTTGCTGTCTCTCTCCTGCTCTCCTTGCTGTCTCTCTGTCTCTCCTCCCTTCCTTGCTGTCTCTCCTCCCCTCCTTGCTGCCGTTGCCTAGCAACCCAGTAACAGCTGAACCTTTGTTTGGAAACATACAATACCTAACCCTTTTATATGCATAGAGATAGATTCAGCATCACAATGACAACCCCCCCCCCTATTTAAGAGGGAGTATCCCTACAAATACACAAAACAATGCAGCATTTTTTACTTTGTCTAGGAGAAGGAAATGAAGTCAATGGAAGTTAAAGAGATTTCCCACATTTTCCACCCAAATCTCCCTGACAATAATTGACAAATTCTAAATGGTATATTTGGGATGCCGAAATCTGATAGATTCTGCCAGCTGTTGTCAGGGTTTTCAATGCTTAATTTTGCAGTCATGCGTGGATCTCTGCAGTACATTCCCCAAAATGAACGAATTGAAGATCTGTTGTGTGTAGAGCAGGCTCCCCCTCTCTTCATATACTGTACAGTACTTTGCATATACAGCCACGTTTTCTTCCTGCCTGCTCTGCGCTTCCTTTTCATAGTCTAATCCCTCCTCGCCTCCTTTCCTGGCACTTTCCCTTGGGCTGGGCCCTGCTTGATAGGCCATAATCCTCTGTAATGGATAACGAAAGTCAGTGTATTTTTCCCCAAAAAAGTATTTTATGTCTCTGGATTATATCTGTAAATATCATGCTTATGCACATTCAGTATGTTCATTTGTTTTTAACAATTGCAAACTTGGCACATTTTGAATGCAACAAACATCTCATTAAGGCTTCATCCTACTGCAAAATTAAACCTTTAGGGGACATTTATTAAATGCAGATACATTGTATGCCGGCTTGTAACCCAGACCCATTATAGGTCAAACCGCAAAGCACATCACAGAGCCCATTCAATTAAGTGGATAACTTGCGCTAGGAAAGAGCTAGCACTCTAATTTTTGGAGTGCAGTCAGTTACACGTGTATCATGAGCATACATATGAATTTTAAATTTGTTGACATAACAAACATCTCATTAAGGCTTCATTCTACTGCTAAATTAAACCTTTAGGGGACATTTATTAAATGCTGTTGCCGGGTGTCATACCTAAATCTGGCATTAACTGGCATTAAATAGGCAATCAAACATGCGATTTTTTTTTGTGCACATTTTTTTAACATTGGATTGAAGCAGCGGGTCTCCGGAGCTGAACCCCATTCAGGTCTGGGGCCCCCTGCTTCTGGAGATACAGACCTCTGTAGGGGCTGGCAGGGATCATGTAATGGCTGGCGTTTCAAAGCTCCAGTGTCCCTGCGGGCCAATAGAAAGCCGTGAATAATTCGGTGCGGATTCCTATTGGCCCCCGTGATGCGGGAGCTTTAAACGTGCAGGAGAAACCGGCAGTCACTTCGGTGGTAATATCTCTGGAAGCTGGGGGTCTTCATAGCTGACATGAATGGGATCCAGCTCCAAAGACCCTCTGCTTTAATAAAAAATTAAAAAATAAAATTTAAAAAAAAGGCTCAAAAGTATTGCTTGCATGGATGGCTGCTTTAAAGTCCATGGCAGTAAATGCCGAAATGAGGTGTGATACCCCACATCAGATCTTAGAAAATCCCAACCTGTGAATTTGTTTCTATGGCAACAAATGCAGATTGGGTATAGATACATTATACATCAGAAATTTGGCAATAAATGTTTTCTTTACCGTATTAATCTGCCAGAAATGGGCTTATTTACTTTCAGGAAATGCACTGTGCTGATGATTTGCCAGACATGTATAAAATCTCTTGGCCTTAAAGCAACTATTCTTACCTGTCAGAGAGTTATTTATTAAAGTATTACAGCTGTAAAAATGGTGTAAATATAGCAACAAATTGATTACAGATTAAAACCAATTTTATTGCAAGCTATATTATTTTTTTCTACATTGGTATACTTTATTTGTTACTTTAAATAACCCCCAGGAGCCCAAGTAAATCGATCCATTCCTACATCCAAAATACTACCACGGAATCTGACATTTCAGCGCAGGGCTTTATTTTGCACCGGTAGCAGTACTGTAATACTGATAAGGGAATTACAAACCACTAACATCTTTTATCTGTTCTTAATTAGATTCCTTGTCATATATTTGATTATATTTACCATTATTCTATTCTCCCTTTCAACATTCTACCAAGTATTGCCATTAAACTAACATTTCTTAAATGTTGCGCTTTATTTTAAAAGTGATTTTTCTTTTTTGCAGCTTTCTTATGTTAGTTTTATTGACAATTTTGACAACAAGGGGATCCTATATATATATATATATATATATATATATATATATATATATATATATATATATAAAATCAAACAATAAATAGACGATACCATTCTGTGGCTAACGAAATGCTTTTATTTGTGCGAGCTTTCGAGATACACTAATCTCTTCTTCCGGCGATGTTACAATGAATGAAGCAAGCAAAGGGTATACTTAAAAACAGTGTCTCTTGTTCAAGTGTCTCCTGTTCAAGTGTCTCTCTCACAGTGACGAGGCTGATCAGGAAACCTTCCGTCTACTCAATCCATTGTGAGTGACGACGCTAACCCGGAAGCTCTCTACGGTGAGAGAGACACTTGAACAGCGAGGAGGTGCCAGGTTGTCTTCGATACACAGAACATCTGCTATCAGGGGTTCCTCCTGTACAGCGACGTAAACGGCTTACTATCCGGAGTTGCAGTCGAGTTCCTGCTACACTTGTTGGCGATTGAGAATTTATCTCATACATGCGATTAACTTTTCTCCGTTTGTGAGTGCACAGTTCATATTTTATCCAGTCCCATATATAAAATTGTTAACCTTACTACACTATGAGTGCGGCTTTTTTCAGTTTTTTTCTCTTTTAGATATCTTCAAGGGAGTCGTGTTCCCCTTAAACGGACTGCAAAGACTCTGGAGGACAGTGTTCTGGGACTGGTTTTTGTATCTTCTATTTTTTATTTTTTTATGTTTTTTCTGTATTTTTTATTATATATTTTTTATATATATATTATTAGTATTTTATAGTCGCTACATTTTTTATTGTGTTATTTATTCCTACATTGTATATGGTTCACTAGCCCCTCACAACATATTTGGTCAGTTTTTGTCATCATTAGGCGCCACTTCTAATTTTCTCTTCTTTGTTCATATATATATATTTATAAATATGAACAATTGGGAGCCACGCTTGCATCGCGTTATAAGCGGATTTGCGTTGTAACGGATCGCGTTATAACGGGGTTGAGCTATATATATATAGCTCAACCCCGTTATAACGCGATCCATTACAACGCGAATCCGCTTATAACGCGATGTAAGCATGGCTACCAATTTGCATATTTATAAATACTTTACAATACGATTATTGATATATTAAATACTTTATTGCACAATGCATACAATTGTACATTATTTCTAACGCGATCCGCTTATAGCGCCATGTGATTCTTTGGACCCCAAGCACAGCGTTATCAGGGGGTTGAGCTGTATATATATATATATAAATACTGGGGCGGTATATATATGTATTGTCTTACCAGATGCAGCGCCTCCACCTGCGATGACTCCCAGCAGAGTGGGAGTTGTTCCTCGCAGGTCACCAATATAATATGACATACACGCAGTGCATAAAATAACAGATACTTTTACTTAGAATGATCAACAACATATATGCATAACCTTCATAATACTCCTTCCCCCAGAGACACAACTAACCAAAGCGTCTTGCAGGATGCGTCCCTCCACCGTATTCTCCCACACCGTGCCCAATGTCCCACAACCTCAACCCCACGTGTATGGTGCCCGCGCAGTCCTTAGAGCGAGAGTGTTACTGTTGGTGCACTTTGGTGTAGAGTTACCTGCCGAGCGCTCCTGCACTGGGACCAGCAGAATAATCTTCGCAAAGGATCCGCAGACGCGATGCTTTCCACGATGATCCTCCGGGGGGCGATCCCACCCGGGTAGGTATTAATGTATCTGGAGAGGTTTGGTCCCAAACCTCTGTTGACAAACTGCAGTGACCTCTGTGTCCCTGACTTTACACACTAATGGGGCAGGTTTCTTTTCTAGGGCCTGTCCTTACAGCAACCACACGCTGCATGTGACTCAGGGGCCTATCTGGGGCCTATGGGTTTTCTGGCCTAGTGTAGAGTCTACTTGCCTCTCTACACATATAGCTCTTACCTCTTCCCCTTCCTGGTCTTCTCTGAGCAACATGCTCCCTGCGCGGCCTCCTAACTCCTTCCTGCAGAGTCCCTGTCGTCCTATTGGCTCTCTGACCTCACCTGATCTTGTGGATGCTCATGGGACATGTAGTTCCGCACTCTAGCCCTTCTCCTATTGGTCTGGGCTTCGCGCACTACCGCAGCCACTCCCTGCACATGCGCGGACTCTCTTCCAGCGCCGTCGCCCACTGGACTCACCGCGCATGCGCGAGTACCAAATGGCAGCGCCCTGAGTGCTCGGGCCGCCGCGGAGCCTCCCATGCATCGGAGCGCTCCCTGCACACTCTGCAACCTGCCCTGACTCTCCCACCGCAGCGGAGGTGAGGGCAAAGCTGGGGGACCCGGCTACACATATAAAGAGTTATCTATTGTAGGATGTTGCTAAGCAATGACCTTTATATTATTGCTGCAAATCAGTCTAACTGAAATGTAAACCCTGCCCCCATTCTAGAAGAAACCTACTCTGTCATAAAAGGTGGGAGTAGTTTAAAGAAGCCAGACCCCTCCCCTGTAACTATGACATGATGTCACCATTAAGTAAAAATATTGTGGGTGGGGGGTTCTAGCCTTTAATTGCTGGAGGTATAGAGGAGGGGGTCTCACCCTGTTAGGTGTGTAACTTTATGTCTAAGAAGAATGGTCCTTTATTTTTTTTCATAGGTTAGGGAACAGCGCTCCTTAGCTTAGAAGGAACACAATCAAGTGGAATGCCACTTCTCATTCTTGTCCGTTAGGAGGAAAGTGTGTGGTCACACATGGCCTGGGAGCCCTAGAACAGGGACACACTGGGGGGGGGGGGGGGAGTACCACATTGGGACTGCTCTAGCGCCAATTCCACGCCTAGGCCCACCAGACCACCAATTGTTGGGGCTAGAGGGAACCTGCGCGGGTTGAAAGGTAATGGGAGCCTAGATTTAAGGCGCCCCCTGCATCTAGCCCTGGTCGAGGTCCGGAAATAACTCCTGGTATTGAGTTATTGGAGGGTATGTTCCTGCCACTGTGGAAGCTATGAAAAGGATCAAGTGTCCATAGAATGCATTAAATAATCCCGTATTCCTGAACAGATAGGAGATATGAATGGTTATTGAAATCAGTGGCTTGAAGCATTTCATGGAGTATTAAGGTTCAGAATGCACATTGCTAATAGTTTGCGGCAGGGGCAAAATGAGTAATGGTACTGTGTATGGTTTTAAAAAAAAAATTAATGCATGGTGGCTCTTTGGACCATATTGTAGAAAGAAATATACAATATGTATAATATGAAAATAGAAATGGAGTCTTTTTAAATTCCCTGTAACCCTCTTTATTTACAAGTAAAAAGCAGTGTTACAGTACTTTGAGTTCATTATTAAAACTGGTGTGGTGCTTTGATCACATCATTTTTTTTACATTAAAGATTTGACCAGAAACTACAGCACCCGCTTCTGCAATACATGTAGGCGACACATTTTTGTGACAACCTTGAAATAAATCGTGAAAAACACATTGCATAATAAAATATTAGGGAACCTTTTCCTGGGAGCGTACATTCCACTGTTAGAATGAACTCATCGCTGAGATTTCATTGATGATTGCAACCGAAGGCCGCCGTTTTCTGTCTGTTCTTAGAAACGTCTTTATGTAAAATGCTATTGATGGAAATGAAAGTACAATTCTAATTCATCTGAAAACTCCTTTGATCCTCTGAACTTCGTTAGATATTTCCTAGAAGAGATCATTTGTTTTCAATGTGTCACAAAGTAGACTAGACTTTAAATAGCTGCATTTTACTGATAAGTTAAATAGTCTTTTACAAAGCCCATAAAATAGAATTCTACTTTGTCGTGTGGCAAAAGCATGTAACATTTGCCGTTCATTTTGATCTTTTAAATCTCCATTACATTGATAGTAACAAAACTAAAATTATATTTCAAATAGATATTCACGCCTAACATGAAATATTGAAATGTAAGCTGTATGATGCTTGGAATCATCATGTACAATGAGATAATACGGTGTAATAAAATGATGTGAAGTGACATAAAACATGTGGAGGGCTTTTGTTCCAGTGTTACAAAGAAATATTACAGCCGTTTTCTTGTGCACAAAGTTAATACTTTGTAGTCAATTTAAATAGGAGTATGGAAAATGCATGCATACTGTATTTCGTATATATTTGTAAACTAAACGGGACAACAATCTTATACAACACATCCAATATTATCACAGCCTAGAATTTCAACACAGAATAGGGACCAGCACAATTTAAATATGATGGGGCAAATAAACTACACTCAATAAATGATACTTTTAGGTTTGGCATAGCTGTAGGTTGTGATACCTTCTAACGGATCAACATACTGAAATAATATAAGCGGCAATTGAGTGGCTGATATTCTGAGAAACCTTGATACATTGACACATGCTTCATTTATTTCACCATATCAAAATCATTTTCTATGCGAAGAAGGGACTTTTAATCCCGCAACTTTGTACAGGTCTCATCTATGATGAACTCTTATGTTGTTTGATTAAAAGATATCTTAATCTATGTTATACCTATGCTTCATACAGCTTTCATATATATGAAGAACTCTCATACTGGTATAGCCCTGGTAGGTTTGGGATATTATTCTGTCCTCCTGTGCAGTAATATCTGGTAAGGGCAGACTTGCCAAGAGTAATTATGGGTTTTCCCCACTTCATGCAGTGCAGTGAGTCAGTGAAGGCAGTGTCATCAAGCCCTGTGTCCAATTAAAAATCTATATAGAGAAAGGCGCACAACAAAAGGAAAGAGTGGGTCAAAGCTACTAAAAAATAACCTTTATTGGTCCATAAAAGAAAGAGGGAGGTACAAAAACCATCCTACATGTTTCGTGCACCAAGCACTGGGTACATGCTGCAACATTTCAGTGACATTTCTGCAGACACTGCATTCAGTTTGAGTGGGACTGCCAGGGACCCCCGCTATGTTAATCCGATGGGCCATTAGTCTTTCTGCAGAAATGTCACTGAAATGTTGCAGCATGTACCTGTATCTCATTTTGAGAAATTCTGTTTCACTACCATTTTCCCTATTTTGTGTTGACATATACAAATATTTATTTCAAGTTTTCCCCCCTAACTTTTGTATTCATTAGTTATATTTCTTGAAAATGTTGGTTTCTAATTCATATTCGAGTCAGTAAAATATAATTGAATATCATTTTTTTTTTTTATTAAACATAACATTTTACACAACGTTAAGTATGTTTAATGCGTCAGGCATCTTCTATATTTTTGCTACTGCATAATCTTCCAACACTTGACCGTTTTAGATGTCAATCAAAAGTTATAAATATAAAAGTTATAAATACATATTGCCAATCAAATATGTTACCACAATGAGTCTTGAATCATGGCAAGATCAATATTTTGCATAGGAATAAAAAAAAATGCTAGTGCCAATTTGTCTCGTTAACTTATGTCTTCCAGAAAAGATAGAGCTGTCTTTTAACGGGAAAATCTGTCACAAATGTTTCCAATGGTTAAATGTGTGTAGGAAGGAGTAAACCACAGTATTTATTTTTAAAGATTGTTATGACACGCACAACATCAGGTATTGACATTGTGCTTTTATATTTCTCCAGGACAGGAAATGTGTCTAGCTTTGTTGACTTTTTTATTTATAGGTATGTATTCAGAGAAAGATTTCTGGGTTTTTAATCTAAATTTTCCATCTCACTTTCTACTTGCAAAAGCCAAATTCTTAAGCTGCTAGTATTCAGCAGTTGGGGTGGTCAAAGATGGAGTCAGGCGCCTGTTAATGACTTAACAAGATGTTTGAACATTTGCTCAGTAGATGGGTGAAAATAAATGTCCCACCTTTCAATATATATCAAATAGTCCCCAGTCCGGTTCATTTCTCAATTTATTCAGAGACAATAGAAAACATCATTCACAGCATCATTTCAGTCAACTACATCATTCAGGCATAGAGAATTTAGTTATAGAGTGGAGAATCCTTAGCTTGGTTGTTCTTAGCGTGGTGGTGTTAAATTATTCTGAATTCAATACATATCAATGTAATCTTTATTCATTTTAGCAAACCCTGTTTTTCTCACTGTCAGACAAATCTTTTTAGTCAGTCATCAGCATTAGAACACTGTTTCTTCATTTAGCAATATTTACTTTGATTTACCTCTTGGTTCTGTCACTATGTAAAGTAACTATAGGATTAACTATGCTCCTTATCTTTTAAGACCTATCTCTATTGTATTGTCTTTTACTAGTAACTAACTAACTATTTAAGTAACCTTTGATTCCAAACTCAAGACCATATATTATTCAACTCAGCAGACATTAAACATACCAAATTTCATACTAAATGGAAATTAATAAAAAAAAGATAGATTCTTAAGTCACATAAAACATTTCTACACCTGCCTGTGGTCAGACTGATTTATCTTCTTATCTTTGCACAGGCAGCTAATACTTTTCCAACATAATTTCTAACTTAATACTATATTACTTATTTTAACTAGTTACATGCTGAATATATATGTACACACAATCCAGGCAAGAGTGGGGGTTGCTGGGATTGTGTGTTCATTCATTTAAATTTTCAACTGGTATCGGTTGGAGGTTAGTGGCCCTCCTCCCTGGGTTTAAGCTCACGCCACCCTACTCTTTAAGTAGCAGGTTTTTCTATGTACCTGTGCTGGAAAGGCCAACTGAGACCATTCTCCCTCCACTGCAGGGGTAAGTGAGAATACTCACAGGTAGTGTTAGGACTTACATACTGGTCATGCCGTGACGTGGCTGCATACTGGTCATGCCGTGACGTGGCTGCATACTGGTCATGCCGTGACGTGGCTGCATTCTGGTCGTGCCGTGTCGTGGCTGCATACTGGTCATGCCGTGACGTGGCTGCAGGCTTATAATGCTTTGGCCAAAGAGTTTAACTAAATGACCCTTACTCATGCAATACTAACATTGAAGTATTTAACTATGTATTTTCTCACATTGGATGTAGCCTTGGGTATTTTTGTCTTTTGTTGAATATATATATATGTATATTGTTGATATACAGTGATGTAAGGAGCGCACGATCCGGCAGGAGCAAGGAGAGGACCCCAGGTATATATGTATATATATGTATATAGACAATATATCATCTTTATTATTTAGGCTTAGAATCGTTGTATCTTCAATATTAACTTCAGTTCCCTTCAAAGCTCCCTAATGAGGTGTTAAGTGTCATGTTAGAGCCGTTAACTGTTACAAATGTTAGTGCTAATCGTATGCAAAAGTGGTGTGAACCACCTCAATGCGTATCCACAGCAGTTCGTTAAAGTTAAGTTGGGAATTAAAACATTTTTTTGGTCATGGCTATACCTGGCATTAGAGGCTTCCAGCACCTAATGTCGGGTAGCAGAAAGTTCTTTGACCTTGTGCAGTGTTCTGAAGTACTGTAGCCCACTTTGGTTTGCTGAGAAAGAAAAATGTGTGCGCTGTCCCTTGATAATCCTCCCTTTAATAACGGGTCTTCCCTGCTGCTCCCAGTCTCCCGTGATCAGTGGGGTACACTCAGTCACAAAAAATACACACAAAAATAGGAGCGCATGGATGGGCGCATGCGCGACGGCAGAGAGGATGGACGCGTGATTCCAATGCTCTATGCCCCGCTCGTAAAATAACGCAATAAAATAACCTTTATTTTACACCGAAAAGTTGGAAAATAATTCCTAACATTCTCTCAACTTACCAGGATGGCGAAACGGCAGGCCAAAACCCCGAAATCAAAGGGGCTCCCACAATATTTTGGCAGCACAAGAAACAGCGCGGTTGAAGCTACAATGGCGCCGAGTTCAAATCAGGGCTCTGACTCAGAGCGGGAAGGGGAGAAGGACGGAGAAAACCCTGAATACCGGCCAGTTCGCCTTTGCGACTTTAACCGCCTATATACTGACCTAAAAACTTTACTGCAGGCGGAAATTAAAGAGCTGGGGAGGGAGCTCGGTAGCCTGGGCGAGCGCACAGGACGGGTAGAGACCCAGCTCGATCTAACTACCACAGCTGCTAAACGGAATACCAGAAAAACGGCGGAGATGCAAATCCAAATCAATGATCTCAAAGAAAAGCAAGAAGACGCCGAAAACCGTGAGCGGCGCAATAACATTAGGATCCGGGGGGTTCCCGAGGAGGCGGGGGACTGTGAGGAGTTCGTCCTGAGATGGCTGGAGGATCTGCTACCGGACACCCCCAAGGAGAGACTGGAGATGGATCGCTGCCACAGAGCTCTAAGATCAAGACCCATACAATCTGAACAACCGCGCGACATCATAGTGCGTTTGCACTATTATAAGACCAGAGAGGCCATCCTCCACAAGACGCGAGCTACCCCGGCGGTGGAGTTTGAGGGAGCTAGACTGCTTATCTTCCAGGATCTATCCCCCTTGACATTGCTGCGACGCAGGGCCCTTCTCCCGATAACAAAAATATTGAGGGATCACAGTGTCCGATACCGTTGGACTTTCCCATTTGGGCTCTCAGTCAGCAAAAATGGCAGAGCCTTCTACATGAGGGAGATCGGAGAAGGAGAGGCCTTCCTCCAGAAGCTGGGTCTTAAGGGGGCCCCACCAGCACCGGAGGAGGCAGAGGAGATACCGGGTCCCAGTTGGGCAACAGCGGGACAATCTCCCCGGTCACCTCGCAACAAAAGTTGAGGTTCAGCAAGGAAAAGACTCCTTAAATAAACTACACTGTTTGGTTATAAAGTTTTGCAGTTGTCGGTTGAAGGTTATCTGTTTCACGGCTACAGACTTGCGTCAGCTACATCAAGCTGAGGTGGTTACATGCTCAGAGGAGAGGATCTCGAGTGGCGTGCATAAAGACTCCCCCCGGTGAGAAAACCCTCGTCCGCTCACATGTAACAGATGTTTCACTTACCTGAGTGATGGAAGGAGGAGGCTCAAAGATGGTGGCAGACACGAGGTGGGAAGGAAATCCAGCCTGGAACGCAGGAGCAGGAAATCCCCATCAGCCGAGCGGAGAGCGCGAACACAACCGCCCAGGTCGAACGACGCTCCCAAAATGGCGGCGGCCGGATGTCCGGGCGCCAGTAGCGGAAGTGCGCGGGCGGCCATCTTGGAGGGGGCAGAGTGGAGTCCCGGACGGCACGGGAGGGCGACGCGCATCACGCGAGTGGACCTGACAGGCGGGAATTTCAAAAGTGCTAAGTGCCGCAACAGACGGAGCGGCTGTAACTGCATACGAAGCAGCACTGGAAGGACGAGGGCCCAGTAGACACACCTTAGGAGGGCAATCGGGAGCTGAGGCCCTGGGTCGAGGGAGAAGGGGATAAAAATATGCGGATAAAATAAGGAACGTAGGAATAGTGTCAGCGAACAGGGCATAGGAAGAGGGAGGCAGGTGAAGAGTACAAGTAGGAGGGCATAGGCCGGGTGAAGTTGAGAAGGAGGAGGAGACAAGAGGGCAGGAATGACTAGGTAAGTGGATAGCGCAAGGGAAGTGATAGTATTACGAAGGGGAAGGGAAGTATAAGTAAGGCGGGTTGCGGTGGGGAGGAGGAAGAAATGGGTAAAGGGGGAAGAGAGGGAGGAAGGTAAGAGCAAGTGATATTAGATAGAGGAAGAAGGTACAGGAAGTGAATAGAGGGCAGCTGTAAGTAGAAGTTGGGTTTGTAGGTTATAGAGTTGCTCGGAGGAGAGAGGGACGCAGGCAATGAGACGGAGTCATAGGAGGTGGAGATGGGGAGAGGAGACGACAGAGACACTGGAAAGGAAACATGGCATAACCAAGAAGGAACCCTAGGAGAGGGAGGGGTTAAAGAGGCACCCAGCCAGATATGTAGCGGAGGGATTGAGACGCAAGAAGTAGCGCTAATTACCTGGGTTAGCGTTAAACCTAGGAATTACAAAGCACAAAGGTTAGGTTTAAGTTTTTCGAGTAGGAGCGGGGCGGGAGCTGAGGGATCTCAGCCTGCTCTGTGGTCCACATGGGCCAGTGGCTGGGTAAGGGTAGTCCCAGCGAAGTCCTTTGGGAGGGACGGGGATCAAGAGGTGAGGTACCATCGGAGGGCGACCAGTGGCAGGTGCCCAGTCCCCAAAGGCATTGGACTCGGAGCCAAGTTGGCAGGGCCACAGCTCGGAGGACGTTAATTGTTTACTGTTTTATATGTGTCATCCCCCAGGTTTCCCTGTTGTTTCCCCCCAACCCACAGGACCCACCAATCGAGGATCATCATGAGCGCAACAGTTCAGAGACTGCCTTACTTCGGTCAAGGTTATTGGCGAAGCACACAACACCACCGCCCCCTGTCGCAGGTTCAACTCAACCCCAAGATGAGTAATGATCTGATCCTTATTTCCCATAATGTCAAGGGATTTAACAACCCAATAAAGCGTAGAATTGCTTTCCGGGACTATACCCGTAAAAAAGCAGACATAGTGTTTGTCCAGGAAACACACTTCTCCAAATCTAATCACCCCAACTTCCTGGACAGGCATTATCGGACAGTTTTTATGTCCTCTGCGACAGTTAAGAAACGGGGAGTGGCTATATTAGTGCACCGCAGAGTGCCCTTCCAAGTGATTAAATCATATAAAGACTCGGACGGACGCTATGTCATAGTCACAGGTACAATTAATAACCAAGAGGTCACATTAATCTCAATATATGCCCCCTGTGAACAGACACCGCAATTCTTTACGTCATTCTTCGATAAACTACACAAGGTGGCAATAGGTTGCATATTCCTTGCAGGAGACATGAACCGCACCCTAGACCCAGACTTGGACAGATGCACGGGGACTAATTTACCACAGAAACATGACGTACTAACCATACTACAAGGGCTTCGTGATTGTCAATTAATTGACATTTGGAGGGAAAAACACCCCACGGAGAGAGCATACACTTTCTACTCACACCCCCACAACAGATACAGTAGGATAGATTACTTCCTGGTCTCTAACAAAGCGGTTCCCATGGTCTCCCATTCTGGGATCCATGATATTTCATGGTCGGACCACGCACCAATTGAGCTGCGGTGTGCTTTGCGGCTGCTGGACAGACCAGGGGCGAACTGGAAATTAAACGAGCTGCTGTTAAAAAACCCAATATCGGAGCGGGCAATAGGAGACAAAATCAAGGAATATTTTGAAATCAATACGGGGAGCGTATCTTCCCATTCAACACTCTGGGAGGCCCATAAGGCGACCATGAGGGGACTTCTAATGAATTTAGCAGCACAAACCAAAAGAGCTAAGGAGTCCCAGATAAAAGATCTGCGAGAGAGACTGGCACACCTTTCCGCACGTCATAGTCTCAATAAACAGAGTACGACCCTAAAGGAACTCTCTGACACCAAAACTAAACTCAATTTGTTGCTAAACTCCAGAGCCGAGAGGGAGCTGGCCTGGTCCAAGCGTAAGTTTTACGACAAAGCCAACAAGCCAGATACCTTACTTGCCAATAAATTGCGTAACAAACTCCCTAATTATAGTATCTCCTCAATCCGCACTAAGGGGGGGGACCTTACCTCCGACCCTAGAAGAATGGTCGAGGAATTTAAAAAATTTTACGAAGTTCTCTATGATGGAGATAAGGTCAGCCACACACAGAAAATAGGAGAAAAAACCCAGAAGTTCCTAAAAGAGGCACGCCTTCCCAAATTGAGCAGGGCAGAAAAGGAAGCATTACAGGGTGACTTTACGTTCGAGGAATTATCAGAGGTTATAAAGGCCCTTAAACCAGCCAAAGCTCCGGGACCAGATGGTTTTTCAAATTTATATTACAAAAAATTCCTTAAAATACTAGCGCCACAACTTTTAAAATTATTTAATGAGATTTTAGCGGGGGGCTCCTTTCCATCCCAGATGCTCCAGGCCTCAATCTCCCTGATCCACAAGCCAGGCAAGGACCCGGTGGACTGTAAGAGCTACCGGCCCATATCCCTGATCAATTCTGATGTGAAAATATTTTCTAAACTGCTAGCTAACAGGGTGGGCATTGTCCTGCCGGGGCTAATCCACCCGGATCAGGTGGGATTTATTGGAGGAAGGCAAGCGGCAGACAACACTAGACGGATCATAGATTTGATCGACCTGGCCAATAAAAAGAATATCCCGTCTATGCTGTTGAGTCTGGATGCTGAGAAGGCCTTCGATAGGATCGATTGGTCCTATCTGAGGGCAGTACTAGGAGCATTTGGGTTCGAGGGACGCCTCCTAGAAGCCATCTTAGCCCTGTATAAAGGCCCCACAGCTAGGGTGCGCCATCAGGGCTTCCCATCGGAGCAATTTAACATCTGTAGCGGGACGCGACAGGGGTGCCCCCTGTCCCCTCTGCTGTTTGCATTATGTATAGAACCCCTGGCGGCTCATATTCGCCTAAGCCCAGATATAACAGGGATAGATGTAGGGGACCAATCCCATAAGGTGGCTCTATACGCTGATGACGTCATCCTGACCCTGTCAAGGCCACTTACTTCCCTGCCTAATGTCTTTGAGATTCTGGGAGCGTTCAGCCTCATCTCCGGGTTTAAAATTAACCAGACGAAGTCTGAAGCCCTAAATATTAGTCTCCCACGCCCAATGGAGAAACTAATTGAGCTAAATTTCAATTTTAAATGGCAGGCCTCCTCAATTAAATACTTAGGTATCCAAATTACCAAGACATATGACTCGTTGTACAAAGCAAACTATCCCAAATTATTCCAAGCTCTAAGAGAGGACCTGAGGGTGTGGGCGGGATTTGGAATTTCTTGGTTTGGAAGGATTCATAGCATAAAGATGAATCTTCTGCCAAGGGTGCTTTACCTGTTCCAGGCCCTGCCAATACCACTGGTGCGGGCAGATATCCTCGCCTTACAGTCAAAGATCATGAAATTCATTTGGCACAAGAAGAGTCCACGAATTGCTAAGAGTATACTAACCAGACCCACGATTAGAGGGGGACTAGCGGTACCTTGCTTGATGGCATATTATAAAGCAGCACGATTGGGTCAGATTGTCCAGTGGCACCTTGATCCGTCCCTGCGGAGATGGGTGGCGCTGGAGAAAACCTGCTGTGCTCCAATTGAGTTGCAAAATCTAATTTGGCTGCCAAATCGGTGTGATAGCACAGTGGGGACGCTGCTACGGACCATGGTGAACTCTCTGGCGGTATGGAGGAGTTCCAAATTTAAACATAAGTTAACGATGAAACACTCCTTAATGACCCCGCTATTCGATAACCCAGATTTCGCCCCGGGGATGGCCGGTGAGCGGCACTTCAAAATATGGTTACAGTCGGGATTTACGCGGTTAAGAAATCTGAAGGGGCCTACATATATTAAAACATTTGAACACATCAAATCAGAAAAGGGCCTCCCAAACACCGAATTATTCCGCTACCTTCAGATAAGAGCATTCTATAATGAATTTCCAATTAGACCAGCCAGGACCAATTTTGAGCAGCTGTGTTCTAGAGCCACGGACACACGGGGACTTACCTCTAGATTATACCGGGAAGTGATCTGTCCAGATGGACCTGACGCCGACAAATTGAACTACATGACTAAATGGGAGACGGACCTAGGGGAGACTCTAGAGGACAAAGACTGGGAGTGGATCTTACAAGCGGCGGCCAAAAGCTCCATCTGCTCAACGTTAAAAGAGAACGCATATAAGGTCATGATGCGCTGGTATCACACCCCACTACGTCTATCCAAATTCGTCGGCGGTTATTCCCCGCTCTGCCCAAAACAGTGTGGGGAATCAGCAGACCTAGTCCACATGCTGTGGTCCTGCCCGAAGGTACTCCTGATTTGGGAGAGCATTAGAGCATGGGCACAAAGTATCCTCGATTTAGAGGTCCCCCTGGACCCGTGGCTGTTTCTACTGGGCAGGCGGGCCCAGGGGTTGCCGAAAACGGCACACAAATTGGTGGCACATATGGCAACAGCCACTAGGTGCGAGATCGCAGCATTGTGGATACAGCAAGATCTACCAGTCATCCCCAAAATCCGAAACAGATTATGGCAAGTTTGCCAGATGGAACAGTTGACTAGCTGGGTCAACGACTCTGGCCGAAATTTCTTAAAAGTATGGGAGCCATGGCTTACCCATTCCGACATCCCCGGGGTGGATGCCAGCACAATATTGCAATAATAAACACAAGTGCGTTCTCTGGTGACGGGGCGGAACATACTATAACATAGGCACGTGACAGGTAGGATCCCCCCCGACTATTAAAACCAGAAATAAGAGGAGGAGCCGTCAGGTGTCACAAAGACGGGCGCAGCAAGGACCGAAAGTGGATCTTCTGATATCGAAGAACATGATGACAGTCCATTCCCACCCCCCCTCCCCCCCTCCTTTTCCTTCCTTATTGTTTTTCCCCTCCGTTGTCTAGTCTTTGGTCCGGTGTGTCAGGTTTGTCTAGTCTTGTGAGTGTATGTTGTTAGTCCCCTGTTGCTTTAAAGTGATTTTACCCTTGATGGTGAGAGCGAAAAGGGTAAACCTCGGGGGGTTTCAAATTGTCTTACTATGGGATGTGGCATAATGTATCTGTTGTGAAACCCAATAAAAATCTTGAAGTTAAAAAAAAAAAAAATAGGAGCGCATGGAAAGAAACAAAACCGAAATTAGTACGCAAAATCTTTATATGTAAAAAAAGACAGAACATATAACACCACATACAGGTGAAGATCACATTGATCTAGTGGTCCGTGACACCCACAGAGGATAAGGAACTGCTACACAGAGCCCCACGACCAGTAATTCTATGCTATCCCTAAGTATATTAGCAGGGAAGGAGTCTGTGGCCAGGTGATATCAAGCACACAGACCTCAAGCTAATAGAGCTCCTGTCAGCGTCCTCGTGGTGTCTCAGGACTGCAGCCCGGATGTCCGTCGTCACGGACATCGCGTCGCTGCGTATGACGTCACCTACGCGTTTCGTGTCATATGACACTTCTTCAGGGGTCAAAGTCATGTGATCCCTAGGTATTACTTAAATACCTGACTAGAGAAACCCTTAGCCAATAGGGATCACTATACCGGGTAGAAAACACAGCCTTCCAATCAGTTATCAAGAAAATACTAACAATACGTTACAAAACTTAATACAAATGACGAACAAATTTCTATGACATTAAACAACACATCACATATAAAATTACATCCTAAATGCATAACCTAATCATATTAAAGCATTCTGGGATAGTTATTAGACTTATATTGGTTATCACTATTAACTAATTAATACCCATATATATATTAGCACTCTAAAAAGCATTTTAAAATATATATTTATTAGAATGATATACATTCACATATATATATATATATATCTATTTATTTAAAAATATTTATTTAAAAGTATTACAATAATAATATGTATAAAAAATAAATAAATAAAGTATCATAAAAAGGAGGAGTCTTGTATGTCTAGACTTATATTATATGAGTCCTCTCTCTATATTAATGTCAACAAATGTGAAAAACATCAATTGATCATAAATGCAAACTATACACATACAAATAAACAATATTTACCTGAATATGTACATAAAAACATGTGTAACTAAATGGTATAGACTTCACATACATGAATGTATATAATGTATATACATAGAGCTCACAGTTAACATATTAAACCATAAAGTGCTCTATAAACACATTAGTATTTCTGTTCACGATATTAGGGTCAATGACAATAATACCATAAATTGTCATAGATTAAATTTATACCCATGGATTATATACAACAATTCCCTTAATTGATACATAAAAACCTTGGGTAACTAGAAGGTATAATCCTTCATACAGACAAATGTATATAGTATATAAACATTAAACTCACAGGGATAGCATCAGACCATATAGGGCTCATTACAAAAAATGCTTATTTCAAAAAAGGGGCCAGCTCAATAAGTTCATTTAAACCACCAGGCGATTTACTTCCCAGGGTCTATATCCAATATTGCTCCCTTTGGAGAAGACGATTCTCCCTATCGCCTCTCCTAGGGTCTCTGGGAATAACTTCGATTCCCCGGACGTATAGTGTATCCGCCCTCCCTTCATGATGAGTTAAAAAATGTTGAGCTAAATTATGGATGGTTTTACCCTATCCAGATTTAGTTGAGCATTCTTGATCCCATTAATATGTTCACAAATGCGAACTTGAAGTGGTCTGATGGACTTCCCTACATAAAAAAGTTTGCAAGGACAATCAATAACATAAATGACAAAATTAGTCAAACAATTAATGAACTGGCCAACAGCTTAGTTAGTGCCGTTTTTGGTATCACAACTAATTTTTTCTTTTCTCATATGTTTGCAAACCACACATCTGCCACATGTGTAGTTCCCAACTGGTTTGACAAGGAAATTGCCAGTTACAGACACCTTAGTATCATCCTTTTTTAAAACACTCGGCGCCAAGCAATTTTTTATATTCTTGGCTTTCCTGAATTCTATTTTAGGATTAGAGGTTAGTGTCTCTTGCAAAATGGGGTCCATTTGGAGGATACCCCAATGTTTTTTTAAGGATTCCTCTTATTTTATTTTCTTGTTAACAGAACCCTGTCACAAAGATTGGTATACAGTATCACTAAATGTAATTGTCTTTGAATTCACCTTATCCTTCTTAGAAGTTAATTGATTTCTAGGGATTTCTCTACTTTTCTTTATCGACTTTTTAATAAGTAGTTCATTGTATCCCTTGTCAGTGAATCTTGTAGCAAGATTTTTGGCCTGTGAATCAAAATCAGTCAAATGAGAGCAGTTCCTACGGACACGTAACATCTGGCTATAAGGAATATTATCTAGCCATGAATTAGAATGGTTACTGTTACGGTCTAAGTAGGAATTGACATCAACTGTTTTGAAAAACGTTTTTGTGATGATATTTTTATTTTGAATCATCATTTTAAGGTCCAGGAAACTTATTTATTGGCTACTGTTTTCCCCACACAGAGTGAGGTTCCAATCATTGGTATTAAGATACCTAATGAATTGACCCAACCCATCAAGGGTCCCAGTCCAAATGATTAAAATATCATCTATATACCGCCGGTAATACCTCAGATATTGTTTAAAGATATTATTGTTCCAAATAACATCAAGTTCCCATTTTCCCAAGAAAAGACCCACATAATTTGGAGCAGAACAGGTTCCCATGGCCGTCCCAGTGGTCTGGAGATAGAAGTGCCCTTCAAAGGAAAAATAATTGTGGTGTAAAATAAAATTAACACTATCAATAATAAATTGTTGTTGTGCAACTGATAAAGTGTTGTCTATAATAAAAAAATATGTGATAGCTTCTAAACCTTTTGTATGACATATGCAAGTGTACAAGGATGAAACATCCAAAGTAACCCAAATAAAGTGCTCTTCCCATGTGACACAATCCAAAGAATTAAGTACATCTGTGCTGTCCCTTAAAATAGAGGGAAGTGCTGCCGTGAGGGGTGCTAAAAAAGGATCAACATATTGTGATAAATTAGCAGTGATAGAATCTATCCCAGACACAATGGGACGGCCAGGGTGATCATGAAGTGTCTTATGTATCTTGGGGATATGATATAAAATGGGAACTCGTGGGAACATCTTATAAATATAGGTGAATTCTTTACCAGACAGTACTGGTACTCTGCAAGCATGAGCGCGCTCATCGCCAGCGGGGACAAAGCCTTATTCAGTGCTATGTGAAGAACAGGAGCCAGAGGCAGTGCTGGGGCAGCAAATATAAGGTACCAGCTCTGTTCAGGCCCTCAACAGTCCTGCTAGATGTACCCTCCTTTCCTGAGGCCCCTAGCTGCTCCCTCCCTTGGTAGACCTTCCCGCCCCCAGGCAGTATCCATGCTCCAACTGCTGTAGCGTTCAGTTTGTCAACTGCCCCCCATGTCCTTAACTACTCATGCCCCTCCCCCAACCGCCCGGTCCGACACTTAATCCCCCTCCCCCTCACCCACCCGGTCCGAACCCCACCAATTCTCAGCTCCTTAACCACCCCTTCCTTAAACTCCAAGTCCCTCCAAACTACCCCCTGACCCCAGTAAGCTGCTGACCCTAGGCCAAGGTCAGTAGCTCAGCCCTGAGCCTGGGTAAATTCTCCAATGCGCATGACATTTTAGTGGTAACTACAAATGTTTAATCTGTTCCCTAATGTACTGTGCAATCAGGTAATGCCCTTCATCATGCATGTGCTACACATTATTCATTGCCCCATGTTACAGGCTGCTGTAAGGTTAGGAAAATCTGCATGAATTAGAAGACAGTCGACTAAAGTATTGAAAGCAACAGAGGGATCAAGTATGATTAGGACGGAAAAATGACCTTGGGATTTTGCTTCATGCAGATCTTTTTCTACTATAGCAAGGGCTGTCTCAGTTGACCAGACTGTATGACTGCCAGATTGCAGAGGATCCAAAATGGTATGGGAATTAATTAAGTTGGTCCTGTGGGAGATGATTATATGTCCTGCCAATTTGGAGGTAGGAGGAAGATAGAACAGTAGTTATTAACGGATGTAGGGTCAAGGGTGTTGTTTTTTATAATACGTGTGACAGCTGCATGCTTAAATGATAAGGGGAAAGTGCCAGGGCATGGAGAGGAGTTAAAGATGTGGGTGAGAGTGGGAACTAGGATAAGAAGCATGAGTATGAGGTGTAAGGAAATAAGGTTAAGAGGGCAAGTGGAGAGCAGTTGAGAAATGTCTGACTGTGTAACCGGAGAGAATGAATCAAGAGTGGGAGGAGGGGGTTTGGGTAGTAGTAGTGTTGAGGAGAGAGAGAGAGAGAGAGAGAGAGAGAGAGAGAGAGAGAGAGAGAGAGAGAGAGAGAGAGAGAGAGAGAGACAGAGCAGCGACCAGCAAAGGTAAGGAGACAACAGCACTCAGAAGATATAGGCAGCTATAAACTGTATTAAAGAAACTTGCACCTATATCCAACGTTTCGGTCACTGAATGGGACCTTCCTCAGCCCCCCTGAGGAAGGTCCCGTTCAGCGGACCAAAACGTTGGATATAGGTGCAAGTTTCTTTAATACTGTTTATAGCTGCTTATACCTTCTGAGTGCTGTTGTCTCCTTACCTTTGCTGGTAATGTATGCTTTATTATTTTTTATGACATAAGCACCAGGTCATTATACTGTATCACTACAGGTGTGCCAGATATTCATGATTTATATATATATATATATATATATATATATATATATATATATATATATATATATATGTATATATATATATCGTTATATATCCAGGGATTTGTTGTTTGATTTTATTTTATCTAAGAAGGAGTATGGTTTGTCGGGGGCCAGTATATAGGAGGTTTGAAAAAGGATGTTTCTATGACACATAATGTAGTGGCAGGTACAAAGAAGCAGTCATGCAGGCATGATGATTGTGACCCAGTTAAGCCAGGTATTTTGGAGGGTTAGCCAACTAAGGTAATGAGGGCGGGTAAGGAATTTATTTTTATTTTACTAATTAACATTTTTTGGTTTTATAGCTTACCATGGATTGCCAATGTGCCTACCTAGGCCCACATTGAGAATGCCTAGGTATCCACAGTGACAATCAATGGGTTTATGTATGAAATGTGTTTTTAATGTTCTGAGTGTTTTTTAGATATGTATATATTTTTTGTTAATGCCCAATACCACTATTAGCCACATTTGGTTAATGGGGATATTGGGAATAAGTCTAGAGGAGGGGTTCAGTTTGCTGGTCCTGTTGGTGTGGATATTTGCCCCGGGAAGTGTGGTTTGGCCTCCCAGTGGGAGGGAAGGGGTTAATCCCTTCTTTACCTTGGTAGTTAGCCACAAAGATAATTAAAGGGGGAATGTAATTTAGTCTGGTATGTCCTGCCCCTTGAGGTAGATACATGAATATCGGTAGCTACATCATGAGGGAGAATATGCATATAAATGTTCTGTTAAATATACCCTGAGGGGTTTAATAAACTATGCATAAGCTTATGTAACTTAGTGCCATTAAAAACTGGTATATACCAGTGAAGATACTTACATGTATGCAAGTAAAGTGAAAAGCGAATTTACAGGGAACTCACTGGGAGATTATATACCTTGAAAAGGAGGGATTGGCCTCTAACAAGCTGCTCAATAAGCAGTTGCAGGTGGATTGACTAACTACATTAATCACACCCTAATAGTGATGCCACAGGTCAATAAAACGGAGAAAGGGTGACTACCATAAAAAAATATTATTTATTGGTCACGGCATAAGTACAAAAAGTAGGAGCTCCTACGCATTTCACGCCGGTAGGCTCTTTATTAACATGTGGTGCCCCCCATTCTCATGTTTTCCTATTCTTCATTGACTTGCGGATTTGCCCATCGGAGGACTTAGCCTTGGATGGATGGATGGATGGATGGATGAAAATGTCCACAAACCTCTCTACTCATCACAGCAAGTGAGTGTTTGATGTTTTCCTACACAATGGAAAGGATTATGTGGAAAACTTAAGTGTTTAAAAGAAACATATGTCGCCATTTTATTCTGGCTGCTGTGTCTTTCTAAATGTGAAGGAACCCGTAAGGTGCTACCGTATCTTCTTTTTTTTGACAAACCACCACTATACATCTTTGAGTATATTATCATCCTATGGGAAATCCCCTATCTTTTGATCTGATACTTAAATAATTTTTATGTTTGTGTATACTCTATGAGCACCACTTTCCTGTCTGGACTATCTCTATTGTTTTTAATTGTGCTACTGTTAAATACCACGCCAGCATTAACACAATGCCCCTCGTAACCTGGAGCAGTAACGACTGCTATAGCTTTACTTCAGGTCCCATAGGTAGTGTAAACAATGTTAATATTGAGCTACCTCAGCTCACATAGTTTTATGATTGAGAAGCTATGTTGGAATGTAACCTTGCGTTACCAGTGAGTGTGTAATGAAATGCGCTTTCAAGATCGTCGATAATTACACTCAATAAAATGTTTAATCTGCAATTTGTGAGAACCAGTCTCATGCTAAATAGACACAGAACAACATCACAGTTTAGAATAAAGATATGCCTTATCTCTCCCTGCAAAACTCTAGAAGAAAAGGGGTACGAGGAGGCACTCCTCACTTACAGTATAGTTTGTAGTATTCAGAGTGAGTGACCACTCACCTGAGATGGCCCAAAGAACTAGCACAAAAAGGTCCCACCGCTCTTCTACAATAAAAAGGATACTTTAATTAAAAATGTCATGCTAACAACAGGTTGATGTTTTGGGCAACACAGGGAAAACTCTACCCACTGGGATTAATAAGATGCAAACTGACCATGGTTTTCCATTGATTACCCAACTGTCAACTTATTGGTTCTGACCCCCCTCCTTTATTTATTTACTTATTCATTCATTTGCAATTATTTGTTGGTCCAATACAAACTATCATCCTTTCAATCGTAGAACCTGTGCAGCACTGTTCTGCAGATAGATTTTCAGTAATTGTCATCCATTACCAGTAATTGTCACCCATTACTAGCTTAATCAGGATTTCCGACAAATATCCATTACTTTACTCGACTATGCCTTTCTTTTTTTTTTTTTTTATTCGTGCTTGTGAAAAATGTTGAATGTTTGTTAATCGCGTTTCTTACACAAGGGGTCACTGATAGAAAGACGATAATGTTACGGCTTGCTATTGGTCGCCAGAGTAAGCCCTGATCCTGTGGCCATTTTGTGTCCACCAGGCAAGTATTCTTGCTCAGTGGACAAAGCCCTTCATTGCTCGAGAACCAGGGTGTCCTTGCACATTGGGAGACCGCTGAGTAGTGCGGGTTGCTGCATTAATGCGAAATGATGCATCTGTGAAATATTTCTCTTAGCATCGATTTAAGATCGGAGTTCTCTTTTTTGTTCCTTCAGTGCATAAGCCCCTGAGTTATGTGATTTCACCAAGTGATCAAGTGGTTCAATGACGTCCATCTCTGTGTCACTCACAGTGCTCACCACGCCACTCACTAACCTTATTTTATATCAGATCAAAAATGAAAAGGTAAGACTGTCTTTGTCCCACTGATACTATATTGTTACATGCACATGCCCTAAAAACATTCTTCCCCCCCACACATATTACTCAAGGAAATACAATGAAAAGCGCATAATTCCACTGTACTATATTAAACAAGTCAACTCACTAGGGATACCGCAATCTGATTTCATCTTTAAAAGCCGGTATTATTATTCTGTATGCAACATGCTGTTTCTTTTATTCCTTTATGCTTAAGCTGATTTGCTGTCACTCTCTTCCTCTTGCTCTCTTCTTAAAAACACTCAGTATCACTTTCATTCCAATTTTCTTTTGCCCGATGCAATTTAATTTTATTTTCGAGCCAGCCTGCAAATCCACAGCTTCCTTTCGCTTTGTTTCTTTGAGTCTTTATGTCGCTTTTTCTTCATTATCAGCATGTTAGATTACAGTATGACAAGGAACAAAAACCGGTTTCATATTTTTTATCAGCACAATATGTAAATATAAGGTGGATTATTTACCCCAGCTACAGGAATATAGAGTGTTTTATTTTATTCTGCACTGGTTAATATTTATTCCCCAAGAAGCCAGTGCCCTACATTTGATGACTGGGGAAGCCAGTGTCCTACATTTGATGACTGGGGAAGCCAGTGTCCTACATTTGATGACTGGGGAAGCCAGTGTCCTACATTTGATGACTGGGGAAGTCTGTATCCTACATTTGATGACTGGGGAAGCCAGTGTCCTACATTTGATGACTGGGGAAGTCCGTATCCTACATTTGATGACTGGGGAAGCCAGTGTCCTACATTTGATGACTGGGGAAGCCAGTGTCCTACATTTGATGACTGGGGAAGCCAGTGTCCTACATTTGATGACTGGGGAAGCCAGTGTCCTACATTTGATGACTGGGGAAGTCCGTATCCTACATTTGAAGACTGGGGAAACCAGTGTCCTACATTTGATGACTGGGGAAGCCAGTGTCCTACATTTGATGACTGGGGAAGCCTGTATCCTACATTTGATGACTGGGGAAGCCAGTGTCCTACATTTGATGACTGGGGAAGCCAGTGTCCTACATTTGATGACTGGGGAAGCCAGTGTCCTACATTTGATGACTGGGAAAGCCAGTGTCCTACATTTGATGAATGGGGAAGCCAGTGTCCTACATTTGATGACTGGGGAAGCCAGTGTCCTACATTTGATGACTGGGGAAGCCAGTGTCCTACATTTGATGACTGGGGAAGCCAGTGTCCTACATTTGATGACTGGGGAAGCCAGTGTCCTACATTTGATGACTGGGGAAGCCAGTGTCCTACATTTGATGACTGGGGAAGCCAGTGTCCTACATTTGATGACTGGGGAAGCCAGTGTCCTACATTTGATGACTGGGGCAGCCAGTGTCCTACATTTGATGACTGGGGAAGTCCGTATCCTACATTTGATGACTGGGGAAGCCAGTGTCCTACATTTGATGACTGGGGAAGCCAGTGTCCTACATTTGATGACTGGGGAAGCCAGTGTCCTACATTTGATGACTGGGGCAGCCAGTGTCCTACATTTGATGACTGGGGAAGTCCGTATCCTACATTTGATGACTGGGGAAGCCAGTGTCCTACATTTGATGACTGGGGAAGCCAGTGTCCTACATTTGATGACTGGGGAAGCCAGTGTCCTACATTTGATGATTACTTCCACAATTTCAGTTACAAGTAGTCTCTGTGGTTACCTGTGTATTTAATATAATTGTCACGATTTCTAAGGAACTCAAGATCTCAACCTACTTGTATAGATTTTTAAAATAATATTTTTCCTCTGGCACTGCAGTACACATTGACTTTTAGCTCAGTTTAGGCATAAATGTCCTTGAGCAGTTTCAAGATATTCTTGCAATAGCATAGTCTATGAAATGTAACTGTGCCTATTTAGCAGGTGCTGTACCTGTTTTTATGCCCTCTAGCATAAAATCAGCTGCACCTACAGTATTTTACCTATTTCTGACAATGGTTGAAGCTCTCAATCTTCGTCTTATTACAGAAGCTTGAAAACTGAGTACTGATCTGCCAATGATAAGATGGTTAGGGGTAATTGAACATCGCTTCTCCTGTGTGTGTGTTGAAAATAGTCCTTTCGATCCTACAAGATTGAGGCAGGTATCTTTGTTCCACTAATCGTTTACAGGCGTATAGATTCAGAGTGGAGAATTGATCAGCATGATTGTATTAATTTGTTCTGCTCTCTCTTTGTCTAAGCAAAACCGTTATACCTTTTCTTGTAATCAGCTACATCTGGCAGTAACACCTCTTTCTCACGATAAACCAGATTATACATAGCAATTAATATTAATTAATATAAATAGACAGTAAGAAAACATATTTTCGTCTAGCTGTCATCTCATTCATAGTGAAACCATGGTACTCTATATTTTTATCTCCAGACATCCTCGTGAGATGTCTACTCATACTATCAATCTCTGTTCTGGTAATCTCCCTAATTCCAAATTAATTAATTACTACTTGTATCTAAAAACAATCTTTATTATCCTACAAATATTCCGACTTTCTAAAGATGCTCTTGTCATACTGATTTAACTCTCTAACTCCTTTCACGGTACAGACTCATGAGCGCTGCTAAGTAGAATTTCAGCACAACTCAAACATCCTAATTATAAGTAGCAAGGTTTATATAACATAGACAAAATAGAAACTAGTAAAACAAAATGGATTCCTGAATCCCATGAGACCTTTCTACGTGTGTTCAAATAAATGCAATAATGCACATTTTATTAGTAAAAAGACCTATACATATAGTTCATTACGAACGTTTTGCAGTGCAACTTTAGAAAGTATCACTTACTGTACTTGGAAGTCAATCTATCCCATTGGCTTGGCTTGGGGTGGGGGTTGTCCTGAAAGGCCCGATCCTGGGCAGGGCAGGGGTGGAGTTTTGGAGGTGGACTGAATGTACTAAGCAGGGGGGTGGGTGGCTGGGTTGAACTGGTGGGTCCCACGTGTTAAGCAGGGCTGGTGGCAGGGATCTTGGCTGTGATGTTTGATGGGATGTACTGTTGTTTGTGCTATTTCTGGTTATTGTAATTTTGTGTCACCTGTCTCTTGCAGTCTTCAACTACTTCTCCTGCATTATATTACACCATTGTTTCTCAATTAATTATGTGGTTTTTTTAATGACTACTGTACCTTTGTTTTGAGACAAATACTTCTCTTATCTGCAGATTGTAACACTGGCATTTTATTTGAAAAAAACAAACAAACAAACAAACAAATAAAAAGATTATAAAAAATAAAATCAAGCTTTGTAAAATATTGCCTCAAATGGGGAAAAGAAAATGTGTATATGACTATAATGATATAAATGCATCTACTTTACATTTGTATAATATTTGACAGTATATACTGAGTGCAATTTTTGCAACGTATAACTTTTTTAAAGATTGAAATGTTGAATATTTTTGTAATGATGAAATATGTATCTATAGAAAAAACAATACGATGGAAGTGTAAAAAGTACAATTTCTGCCACTACTACATTGCAGAACCAGTAGTGACATCACGTATATGCCCAGAGTTCCACAGAGCAGGGGTGGAATTTCCCGAGTCACAATGAGACGAAACTTTTTTCTCGGTTCCTCACCTTTAAAAACATGTAGTCAGCCAGCTCTCAGCAAAATCACTGCAGCCACAATGAGGACTACTCACCCTGACATGTTCATGGCGAGAGACATCAGAGAATGCTTGCCCCACCACTCACTAATAGAGCCGGCCATTCTGCCCAAATCCATTTCACGGATTTTTGCTGTTACCTGCCAAATCCTTTTCGCGGTGTAAAATTCGCAAACGGATTTGGGCGGTTTCAATCCACGTGGATTCTTCCAAACCGGCCACTGGATACAACCCGTGGATGGATTTGTAGAATCCAATTCTTAAGAACCCATTCACAGGTTGCAGAATTCACGAGTGTGCTGGTAATAATCATTTTGAAAAATTAAAAAACCGCCAATTGCCCTTTTTGAGATTGATCCGCTGAAATCCGTGGACCCAAGGAAGCGTCCAATCCGCTGTGGATACAAACACGATGTGCCCATCCCTCCTCACTAACATAACGTTCCTTCACCTCCATGCATCAGCCACTCTTGAACTTTGCCCCTACTGTATATTGCCCAGATCCACAAAGATCGTCAACTCAGGGTTACCACAATCAGTAATGGATGTTATGTTCCCCCGAAATTAACACAAATCCACAAACATAACTACATGCAAAAACAAACAGCTTTTGGGGATCTCATTAGCATAGGCTTAACGCCATGGCTGCCCTACAGCTTACCTAAATAGGGAAAGAGAGTGCGAAATCTGCGTTAGATTGAGTTTTATTGGGTTACCACAGAAAACAATGTTACCTGGCGGTTTCAGGGAATTGTCTTTACGTTCCCTTTATCCACCCGGATTACAAACCCCGTGGTGAAACTCTCCAGAAACTTTTGGTTTTTCAGACATATCAATGCAGAAACCTTTTTCTATAGAGTGTTACATATAGCAGGCGATGGAGCGCAGGCATCAAGACAACAATAGTGCAAATCTGGGGCAGAAAAAATCCAAGTCATTTCAATTGGATTTCTTACATTGATTCATTTGGTTTATTTTTTTTGCCCCAGTTATTTATCAACTGCTTTCTAACACAGCTCTATTCCCTGCATCGTTTGAAATATTGCTTCTTTCTTTCCTCATGTAGAAGCCTCAAATGAGCGCCTAGTAAATCAATATTTATTGTGTGTTCTGTGATATTTGCACCTGTGCTAATTACAGCTAACTATGCACATCCTTTGTTTCTCTGGGTTACAGTAACAATGCAATGGCGCACTGGCCATTCTTTCCCCTTTTTTAAGCCCTTCATTACTGCGTCTCCACAAGACCCATATTTTCAAAAAAGTGATCAAAGGGTGATCACCAAAAGGTTCCCATTATACTGCACTCAGCCTATAAATTCCTAATGATTGAACAGTAGGTGTCCCAGAGTTGCATTGTTAGTGCAAGACACCAAGGAGGTAAGTACAATAAAAAAATGAAAAAAATAACATTTTATTAAACTCTTCTATCAAAAAACACTCTAATAAAATATTAAAAATCTTGCCTCTATTGTTAACACAGTGTGTGCTGTTTACTCCATTAGTGTCCAATAGTACTTGTGCCAGAAAACACACTGGATACCAAATTGCCTCCAGGTGCTAGTATATACAGAGGTTGGGAAAACAAACACCCTAATCATGGGTATACATCTCAATCTTGGTTTCCCTGTCTGAGACAAAATGTTCATGTGCATGATGCTACAATTTGCAACAGTTCACAGTGCATTCACTTCTGTGATACAACCACAGCAACAGCAAATACTGTATGTCAAGCAGTGCTGTTAAGGTTATACACTTGTGAATCCTATAAACAAATGTTACTTAATGACATAGAGTGTATCGATATTCTTGCACTCTCATAGTGCCTTTCAATGTATAGAGATCACTGTCTACCACCATACCCCTGTAGATAGCAAGTCATATAAGTTAACACAAACATATGTACAAAGTCTGTTTCAGACACAAGCCTATCTTAAATAGTTCTAAAGCGGCTCTAATGGATAGACGTTAGTTGCGGCTCAGGAACACAGCCAATCCACTGTGTGTCAAACAAGGGGTTAATACCCTCTACGTGTATATGTACACAAGTCCCAGTGCCTCAGTAAATGGTAACTAAGTTGCACATAGGTAGAAAATTAGAGCCATACAACCATAATTCCTCTGCGTCTAGGGTCTACATTTTGTCTCAGACAGGGAAACCAAGATTGAGATGTATACCCATGATTAGGGTGTTTCTTTTCCCAACCTCTGCATATACTAGCACCTGGAGGCAATTTGGTATCCAGGGTGTTTTCTGGCACAAGTACTTTTGGACACTTATGGAGTAAACAGCACACACTGTGTTAACAATAGAGGCAAGATTTTTAATATTTCATTACAGTGTTTTTCGATAGAAGAGTTTAATAAAATTTTATTTTTTTCCTTTTTTTATTGTACTTACCTCCTTGGTGTCTTGCACTAACAATGCAACTCTGGGACACCTACTGTTCAATCATTAGGAATTTATAGGCTGAGTGCAATATAATGGGAACCTTTTGGTGATCACCCTTTGATCACTTTTTTGAAAATATATCTGTTCTTTCCCACTGCACCGCCATCTTAACTATATACTTATGAACATTAAGGTTGAGCAGGGATGACCCCCTTCCCTACCTAAAAAAAACTCTCCACAATACCCGTCTGTTTATCACAAGGTTTTTTAAAGATTGCTGCATTTCATGGACCAGGATCTGGCTAAGGATCAGAGACAGGGTTATTGTTGAAGGGATCACATGACCTGAACATCTGATGGGTGATGATTACTAAGTGTACTGTAGCATTGTGTTTCTCATTGCAATCCCTGTGTGTTTCTCCCTAGATTACTGAACAAGTCCTCTCCCAGACTTGTTAATTGTTTGTTTCTCACATGTGCCGCAGGTCAGCCTCCAAGATTTTGGTTCAACATGTCTGCATTTTATCATTTGTAAAGGACGTTGTCAGCTCCATAGAGTATATGAAATGAAGAAAAATAAGCAGTAATGAGAAGTCCAAAAATATATCATTGGAAAATATAGTAATAACATATTAGAGACAAAAAGTACAGTGAGAGTGACTTTTTAAAAGCAGCAGTCCCGTGTCTGATTAAATAAACGGTCTACATTTATTAAAGATTTGTGGCAAATCTCTTTCCTTTTTTTTTTATTTTGGAAAGATTTAAGCGATGTTTATGTTGTACAAATAAAAAATATATTTAATATCACAAAAAAAATCATTTAGATAAGCATCTCAGGCTGTACTGCAAATCCCAAATAGTTTATGATATGTAAGTACCAGGCAGAAATAAAAAAAATATTGAACAGTAATAGTCAACGTAAATCACATTAATTGCTACAGTTTTTAATAACTATTAAATAGCAATGATGTTTCACTTTAATATCACAGTTAGTTGCGCAGTTGCAGCTAATGCTTTTGCACACATATAAGTGCCAAAAGCAATACGTCTTTATAAAGCGATTCCGTTAATCCGGCTACTGCATTAATGTGAGCCCAACACACTTGTGCAAACTTGGTCAACTGAATCTTTGGATGGTTGTATTTACTTACTTGACCTCTCCTTGTCCTGTTTGGTCTTTTCACAGGGAAACAGGGCATCCCAAAAGATGTGTTTCATGTTCTGTCTCTGGTTTTAAATATATATTGCCATGCTCAGTAGCACTCCTCTGTGACACTTATATGCTTTTATATATATATATATATATATATGTTGTGGTAATTTTGGGGGTTCAATATGAGCTTGTAGGTGTCCTGTATGTTTTGCAATTCTTGTTCAGCTGGTCTTAGCTGATTGGAGGGTGGCAACCTCCTACCTAATTGAAGCTCACCCCCTCCCACATTTAAATGGTTAAAAGCTCACTCCAAGCATCTCCCACTCTCAGGGGAACTTGCTTGCTTGCAGTGTGATTGTGACAAATCTAATACAGAGTGCTTTTCCTGGTAATGTACAGGTTAATAAAAGCTTCAATCAGACTTAGAACTATGCAACTAATTTTGACAGATTTATTATAAATCATTCTTCCTGGTTATGCACAGGTTATTAAGAATTTATATTAGTGTTAGGGACCCTTGAGATGTGGTCTGCCGTGTAGTGGCTCAGGGGCTTACAACACTTTGGCCAAAATGTTAAACTAAAAGAACATTTTATTTAATAGATATCTATACATATATATTTAGGCACTGTACCGTGTATAAGTTTCACTAGATGTGCACTGAGCTCTGTCTGTGTTTCATGTTCTGTCTCTGATTTTAAATATATATTGCCATGCTCAGTAGCACTCCTCTGTGACACTTATATGCTTATATATATATGTTGTGGTTATTTTGGGGGTTCAGTATGAGCTTGTAGGTGTCCTGTATGTTTTGCAATTCTTGTTCAGCTGGTCTTAGCTGATTGGAGGGTGGCAACCTCCTACCTAATTGAAGCTCACCCCCTCCCACATTTAAAAGGTTAAAAGCTCACTCCATAGCATCTCCCACTCTCAGGGGAACTTGCTTGCTTGCAGTGTGATTGTGACAAATCTAATACAGAGTGCTTTTCCTGGTAATGTACAGGTTAATAAAAGCTTCAATCAGACTTAGAACTATGCAACTAATTTTGACAGATTTATTATAAATCATTCTTCCTGGTAATGCACAGGTTATTAAGAATTTATATTAGTGTTAGGGACCCTTGAGATGTGGTCTGCTGTGTAGTGGCTCAGGGGCTTACAACACTTTGGCCAAAAATTTAAACTAAAAGAACATTTATTTAATAGATATCTATACACATATATTTAGGCACTGTACCGTGTACAAGTTTCACTGGATGTGCACTGAGCTATGTCTGTGTTTCATGTTCTGTCTCTGGTTTTAAATATATATTGCCATGCTCCGTAGCACTCCTCTGTGACACTTATATGCTTATATATATATGTTGTGGTTATTTTGGGGGTTCAATATGAGCTTGTAGGTGTCCTGTATGCATCCCAAAGGATGCTGTTATCATTGACCTGTACAACTTAAGAATCAAGTACTTGCTGAAAAGTAACAACACACCTCGACGTCTCTGTATCAAGGCAAAGTTGGAGCAACATTGTAGCATTCATCCTGCATGAAGAGACACCTGTAGGTGCAGGAATACACTACATGGCCCATTCTCTTGTGATATATACAGTACCACTTTGCAGTAAATATGGCCATGTATATCTATACATTTTACATGATTAATATCCAAATAGAAATGCATAACAAGTTACCTAGACCCCAAAAGCCATTGTTAGTTTCTCTGTATTATCTTTAGATCAATATTCCCAATGTCCCTGGAGCAGAGAGGACCCGGGTCTAGCCATACCAATCAACTAAAGGGGTAATGTTCCATTAGAGCTTCATTTCTCACCAAAACAAGAGCATAAAAGGCTAGAATGTCCTTACCTGTTCAGTTCAAAGTTCGACTAAATGTATTGGTTCCAGAAAAATGTAGATTCTTTGTATAGTAGGTTGTGATACCTTTTAGGGAACCAACATTATGGTGTGCCTCGATGAAATTATAGTTAAAAACGGACTTTTCTCTGAAACGCCAATCTATAGAATTCATTCATAAATGAACGTGAGGGTAGAGGTATGCTAGAATCACTTTACATTACGTACCGGCAAGCATCTCAGAGAAGAATGTCCGTACAGAATAGCATTTACACTACTCATGATCCAAACATGCTAGAAATAGTTCGTTACTTGCAGTTGACAAAAATCGAAGTTTCTATACATTGACATTTTCATGCAATTGCATGGATCATTAAAAATAAGAACAACGCACATGCATACTGTATGCTTACTGTACCAGTGTTCAGCGTGCAGTTTTCGTGCTATGGACTTGGCCTCGCATTTATTCTGTCACCTCCAGACCTTTCCTCCACTCTCATTGCTATTAACCTTGTCACTGTGCACATCCGTTGGAAGACCACAATTATCTTATGGCATTTGCAAAGTTTTTAATGGCATAGATGATATTTATAAGCTTTTGCACTCTTAATGTAATATATGGCTGAAGCACACTGAGAGTGTTTTTGTGACTGCGTTCAGATGTATTCATACTCTCTTAGCAACAGAGGCAAATTTAAACCTCTTGGGAATAAATAATCAATTAAACAGCATTTCATATTGTGAAGATGGGCGTGCGCCAGCAAAAAGATATACTGAGCATGCTTACAGTGCATGTACTAAATGGGCCATCCATTGGCAAATTTTTAAGACCCCGCCGACGGATTGCCGAATCCGCGGATTCTACAAATCCGTCCGTCCGGAATTCACGAATCGTATTGATAATAATTAAAAAAAATCCGCGAAACACTGATTACCCTATTCAGATTGTTTCACAGTAATCCGCGGGACCAAAGGAACCAGCTGATCCGCTGTGGTTCCAAATCCACCTTCAAACTCCGCCCATCTCTACTCATTACGTCTCGGGCTTGAGACATTCTACACCTGGCGGCAGATCTTGGCATCTGGAGGGAGGTGGGTGGTTCGTAATTAGGCATGCACTATATATCTGTCATTTGTCAGTGTACTGTATACCTGATGAAGGTGCTTGTACTGTATGTAACAAAATGTTGGATGCTATGATGACTTCTTTAAGTCATTAAAATGACAGTTTTTGCGCTTTATTGAACCTCGTTATTTTTGGTGCCTTTTGGTTTGTATTCTAATATATTTTCCTCAATGTCTGTTGGTTTTGGTTCTGGTTTTATATTTAGTGGAATATGTGAATGTGGTCATTGATACTTTCTATGAGCTTCTTTATCTTTGCGTTTAGGACTATTTTCCCACCAGTTTAGCATAGACGTTAATGGAGCATCCATCTGGTTGAAAGTACAGTTCCTACAGTAATTGCCAAATGGCTAGCTGACGTGAGACATTGCTGCAGGCTTCCATTCAGGTATCTTACAGGAATCTCTGAACAGCCCAACTCTGGTGATAAGGGATTGGCTGATAACGAAGAAGGTTCTAGGATAATTCCAGATCTGAAAGAGACTGCAAAGAGAAAGTCAAGTCTTCTCGAGTTATTTCCTAAAGTCTCTCTGCTGCAAGGCTGGGACAGAACCAGTACAAAAAACCCACCAGATTTATCAAAAGAAAAACTCCAATTGCACTGGGATTCCTTTCTTTTTAACAAGTATAGTTGCTGTTTTTTGCACTTGCTTTGCCTCAACTTTGCAGCCGAGAGACTTTAGGACATAGGCCCCTCTATTCCTTTGAGCACCCTATGACGTTCCCTGTATAACATTAGGGCTGCCACTCTATATGCCCTCTAGTCATGTCATTATATTTTCACATTCTAGGGGAAGATTACTCGATTGGAATGTTAGTCATTTAGACCCTGATCCTTCTCCTGGTAGGTGTGGATATGTGTTGTTAGTTCACATGTCTCTTTTGAATCTCACCACTAACATGCTTTATAGTTAACGCAATTCCCCTTCTTTCAGAAAGACATGACTAACCAGATATTATTGAGCTTTGAAGATACATGTTAAGGTAAACGCGATCCAGTGCCTTTCACAACAACTCAGTGGCTCCTCTTTTCCCAAAGCCTACGCGTTTCACCATTCCTTCGGCTGCCTCAGGAGCCCCAGAGGAAGCTGAAGGAATGGTGAAATGACTATGGTTTTGAATTTGGTTTTGGAACTGTGAGCTTGCCGTGTGTTTTTCTGGCGGACGCCTTCGAAGACTTTCCCTACACAGCTGAGCAGTGGACTAGGCGGGATGCGGTGCACAAGCGTCCTCTCCGTGTATCGGACACCAGCCAGCTGTGGGAAAAGCAGAGTCACAGAGTCTTTTTGAAAGGCGCGGGGGTGTTCCGGTTTAAACATCACCCAATGCTTGTATCATTCATTTACTGTATATGCGTGATTATTAGTAAACAGTTTACATTATGTCTATTTTTATTCTTTGTAATCTCATATACAAAGGACACTGGGGTTATAAATATCGTCCCGGAAGCATTAACACGTTTGGACAGTGTGAATAATACAATCTCCATAATTACACCACTTAATTGGTGCACGTTTTAGGAATTGCCTTGAAGGCGTTTGCACCTCTGTATCTTTGGCATCATGACAGAGGAGGAGACCTGGAAATTAAAAACAGCGTCCCCTGCAGGATATGTATTGTAATTCATTGTTTTTAACTTTGTGTTTTGAAGAAAATTGAACCATCATCTTGTTACATATCCTTCTAAACACTTTGGGTCATGTGTAAGGTACAAGAGCAGAGTGTACAAACTCTTTAGAGAGGCTTGCACAACTGGTGCTCAGAAAATGAACAGATGGAAGATATAGTTTTATCATCTGAAACTCAAAATATCCCCAGGTGTGTTTCTTCTCATTCTGTAATTATGCAAATAAAAAAAAAGCAAACAAAAAGGCTCCATTTTTGACTGCCCGCTGCTTCTATGATAATAGACCTAATCAAATATATCTGAGCAAAGTAACAAAGTGCCAAAGGCTCTTATTACGATTGTGTTAATGCCGCATAAATCCTCATGAAATGATTTCAAGTTTGCTTTCAAATCGAATTTGCCTAATTGTGGCAATAAAACAACATCAAATGCAGATGTCTCACGACTTTTAACCCAACATGTGTTTAATTAACTTTTGATTCAATGTGTTGAGCCAGTGAATAGAATTGAGTTTAATGAAGCTGTAGAGTTCACAAGCTGGTTATGAATTCTTTAATGTATGAGGGAATATGAAGGAGAGGATGAATGTTATACTAGATGGGAGTAGCAGAAAAGGCGGAAAGTACAATTACTGCGTGTTTGCCCTGACAGATACCACTGTCAGATGCCTCGCTGGTACTCTATCGTGTTGTGAAATGTCACTGACAGCTTTTAACATTGCTTTATATTTGATGAAATAGCCCTGTCTGGCATTGACATGCTACAGTAAGTGGAAAACTAAAGCAATACAATTTTAGAAAACCTTCAACGTCGCTATGAGAAAAAAAGAAGCCATGTCATTTCCAATATCGAATTATAGTGTGTCTGCTAAAAGTGACGTATACGTATTACTATGCATACACATAAAGTGAATACATTCCTTGGTTACTATCTTCGTTATCATTTTGTATTATACGATGGTAATATTAACTTCAAGCGGTTATTGTTTCTGTTTTAGTGCAGTATAAGAGCTGCAAATCAAGCTACAAAAATGTCTATTTTGAACATAATATTAATATTAAAAGAATTTTTTGCTCTTTTTTCCATGTACAGTATACTAATTGGGGAGGGATAAATAGAAGGATCATAGAGGAGTTAGGATATTCATGGAATGTGGCAGATTACGCCTCCTTGCATGTTATGTTCTTTATTTCTCAATAAAATGCAGACATTGTAAACTATCTCACAAAGAAACGCACAACGAACACTGGCAGTGACGGAGTTAATGTCCCTGCCACACAGTGTAGGACATTCAGTAACAGGATTCATTAAACAAAATGGGCTTTGTCATGTCATTAAACTGCACCTTTACCGCACAGAGTATTGTAAGCGCGTCGGAACGACAAGCAGCAATGGAATAACATGCATAAAAAGGGCAACAACACTCGCTTTAAATGCAGTTGTAACACGGTCTGATAGTAGAATATATATATATACCATACATTTTAAGTTATGGTGGGTGAAAAAGGCGACAGAAAACCTGCACCGTTAGTATATAGCCAATAAAGAATATAACTTGTGAGCACATTCACATGTCTTAGGCCTCGGTCCCGCTGCGCTCGTTGGCGCGGGCGGCCACACGCGGGTTCCCCACCAGCAGTGGAATCCTCCCGAGCCGTTGCCGGTCCCCCCTGGTGGCACAGCGCACTACACGCTGTGGCGCGTCATGCCGCTATGGGACACAAGAAAATGGCGTTCCCTAGCGTTGACGCGTCACGTGGTGTGGCTGTGAGCCAATGGGGAGGGGAGGCTTCAGGAGGAGGAGAGGCTTCGGGGAGCGGGGAGGAGTGTGGAGTGACAGCAGCGTGAGTGCCTGTCTGTGTGTGTGTCTGAGTGCGTGCGTGCCTGTCTGTGTGTGTGTCTGAGTGCCTGTCTGTGTGTGTGTGTGTATGTGTATGTGTGTGTCTGAGTGCGTGAGTGCCTGCCTCTGTCTGTCTGTGTGTGTGTGTATGAGTGCCTGCGTGTGTGTGTATGTGAGTGCCTGCGTGTGTGTGTGTGTGAGTGCCTGCGTGTGTGTGTGTGTGTGTGCCTTCGTGTGTGTGTTGCTTACCTTCAATCAGCAGCTCCAGCCCGAGCCCGTGGAGGGGGGGGAGAGTAGCGGGTCCCTCCGCTCAAGCCACGCCCCCCCTCCCTGTCAAGCCTCCCACTCCCGCCCACCTCCCGCTCCGGCTCCCGCTCCCTACAGACCGCATATCGTGGTCTGTGTATGTCAGCGCCCCGCCTGTCTGCAGTGCGGGCGCGCTGACTCTGGGAGCGGGGCCTTAGCCTTAGACAGGTCTGCAACCCTGCCTCTCAACCATTATCACCTCGCATACAGTGCTCCCACTGCAGCAAGGTATTCTGGGAGATGACATGCAAATGAGCACACAATGTGTCACCTTTTGCCTGGAATATCCATTCACATGGAGCCCATTTAAGCTGATGTATCGCCATTCACACAGCTTTTAAACACAGCATGGGACTAGCAAAGCAAGTTTAAACCACTCACTGTGCTTTTTCTGTGGTTTTGCTTTAAGGTTTTTCCCTCATCAATTTCTGAAAATCAAACTCTAAATAAGATATGTGAGAATTATTAACTGGCATATCTAACTCTTGGTCATTTTTCCTTCCTTGATACTCTTCTAACACCTCTTCCCCTGGCCTGTCAGGTGTTATATTAAAGTGCCGAGGAGGCTCCATGGCCCTTGTTATTTTATCTCTCAGGTAGAGATGGATGAATCCACCCAAATCCATTGGATTTTCGCTGATGTTACCCCCAAAATCTGTTTCTGTGATGGTGCTCGTCTCAAATCAGGAAGTGGACCCGCAGGGATGACGTAGCGATGCAAATAAACCGCCCAGGGTCAGAGTCCTGTAAGAGCTTCCGTAGTCGGTAAGCAGGCAGGGGTCAGGGCTGGCGTCAGAGTTGCAAAATCAAGGAGACAGGCCGAGGTCAGGGCTGGTGGCAGTGTTGCAAAGTCCAGGAGACAGAGGTCAGGGCAGGCAGAAAGCAGCGAGGTCGGGATCACGGTCTGGGGTCAGCAACAGGGGCATCAAAACAGTCAAAAGGATAACATGTGACTGCAAAGACCAACAAGAGCTGCAAACGTTAGAACTTTGCTTGGCGACTCCCACTTGGAACTGCAGCCTTATATAGCAGGCTGCCAGTACCCAAAATGGCCACTGTGAGCAGAAAAGGCAGGTGACTTGGAAAACCAGAACCACAGCAAAACCCGGCACAGATCGAGCAGAATCCTTACACTACCCCCCTCTTGAGGAGAGGGCTCCAGGCGATCTAAGCTGGTTTGGCAGGGAATTTCTGAATTTTTCTTAAGTTATCCAGAAGTTCCAGTTTGAACGCCACCGGGTTGACTTGTTTCAGGATTTTGTAAGGTCCAATGAACTTGGGCCCGAGTTTGGAGGAAGGCAGTTTCAATCTGATATTTTTTGTAGCCAGCCAAACCTGATCTCCCACAGGGGCGGTGGTCTTCGACGTTTATCTGCCTGGGTTTTTTGCTGGAGGGCGGCTTTGGTCAGATTGGACTGAATTTTCTTCCACAGTAATTGGAGTTCTTGGATTTTGTCATCCTCTGCAGGAACTCAAGAGAGGGGACTGGAAGGAGGGAGGGCAGCAGAATGGTACCCGTAGGCACAAAAGAACGGTGATTCCAGTGTTGAATCGTGTTTCATGGAATTGCGGGAAAACTCGGCCCACGGGAGCAGATCAACCCAGTCATCCTGTAGCTCAGAAACAAAGCAGCAGAGGAATTGTTCTAAGAACTGGGTGGCCCTTTCCATGAGACCATTGAACTGGTCGGTAGGAAGAAGAGAAATGTAGGGAGATACCCATTCTTTGGCAGAAGGCTTTTCAAAATCTGGAGACAAATTGGGATCCGTGGTCTGAGACTATATCCGTCGGGACTCCATGGAGGCGGAATATCTCCTTAATAAAGATCTCCGATAGTTCAAGCTGGTCCCCAGGAGAGTGAAGCCGGCAAGAGGAGCTGCAAAGGTTGTGATGGAGAAGGAATAGAAGAAATGCCCAGAGAATATTCTTCTATCTTCACTGGGCACTAGGGTTTTCCGATTTTAGGACAATTCAGACAAGATTACCTTTGAACCCACAGTACAGACACAGCCCCTTGACACGTCTCCTAGTTCTCTCCTGCTCAGGTAATTTGGTATCACCTAATTGCATTGGTGCCTCCACAGAGAGAGGTGTAGAAAGAGGGGTCTGAAAGTGGGGGGCAAGCCGGATTATTGTTTTTTTTTTGGTCCGGTCTCACTCAGTCTGTCGTTTTCGCATCCAGAGCCCATTCGGATACAGAAAGCAATGAATTCCTCCCGATCCTTGGGGGTGTCTCAGCAAGTCAGTTCGTTCTTTAAACCCTCAGAAAGCCCCTGCCAAATCTACCAGCAGAGCTAAATTGTTCCAGCCCGACTCCATAGCAAGGGTTTGGAATTCAATGGCATACTGGCCCACAGTACGGGTTCTTTGCCGGATTCGAAGGAGCGAAGCAACCAATGACCGGGAGCATCAAAAACTCTTTTTCTTAATGCTTGGTGAAAGGCAGCGGCATTGTTAACCTGTGGAGATTCCTTTTCCCAGTTAGAGGAGGCCAGGCCAAAGCATCATCTGTCAGTAGTGAAATGACGTAGGTTACCCTGGATCAATGGGTGCAAAACATGGAGGACTGGAGTTCGACCTGAATCGAACATTGGTTCAAAAATCCTCTACAAGCCATAGGGTCCCCTCCATAATGTAGAGGCGTCAGGATCAGTGGTTCTCTGGGTGCAGGGGATGAAGGAGCTGGTGCTGGAGATGCTGCCAGCAATGGCAATATAGGGGTAGAACCCCTCTGGAGTTTATCCAGTCAGATGATAATGCCATGAAGTCAGCTAGAAATTAGTGTCATTTGTTGGTTTTGCTGGGAGAGACATGTCTCATGATCTCTGAGTAGTTTCCCTTGGAGGTATATGGCTCACACTACCTCAGCAGGGTCAATGTTTGGCTGAGCAAAATGTGACGGTGCTAGTCTCAAATCAGGAAGTGTTACCGCAGGCTGAGGTAGGGATGCAAATAAACTGTCCAGAGCCCAGGGTCAGAGTCCTGTAAGAGTTTCCGTAGTCGGTAAGCAGGAAGGGGTCAGGGCCAGGAGTCCAGGAGACAGGCAGAGGTCCGGGCAAGCAGCAGTGTTGCAAAGTCCAGGAGACAGGCATAGAGGTCAGGGCAGGCAGAAATCAGCAAGGTTTGGGTCACGGTCTGGGGTCAGCGACAGGGAGGGACAGGGGAAGCAAAAGGGTAAAGCATGACTACAAAGACCAACAAGAGCTGCAAATGTTAGAACCTTGCTCGGCGACTCCCACTAGGAACTGCAGCCTTAGGCTGCCAGTACCCAAAATAGCCACAGTGAGCAGAAAGGGCAGGTGATTTGGAAAACCTGAACCGCAGCAAACCCGGCATGGAATGAGCAGAATCCTTACAGTAACACAGTGTAAAATTCGCAAACGGATTTGAGTTGTTTCAATCCGAGCGGATTCATCAAAATCCGCCATAGGATACAACCCGTGGACAAATTTGTAGTATCCAATCCGCGGATTCAGCAATCCGTTGGCGGATCCTTAAGAATTCGCCAACAGATTGCTTAATCTGCAGATTGGATTCTACAAATCCATCCACGGGTTGCGGAATCGGCGTAGTGTATTAATGTGTAATAATAATTTAAAAAATCTGCAAAACGCAAATCGCCCTTTTTGACATTGATTTGTTGATATCTGAGGACCAAATGAACCGACCGATCCGCTGCGGATCCAAATTCAGGAGAAGAAATTGCCCATCTCTACACTCAGGGTGCGAGCACCTGGGCAGGTTGGTGTGGTAAGCAAATGCATAGAGGGCACCAGGAAGTTTTTCTAAACTGTGTTATTAATAGGAACAGTCCAATACTTCTTCTTTTGAATGCACCAGCAGCATTCCCAAAGAGGCACAAGTCTTTACTTTGTTATCCACATTGCAGGGGATGGTGATTCCTCACCACTGAGATCCATCGACAGTTTGCCATCTCACCTAAGTAGTCACCTTATCGTAGGATGGAACTGGAGAGATTCTTTCCCTCCTGTAACCCCTAATTGGTATTATTTATTTATAAAATATTTTACCAGGAAGTAATACATTGAGAGTTACCTCTCGTTTTCAAGCATGTCCTGGGCATAGTATTATGATGACAGATACATGGTTAGTTAACAATACAGTTACATAAGTGAGCAGGTTATACATTATATACTGTACAAGACATTGCATGCACAGTTAAAGAAAATATATATTATAGGCGAATGTAACAGTTACAGACCAGATTAAAATACTCCTAGGCCTTAACTAGGACCCTAGTATGAGTTCCTGTATTGTGGGTGGAACACACCTCAGGGAAATATAGGGGGACCCTAGTATGAGTTCCTGTATTGTGGGTGGAACACACCTCAGGGACATATAGGGGGACCCTAGTATGAGTTCCTGTATTGTGGGTGGAACACACCTCAGGGACATATAGGGGGACCCTAGTATGAGTTCCTGTATTGTGGGTGGAACACACCTCAGGGACATATAGGGGGACCCTATTTCTTAAGTGAGGGGGACACAGGCCTCTCAATGGAGAGCCTGTAGTTCTATGACTTCTACATTTCTAGGGAGACTATGTTCAAGGGCACTTCCCTATCTATCAAACCAACAAAAGGGCTTCTACCCCAGTTACATCAATACTTAACTATGTACAGTACAGGTGGGACCCCCTTCTCTGGTTTCTCCTGGGATCTGAAGGTGGAGCTCTAGGTCCCTCCTATTTATAACCCAACCCCAACTCTCTGTCTCTGAGCAGAAATGGGTCACTTTGAACCATGTAGCAATTCCAGCATGTTCTAGAACAGGGGTGTTCAACTCCATTCCTCAAGCCCCCCACCCCACCAACAGGTCAGGTAATCAGGATATCCCAGCGTCAGCACAGGTGGCTCCATCAGAGGCTCAGTCTTCGACTGAACCTCTGATTGAACCACCTGTGCTGAAGCTGGATTATCCTGACCACCTGACCTGTTTACGGGGGGGGGGGGGGGGGGCTTGAGGAATGGAGTTAAGCACCCCTCTTCTAGAATACAGGGAGTAAACAGGCCGTTTCCCGGTTACTTTGCAACAATATAAAAAAAATGGGGTATTACTAGGAGTTAACTCCTTAAATCTCTTTTAACACATTAAACAAATTAGGAATCCCACACAGGTGCTACACTCTTTTGGGGTTTTCAGAAATAGCCTACTGTACATCACAAACTAATTATTCATACATCCGTAAGCTTAAAAACATTTAGCACGTCAATAATTTGCTAATGTGAGAACATATGCCCTAACTCTAACGTGGAAACTTAGAAGCAACAATTGATCTAGTACAGTTATACCCCCAGCAGCGAATATAGAGAGCACAGATGTTATTAATTTAGAGAAAATGTGTGGCAATTAAACAGTATTTTAAATAGATAGCATCTGGCCCAAAAGCTGCACTTTAAATGAAACTTAAATTATGTGCACGCATAATATGAAGACATTATAGCTGTAAGGAAGCTGTTTAAGGCAATTAACCCTCAGTAAGAGAACAATTCATGTCCTGCTATTGACAAGGCTATTATTCCGAGGCTTAAATACTTAATTAAGATGTGAGACAATCATAAAGATAACTGTGGGGAGTATGCAAAGTTAGATCATTTCTACGTGTGCATAAAAAACTTATGTGGTCAAGTCCAGAATAATGTTTTGCTTCAGGATTAACCTTTAAGATACTATACATAAGGTAAGGAACAATTCTGCAAAGGCTTTAGAGATACTTTTTTATTCGTCCCTAAGTAACATAGATCTAAGCTACTGTATGCTGGCAATCGTTTACTATTCACAAAACTATGGGTCAAATCCTTGACGGAGAAGGATTTCGGAGTGCTTATAAATAGAGAGGGGCAATATTTTTTTTGCCGTATTTGGAGCCGCCTCGAATCGTCCGGTTCCTTTTGTTCACGGATCAGTCTCAAAAAGGACGATTCACCTTTTCTGGATTTTTTTTATCATTGATAATTCAATCCATGGATTCCGCAATCCGCAGGAGGATTCTTAAAAACCCCCGTACAGATTGTGGAATTTCGTGATTTTGCTATGTAGTACTATTGAGCACACTCTACCAAAAAAGTATCAGCAAGCTGTGACGGTTGAGCTCACATACTGTAGGCCCTATTTCTGTGTGAGAAGGATTCCCAGCCATCAGTATATTGCTTTGTTATCACAGGACTTTTGCCACTTGGTTTTCCCATGCCTCCTGAGCATGTATCTGTGGTCTATACTGGTTTTAAGCATGACCACGTTTGGGCATGTCACCCTATGTGTTCCAAGTTCATGGTGCCCCAGTAATCAAATCACTGTACCTGGGCCACGTGCAGAAGCCAGGACAATCAGTCCTCTGCCGTGAGAGACTATTCTTTGTGTTTTAGCTTTTATTTCCTCTAGATTTTTTGTTGGGTCATTGAGGCAAGAAAAAGTATAACCACTGCCACTGCCCGGAGTGTTACAGTTATTATTCTGGAAGCCAGAGGGTCACGTGGTGATGACTTAGCTCAGATAGTGTCAACTCGCCCTCTTTTCCAAGCACGACAAGGTCTGTTTCTTTTCTTACTTTATTTTGGGGAAAGCAGGTAAATACAGTTTCTTGTGTAGAGGTAAAACAAGAAAAAACACAAAAGCGCACCAAGATGAGAGATAGATATTGTATTAGCAACAAATAATAAAATTAGTAATTTACATATAAAATTTCTTTAATAATCCCCGATTCTGGTGTCTATCACAGGAGTAGGGCATCACATAGGAAGTATGAAGGGTAATCTCAGTTCTGAGAGATCAGACCCGCGCGCTGGGGCTGTCTCTGTTCACTCTACTGTCCTCCACGTGTGGTAGCGTGGTGCGGAGTGTAGCACACATGTGCAGGAACCGGGGCCTTCAATAGGTGTCCTTAGGATGCCTGTCCGTTTTTGATAGCATAGAAACGATCGGAAATAAGCAGGAACGGTACACTTGAGTGTGTACTGGTGGTGGGTAGTAAAACCGCCAGCCACAACAGTCGCAACGCGTTTCGTTTAACAAAGTAAACTTCTTCAGGCGATATGCTTTTTTCTTCATTTTGCCTGAAGAAGTTTACTTTGTTAAACGAAACGCGTTGCGACTGTTGTGGCTGGCGGTTTTACTACCCACCACCAGTACACACTCAAGTGTACCGTTCCTGCTTATTTCCGATCGTTTCTATGCTATCAAAAACGGACAGGCATCCTAAGGACACCTATTGAAGGCCCCGGTTCCTGCACATGCGCGCTACACTCCGCACCACGCTACCACACGTGGAGGACAGGAGAGTGAACAGAGACAGCCCCAGCGCGCGGGTCTGATCTCTCAGAACTGAGATTACCCTTCATACTTCCTATGTGATGCCCTACTCCTGTGATAGACACCAGAATCGGGGATTATTAAAGAAATTTTATATGTAAGTTACTAATTTTATTATTTGTTGCTAATACAATATCTATCTCTCATCTTGGTGCGCTTTTGTGTTTTTTCTTGTTTTGCTGATATTGGTATCACCATCGGGGTTCCGGTGGAGACCACATTTGGAGGTGGGGGAGACACCTCATAAACACAGAAGCAGCAAGAGAACTGAGAGGGACCAACACTCCAAGTTTAAAGAGCCAGAGCGCGGACTGAACTTTTCATCTTGTGTAGAGGTGTAGGTATCTCTGTGTGTGCTTAGTAGTAAAGGGAGGTGAAAAGATAATCCTGCATCACCATTACAGGGGTTACAGCCAGGTACTCACGAGTCCAGAGAAAATGGTGGAAAGGAAATGGCAAGGTATGCTGGGTAGTAAGATAGTCTGGGGACAGACCATCTGTGGGCAGAGCAGAGGGGGAGAAAGCAGACTAGCCCATTTGAGAGAAAGGCTGGGGCTGCCATGACAACTCACAGGAGTGTCTGGGGGAGCTACAACATGTGTCAATAATGTTGCATCTTTAATACAGCAAGCTGCTGGGTGAGGGGAAATGGCACTGTATTTGTGTGCAGAGCCAAACACATACAGCTGGCACAAAAAGGCTGACAAGCAGGGCTGCGAGGAAAAAAGGGGGGTGAAACAGAAGTGTAGACAGGGGTATACCTGTTCCATGACACTCCCCCATCTGGTATCTGTAGATACCACTATATGACAGGCTATGTGGAACATATGTGCAATGCAAACATAACATAACAACATAATAATGCAAAGTCCATGTCCACATAACAAGGTGATACCGGCCGGTACCACTGGCGTTGAAATCCCTTGGCAAAGTCTTTTAGTAAGGGATGTTGGGTGGATGAACCGCTCCAGGTTTGCTGGTTTCACCACAATGTCTTTCTGTGAAAGTCTCTGGCACTTTTTCCTTTCAACTTTGTGAGAGAATAGTCCCTTTGACTCTGTAGTTTTCTCTACAGAGTGCATTACCCCGTGGATGTGCCAGTCATGGTAGTTTGTCATCCTATCACCTGGCGTTTGGCGGGAGGAGATGGCTTTTGGTTCCTTGCGGAAGCGGATTAATGTCCCTGGAAGACTGATCGTCAAGTCTGGTCCAGGGAGGAGGGCGTCGTTCAGGAAGAGTCCCTGGAGCTGAGCGCTAGTGTTGAACACTACCCGGATTTGATCGGGTTCCTGAGGGTGGTAGGCCCTAGGTGATTGGAGGTACCGACATTCTTCACCTTTCTTCATTAGAAGTGCTGGCTTTGCGTGGCCGGTAAGGAATATCTTTTGGATGAAGGCCACAAAGTTGCTTTTGATCTCCGGCTCCCTTTGTGGGTTGCGGCGGAGCGAAGTGAGCCTAGAGATGACAGCTTCTCTATTGTTCAGGAGGCGTCTTTTTGGTGAACGGACTGGTAGCGGAGTCACCCAACTGCTTAGTCCATCTTTAGAGAGCTCCTTGACTGTTAACTTCGGGAATCCTCTATCTTCCCTTGATGGTGTTTGCTTGTCATCGTTCCTTGCTGTCTGGAGCACTGTGCACCATAGTTCATCGGTGCATTTCTCTTGCACGAGAACATCTCCGCGTAGTTTGGTGAAACGCTTTTGTGTTTCTTTGTTGACTGCCATCGGGAGGTTATTGTCTCCCCGGACGTAACGAAGAACAGTCTCTTTTGCCCTAGTAAAACCCTTTATGAAATGTCTCTGTGGCTGTCTCTTTTTGGATGTGTGAGAGGACAGTCCTTTTGACACTGTGGCTTCACCTGTGGGGCGCAATCTTTTGCGGCTATGCCAGCCGTGGCAATTGGTTGCTCTGTTGCTTGATACTCTGTGGAGAGGAACAACTGGACGTCTTAATTGTGCCTTTGCTCGCGGGAGTGTTGTCTGATTGTTTGTTGTTTTTAGGACGATCCCTTTGTCGGTCACCTTTGGGAGGTTACTCTCTTCTTCGGTGGAATCGACTCATCATCCTTGGCTGTCTGGACTGCTGAGCATCCTAAGCCATTGTCGCATCCCATCGGCGTGAGGATGTCTTTGTTGGTCTCAGGGGTATGACCTTGTCTTTTCTCTTCACTTGGCCCTTCGGTCACTTGGAGATGGCCAAGACATGGTTCAGAGAGAGATGTGTGTCCACATTCTGTCACCTCCGTTCTACGGGCATCAACGTAGTCTTGCCCGTGCTCTTTGTTGGTGCACGAGTTGCCCACTATCACCCATCCTAGGTCAAGTCTTTGGGCGTATGGCGCATTGTGGGGTCCGTTATGCTGTTTACGGACTTTATGTACCCTCATGATGTCCCTACCGAGCAGCAGCAGGATCTTGGCGCCTTGTTCTATCGGCCGGATGTGGTTGGCTATTCCTTTGAGGTGGGGGTAATGGAGTGCCACGTCTGGTGTGGGAATCTCGTCCCTGTTTGTGGCCATGTGGTTGCACTCGATGAGTGTGGGAAGGGGCATGTTCACTTTGCCGTCTATTGAGCATATGGTGTAGCCATTCACTCTTCTCCCTGTGGTCTCCTTTTGCCCTGCGCATGTTCTGAGAGTGTAGGGAGAAGCACCGTCTTGTATGCTAAACATGTCGAAGAACTCTGACCTGACCAGCGACCGGTTGCTCTGGTCGTCGAGGATTGCGTACATCCGAATAGCCTTCTCAGGTTGTCCCTGGGGGTGCACTGCGACAAGGCATATTTTGGAGCAGGACATTTTGTCACCTTCTTTTCCGCATACCTCAGTGCGCTGAGATGTGACGGATGTTGACTCTCCTTCTTCTTTCTCCCCGCCATGCTCCGCTACGGAGGATGGGTTCTTGAGTTGGTGGAGTGTCATCGCCTCTGGGTGTAACGCTGTCACATGCTTGTCACTTTCGCACACTGTGCATTTGATCTCTTCCTTACAGTCCCTGGCTAGGTGAGTCGTGGAACCGCAGCACTTGAAGCAAACTCCAAATTCTCCAAGTAACCTCTTGCGTTCCTCTAGGGACTTCATCCTGAACCCAAAGCATTTGTTGAGTGGGTGTGGCTTCTTGTGTATGGGACATTCCCTGTTTGGATCCCTTGGTTCCTTGTCTCCGGCGACCGACTGATCGGGAGTAGTTTGGGTCGTGGGAGGCACGTACGTCCTGCGAGTCGCGATGGGTGTTTGGGGGTTACCATATCTCGTCGCTGGTCCCTCGTTCCTCAGGCTGCTTGCACTGTATGTGGTTTGCGCACCTAAGAAGAAGCTGGGGTCGTTCCTCGTCCTTGCTGCTTCGCGAATGAAGCTCAAGAAAACGGAGAATGGGGGGTAGACGACTTGCTTCTCCCTTTTGTATTTGGAGCCTTGTGAGATCCATTTTTCTTGGAGGTTGAAGGGTAGCTTCTCCAGGATGGGTTTCACTCCACGAGCTGAGTCTAGGACGTTGAGACCCATTAAGGAATGGTCTTTCCTTGCGAACTCCAGTTCTTGCAGCAGGTCTCCAAGATCTCGTAACTTCGAGTAGTCTTTAGTTGTGATCTTGGGGAAGCTTTCGACTCTTTTGAAGAGCGAATCCTCGACTGCTTCAGGGCTGCCGTAGGATTCTTCCAGCCTTTCCCACACTAGGTCTAGACCTACTTGGGGTTGATGCGCGTTCGCTGCCCGCAGTCTTTTTGTGTACTCTCTGGAATCGTTCCCCAGGAACTTGACTAACAGGTTGAGATCTTCCCTTGCTGAGAAGTCCAAGCTGTCGATTGCGTCTTTGAACGTGAACTTCCTCGTCCGGTAGTTCTCAGGGCGGTCGTCGAAGCAGATGAGTGCTTGTACCAGGTCGCGCCGATCATGTACTTGGCTATGTATGTCAGACCTGAGGCATCGGCGTGTTTGTCCTGTTCTGAGGTAGTTCTGTGCGGTCGCCTCTTCCTTGGCGTGGGCGCGTGATGGCTGCTGGCTAGTGTGGGGGGCTGTTTTCTCCCGCGTGGGTGTACCTGGATTGCGAGCCTGTTGTGGTGCATCCGTGTGCGCGCTGGTGTGTGGATCACTGTTGCGGCTGTGGCTATCCCAGGCAGCATGTGCAATTGATGGAGCAGCGTCTTCTCCTCGTGGTCCTAGCGAGTCTTCGGTGTCTGTGGTGTCACTCCCTCCATGCTGAGATGGTGCGCTGGTGTTTACGCTGAAGAGGCTCCTTACGTAGTCTTCAGTGCGTCGGGCTGGATCCTCTGAGGCTATCCGTCTGTACGGTAGCTCCCCGCCGTCCTGTCTCGCAGCTGCTTCTAGGACTTCGGCTTGGGCTATGGCGGCAGCGGCTTCCTTCTCTTGATTGAGTGCCTCTAGATCCGCGTCTAATTCGGCCTTTTTGCGCGCAGCGGCGGCATTGGCAGCGGCAGCAGTAGCAGCGGCGGTGGCATTGGCAGCAGCGGCAGTAGCAGCGGCGGCGGCATTGGCAGCGGCGGCGTTCTGCTCCTCCTCTTCTATGCGCGCTCTTTCTGCCCTTACGGCTGCCTCTCTTCGACCATATTCAGCCCTGGCACGTGCGGCCTCTGCGGAGGCTCGCGCCTTGGTAGCGCTTGCGCTAGCGCTGGACGCGTTAGATTGTGCTGACCTTGCTGACCTTGATGAGTGTCTGGATGCGCTGGAGCGCTGTGATGCGGTCTCCAGGAGGAGCCCTTTTTTCTCGCTTTGGGTGTCCGTGATGGCGGCCTGCACGATGCCATCACGTTCTAGGTCGATCGCCTTTTGTAGGTCGCGCTCTCGTATGCTATCTTCCGTGTTAGTTCTTGTTAGATAGGTGAAGTATGCCTGTGACAGCGCTTGGTAGCCGGAGTGGTCTACCTTCAATTGAGTTATCCCCTGCTTGAGCTGTTGCACATTATTGCCAGCGCCGGCGACATTGCGTACCCCAAGTGCGGTTGTTTCCCAGGCCAACTCTAATTTAGCGCGGTGCGCTTCAATGTCAGTCTCATATTTTTCGCTGGCCTTTTGTGTCAGTGTGACTGTCCGTTTGGGCCTTGCGCCTGCCTGCGCCTGTTGCAGCTGCGCAGCGGTCTCTGTGTCTGAGAGATCGCTTTCCTGCGTGATGTCTGGTGAGGCTCTGAGTTCTGCCATGCTGTAGGTGTGTGTAGGCCTTTTGCCAATGCGTGTGGCGTGCGGTCTTTTACCTTGTCAGCGATGGGCGTCTGTCTCAGATGATGCCGAGCGGTGTCCTGCAGCGTGCAGCGTAGGGGTAGCTGTACTCACAGGTGTCCGTTTGCTCTGACCCGTGTCCTGGCGGGTGTCCGGCGGCGTGGCCCTTGATGGCGCTGTCCGTGGGAACGTGCGCAGGGGTAGGTGGGAAGGTGGCTCCTCACTATAGGGCTGTGCAGAGGGTGAACTCAGACAGAGAAAAAGGCAGTTAGGTTTTGTGTAAGAAGCACTGTATGTTGCAAGGCTGCTGTGCAGTGTAGGCTGCTGCTTGTCTGTTAAGGCTGCAGGCTGCTTGCAGTTTGAGCTACTTGGTGCTTCCTTTGTGTGGTGTAGAGGCTGCTCTGTATTAGCTGTGTAAGCTGCTTGCTTGTACTGCTGTAGAGGCCGCTCTGTATATAATGGAGTCTGGAGTAGCAGCTCCTGTAAGTGTCTGTAAGGCACACGATATCTTTTCGCTATTCTGGAAGCCAGAGGGTCACGTGGTGATGACTTAGCTCAGATAGTGTCAACTCGCCCTCTTTTCCAAGCACGACATGGTCTGTTTCTTTTCTTACTTTATTTTGGGGAAAGCAGGTAAATACAGTTTCTTGTGTAGAGGTGTAGGTATCTCTGTGTGTGCTTAGTAGTAAAGGGAAGTGAAAAGATAATCCTGCATCACCATTACAGGGGTTACAGCCAGAGAAAATGGTGGAAAGGAAATGGCAAGGTATGCTGGGTAGTAAGATAGTCTGGGGACAGACCATCTGTGGGCAGAGCAGAGGGGGAGAAAGCAGACTAGCCCATTTGAGAGAAAGGCTGGGGCTGCCATGACAACTCACAGGAGTGTCTGGGGGAGCTAAAACAAGTGTCAATAATGTTGCATCTTTAATACAGCAAGCTGCTGGGTGAGGGGAAATGGCACTGTATTTGTGTGCAGAGCCAAACACATACAGCTGGCACAAAAAGGCTGACAAGCAGGGCTGCGAGGAAAAAAGGGGGGGGGGGGTGAAACAGAAGTGTAGACAGGGGTATACCTGTTCCATGACAGTTATTCTTGTGACTTTTCTTGCAGAGTTTCTGTCAGTACAGGGCTTAGTACCTAGACTCTGTACAGTATGTTAATCTAAGTGATTGAGACCAAGTTGAACTTTGCTTGTTACTTCTCTCATACGGATTCCGGATGAACATCGAGGGTAAGTTTACTTCAACAGCACCTTCCACCCAGTCAGTTAGGATTTTTCCCCATATCAACCAGTGTTGTTAAGTATTTCTGTATCTGTTGTACTGTGTTTGTTTTACTGTTGGCTCTGTCTAAATAAACTTTGGTTTATTAAATACTTGCAGTCTTCTTAGTGATTGTACGATTCCTGATAGTCCAATCAACCCTGATCATGATAGACCTTTTCTAGGGCAACGGTGGGATCGCTAGACTCAAGGCTGAAATACTTGTGAGCGTTTCAGCAATTAGTAGGTTTCCTACAGTTCTTTGAGACCTCAGATCTAAGGTTTATAATGAACCCATACAGGGTATGTGAAATAATTTCCCTGTCCCATTCAGTTGGTATTAGTCGACTGTACAACACAGAGAAGATGGCTATGAAGTCCCTGCGGTATGATGTCCCTGCGGTATGATGTCCCTGCGGTATAAAGTCCCCACGGTATGAAGTCCCCACAGCCCATGCACTCAGCACCTGCCCTGAGGCTATTGAGGTGGAGGTAACCACCAGTGACACTGAGTTTTTATGGAACATGCTAGCACTTTTGGGACTGAATTCCTCTGTGGAGCAGCGTGTGCCAGTGATACAGTACAATTTTATGCTTTCGTGGGTGATGAGTGATTGCATAAACTGTTTGGAACAGTTCAACAAAGTTGCTTCCCAGGATTTCATAAATGACTCATCCTGTGTAAGATGAGTAGGGCCAAGATTCACCCTGAGACCCCTGGGTACCAGATCTAGCTGATGTAGGATTCTAAACTTGTAATTTCCCACAAGGTTTTCACCTGCGCTCTGTAAAGTCTGTGGAGATTTTGAAAAAAGTTCCTAACATCCGTAGGTGTGGAGCTAAAGGTTGTAGGATCGGTAGAAAAAAACAGTCTTTACACTCTCAACGCAAGTCTTCTGTCATATGCCTCTGCAAGAGTCCTCTTACAGTCGTGTTTGAAGTGTGATGCCAGAGGTGGCCATTGGATTTCGAAAGGGGCCCGAGACCATCAGAGAAAACATTTTCTTTGCAACAGCCTGCGTGACAGGAGTAAGACAGTTACAGCAGCTGACTTAAGAAAGCATATACACGAAATGTATTAATGCTGCGCCATGAGGTCAGCGGAAAAACCATGCGTAGAGGACACTGAATGAAGAGCCACAAATCCAGGCAGAAAAATAAGGTGCACTACACTGAATAAAGCAACTAACGCCACAGTCTGTCTGGGGAGACTCCTACAGGTGGTGACCTATGCTAGGTACGAAGTCTGGAAGTAACGTCTGCTAAACAGCAGTGCAGAAAAAAAGAAAGGGGTTTCAAAATGGCTGCACAGCAGAAGTGACAATACAAGGTACTCCGGATAGGGAGACTTTTCTACTGAGACGTGAAGCATTCTGGGTACATGCTTTAAATACCAGTAATGGTATGGGACTTAATGAGTAACAGAATTTAAAATGCTTCCTTAACAGAAGGTAATTTTGTCTTTTTACTGGCATACATGACCTTGCACCATCCATGGACTCTGCACCTACCTGTTGGGAAGATCATCGCTCTCCTTGTACTGCCTCCCCCCCTCTCCCCCCCTCCCCCAGTTTGTGTGTACCCCCCCCTGCCCCCCATATCTGACCCAGGTATACACACCAGTATATTAGAATACTGATGTACTGCTCACTTATATGCAGTATTGCACTGTTATTTTTCAGGATTATACTTATTGTCGTCTGCAGTTTACAGTCTCATGTTTTTAATGTACACGGGTATATGATGTATTAGTTACTGCACATATGCTTTATTATTGATTCGTTACATGGGTTCCTTTGCACTTTCAGGGTGATTTTTTGAATGTCTCAGTCCTCCTTGCTCAGGCAATGTTCCCATGGCAACGGATTCACATCTAAGTCCAGCCCCGTGAGTACTGTCTTTTTTGAGACCCGCCCTACTCCACGTACTCCCCCCCCCCACTCTCGACGGCTGACGTCATCGCGCAACGTCGCGCTGACGTCATCGTGGGGGCGTTGACATCCTGGGGAGAGGTGTGTAAATGGTTTCCCAAGGCAGCTCTATACCAGGGATACACACCACGACGTCTGACGTCACCACGGAGCGCCACGCAGGCGCACTGACGTCATCATCGTCAGCGTCGTGGCAATGCAGATGAGCAGGGAGGGGTGAGTATTAGGGGGGTAGTATATATTCATGCTGTTCCTTGGTGTTTGGTAGCCTTCACCTTGAGAAATGTTGTTCTTTTTGGCACATTAAACCTCCTTTATGATTAAGACCGTGTGCCTGTTTCTTCATTGTTTACTGAGACCAATCGAACCCAGCAAACTGTCAGGGCTCTGGCAGGTTTTGTGGCCCTCCCTTAGGGGAGAGGTGTGGGTGACTATTTCCCCTCACTCTATCAGGGAGTAAGGGAAGAGCAAGGACAGCTTCTAGGGCCCTGATTAGGAGTGGTGTCCAGGGACTTCCTTTGGGTTGGTAACCTACTATGTGCGGCTAAAGACCGTCCGCTATGATGGGCAGCTAGTCCATGGAGGCTGTAATAAAGGATGCCAAAGATAAAGAACGCTTCTGTCCTGATTGTGGAGTCATTCGGGAAGAAGGTGCACACAGAGTTTCTCTTTCAGAGACTCCTCCCTACTACGCTGGGGGTCTGGAAGAGAGGGAGGCGCTGTACCAATAGTGAGTATGACTCAGCTATACCTCACGAGCCAGTTCTGATGCCATCCCCTATACCATCGCGGGAGACTCAGGAGTCCTTTAAGCCAGCAGGTGCACCACACTACACCACATGTAACATGGGTCAGTTTCCACAGGAGGGGTTCAATATGAGATTGGGCCAGGGAAACACCATTACATAATACTAGTGGACATGTGCAGGGGTCTCCTGAGCTGAACCGCATTGGTTTCAGCCTCAGAGTCCCCCTAATTCATGAGATACAGGCCCCATTAAGTGGTGCCGGTATCCCCCTTTGCTTTTAAAGCTCCAGCGATACCGGGGGGGGGGGGGGGTGGGAACCGGCAACCCATAACGGGGCCTATAACTCATGATTTAGGGGGTGCCCGAGGCTGAAACCAATGTGGTTCAGCTTAGGAGAACGCCTACTCATCTACACTAGTATCAAAACACACATCACAATAAAAAATAATTCATTACCGTAGCGGCTATCCGCTATGGTAATGAAGCTGCTTAAATATCATTTGTATTAATATTGTGCAGGAGCACGGTGTGTCCTGAGCTGAACTGCATTGATTTCAGCCTCGGGAACCCCCTGCTTCCCGAGTTACCGGCCTAGATATGGTGTGCCGGAATCTCCATTATTTACATGTTACACGTCACGTGATGTGGACGCTTTAAAAATGGCGTCGACACTGGCATCCAATGCCCAATACCAAGGCCTGTAAATCGGGAAGCAGGGGTTCCCTGAGCCAGAAATCAATGCGGTTCAGCTCGGGGGACCCCCTGCTCCCACACTCTATTAAAAAAAATACATTAAAGCAGCTTCATCACCTTAGCGGCTATCCGCTAAGACAATGAAGGAGTTAAGGCACAATTGCATGTTTATTGGGGACAATTGTCCCCAATAAACATTGCAATACACAACACTCCACCCCTTGTGCCCCTAACAGCCCTTATACCCCTCAACATACATAAAAAATATATTTTTTTTTTAATGCACAAGAATTATACTATAGACCAGCGGTGGCCTTCGGGTGGTCCCCCACAGGTGTCTGGGGGTCCCCCGCCCAAAAAACCCCATACTTTTAAATAAATACACCCACCTCTCTCCCCGCCCCCTAACACATACAGTACAATAATGGTCAAAATTACTATTATCCAGATATGGATAATAGTGCATTTGGCCATTTAAAAGACAACAATTAGCAGCATTAATTAAGTAAATAAATATTGCACTCACCCCTGCCAGACTGCCACGATGAAGGCCGTCCTCATCCTCATCACCATCCATGTCCTCCGTTGGCACAAACTATACAGTACATAAAAAAACAATCTAATGTCCACTAACCCCTTAATCACCTAATTAAGGGGTTAACCCACCCTCTGCCACTACCCACCCAGGAGGCCTAACCACCCTCCCCAGGCAATTACCCCCACCCTTCACCCATTCGTTGGTACAGTGAGAACATCATGCTCATATAATATGGAAATCTGAGGAAAAGTGGGAAAGATGGGGGAGAGAGGGTAGAAAAGCTTGCTCTTGCTACAATCTATGAAATGGTGCCAGTGGTGAAGAGATATTGGACAGATGTACACTTGTCTAGGCAAATCTACGTCTGTCTCATATAATATAGGTATGATTTACCACTATAGCAAGAAATGGGGAAGAAATAAAAAAGCAGGCCCAAATCGAAAACATTACCAAGCTAAATAAAACACAGCACATAGCAAAATAAAACACATCACATAGCAAATTAAAACACATCACATAGCCAATTAAATAGATAACAAATGCCAATAACACAATTGAATTGCACAGTGGGTACATCATGCCCATATAATGTGGGCATCATTTAACACTATGTAACAAACAACAGTAGATGTCGATCTAATACTTAAACCAGTGCATACGAATAATATTTAACATATAAATAATCAAGTAAGTGTATAAATATAAAAGTGCAAAGTGATTAATTAAATGTAACTAAACATGTGCAATAATAAAGGTACAAACAAACACACTCAAACCATTAGACGGACTGTTTCAAGGTCCAAGAAATAATGAGCACAGAAGAACCAGGGGAGCGATGGTACCTTAAAAATAAAACAAAATCTACATGGCGCAATATTGTAAGAACACAATGATATGGCTTCCAAGTAATACACAGAGAGCTGGAATGGAGCTTAAACAAGCATAGCCAACAAGGTAAATGGTCACAGACCAAAGCCAGTAGGAGGAGGTGCAATCTCAAGCAGAGAAAGACACACACAGAGTCAGGAATAAAAACAAACGATTTATCCACACACAATAAAATTGAAGGCTTACAGGATCCCAATGGATAAACAGCATAGGATGTAGGTGATCTCACGATCACTTCACGCCGCTGCTGCTGCTGTACGCCGCCAGACTGTATCTCGATCAGGAACCGATACGTCACTTCCGGTGTTCCGGCCGGTTGGAGATGACATCATGGACTCCCTCAGCAGTCTCTCTCCCTCTCAATCATAGGGTCACGCTCTACGCGTTTCGACGTTCTAAATTACGTCTTCATCAGGAGTAGCACTGACCTGCTCAAAGGGTCTTTATATACCCACTCAAACAATCATTAACTCCTCCTCCAAAAGGTTAACTGATATAAAACATCCCTAACCATGGGCAGCTGAAATAAATCCTCCATTTGGCCAGAAATAACAATACAATTGCAGTATTTTTATACAATTCTCTAAAAAATAACCACACACTAAAAAGATTCTCCTTTACATTTATAAGGAAAGAATCATAGTTTTAATAAAATTTAAAATGTAAAATATCAATACACAAAATCAATATAATTTAAAATATGATAAAAAATAAAGAACATATATCGATCCCTAATCTTAATGACTCTTAGTATATTACAAGGGACGACGATTGATGAATCTCGAAAAATATGAAATAAAAGGGAATTAGTGAAGAAACAACATAAGCATATAATTCACATTACTCATATTTAACTATCAAAACCTAAGAGATACCTCAGACACTCAAATATTAAAAGAGCCCACAGCAGATTGCAAAGATGGCTTTAAGCAAATATAAATTGGTAAACATTTAGAGAAAGGCACCCAATTCAAAATCCACATTTAGGCCTTGGGGAACTAGGGTTTTTAATGAAAAAATCCAAAAGCTCTCTCTTTTCTTAAGTGCAACAGTTCTGTCTCCACCCCTCCAATGGGGCAGCACATGTTCAAGAACAATAAACCTCAGGCCTGATGTGTCACCCTGATGTTTGAGAATAAAATGGTGCGATAATAGATGGGTGGTAACCCCTCTTCTAATGTTACCAATATGCTCAAGAATACGTGTCCTTACGGGCCGAGTAGTTTGGCCTACATACTGTAGCCCACATGGGCATTGTATAAGGTAAACCACGTAGTCAGTTTTACATGTAGTATGTTGTTTAATTTGAAATTTTTGCTTAGAAATATTTGACATAAATCCAAATTTGTCATCTGCTCTGTGCTTACATGCCGTACATATTGTACAACCAAAAAATCCTTTAATTTGTGGTAACCACCTATTCCCTTTGTTGATGATTTTAGGTAAGGCACTAGGTGCTAGCTTATTTTTTAAAGTATTTGCCTTTCTAAAGATTACCATTGGTTGTTCGGGAACTACATCTCCCAGTATTGGATCATTTTTGACAATGTGCCAATGTTTACGGATTATTTTTGTTATCCTTTCTGACTGTCTATTATAATTTGTGAGGAAAGAGAAATCAAAAATTTTGTTGGTCTTTGTTTTAATTTTGTCACTCAAAAGGTTCTTTCTTTCTAAACCCCCTACTCTTTCTACCGCATCTTTAATAGTCTTATCCTCATAGTTTTTTTCTTTAAATCTGTTCTGCAAAAAAGGGACTGTTTCTGAAAGGTATTATTGTCAGAACAGTTTCTCCTAATTCGCCTAGGTTGTCCGTATGGCACACTTTGTAACCATTTGGGGTGGTGGCAACTTAGAGGTGATATATAATTATTAATGTCCACCTCTTTGAAGAAAGTCTGAGTGCTTATTTATCCATTCTCAATGAGGACAGTAATATCCAGGAAATTAACCCTTTCTTGACTGTACTCACAGGAAAACTTAAGATTAAGTAAATTATCATTTAAATAATGGATGAATCTCACCAGACTTTCTTCATCTCCTCTCCAAACAAAGAATATATCATCTATATATCTCCGCCACAGGCACAAATCCACACCCAGCTCCGCAATAGACCAAATATAGTCCTCTTCCCATGAACCCATGAGAAGATTTGCGTAGCTGGGTGCAAACTTTGTGCCCATGGCGGTACCACACTTCTGGAGATAGTATGTTCCCTCAAACACAAAGTAATTATGCTCAAGAATAAATAATAAATAATACATTAACAATAGCCATCAGGTATATACTGACCCATAACTACTTCTCACATGAAGGTCAGTACTACCTCCAGACGTGCGGCACTGCGATGGGTACCAGGTTTGCTCCTAGTTATGCAAACATATTTATGGGTTTGTGGGAAGAAAATTACATCTTGAACCACAACCCATATGGAGCAAACCTGGTGCTATGGAAACGCTACATCGATGATGTGCTGTGCGTCTGGAGGGGCACGCCTGAAGATCTTGAGGCCTTCCAGACCCATTTGAATACAAACGACTATAACATCAAATTTACGTTTAGTATTAGTTCACAATCAATAAACTTCCTAGATCTGACTCTATATATAGTAGAGAATGAGATACAGACAAAGACATATTACAAGGAGGTAAATGCTAACTCCTATGTCCTAGCGTCCAGTCATCATCATCCGCAATGGATAAAAAACATTCCAAAAGGACAGGCATTTAGAGTTAAACGAAACTGCTCACAATTAGAAGTATACAATGAACAAATTAAGGATCTGGGCAATAAATTCAAAGATAGGAAATATAACGGGAGGCTTGTCAATAATGCTATTGAACAAGCAAATAATATAGACAGAGCATCTTTGATTTACCCTGTTAAAAAAGTAGATGCAAGTACAAACAAAATATTCCTTCCTTTTATCACGCAGTTTAATGGTATGTCCAAAGACATTGTTAAGGTGTTAACCAAACATTGGGGCATCTTGCAGAGAGATCCCATTCTACAATCCATACTGCCTGATAAACCTCAAGTTGTTTATAGAAAGGCCCAGAACCTAAAATCTATATTGGCCCCTAGTTGTCCTAAGAAAAAACAAGGACCAGGAGATACAATGTGGCTTAAGGATCTTAAGGGATATTTTCCCTGTAAAAAATGTATTGGGTGCAGCTATGGAATCAAATGCAAGGAATTCAGATCTAATGTTACCGGAATTTTTTTTGAAATCCGCACATTCATTAACTGTAACTCTAACTTTTGTGTCTACCTCCTAGAATGTCCCTGCAAATTACAGTATTTGGGAAGAACAGGGAGACCATTAAAAAGAAGATTTGCCGAACATGTGTACAACATCAAGAAAGGGTTGGAGACACATAGTGTGTCCAACCATTTAAAAACACACCACAATATGTCCCCTGAGGGGCTCACATGTATCGGCATAGATTGCCCAAAGGTAGGTGTAGGAGGAGGTGATAGACTGCAGAGGGTATCCCAACAGGAGACCTTCTGGATCTACACTCTGCGAACACTTCAACCTATAGGGTTAAATATTGATTTTGACTTAGCTTCATTTTTATGACCTGTCACTTTTTGTTTTGGACAAATTAACCTCTTATTTGTTAGCTCCCATCCAGTTTATTTTTAAGTTTATTTTCATGTGTATTTTATGTGATTTATGTCTCCCACTAAGAGTCATGGATCATTTTAGAAGTAATTGTATTTCAAAGTGCTTTTGTTGAAGATGCTTCCTAAATAACCCCGCTGGTAAGAATCACCAGGACAACAGGAACATTTTTTTGCTATTTTATTGCTATTCATTAGCCCCAGGTGGTCCCTCTATGCAAGGGGTTAATCTGCGGCTATAAAACTGACATGGGATTGATGAGGCTCCACAACCCCTGACGAAGTGACATTCCCCGTCACGAAACGCGTAGGGAAGAGCCTAAGAAGCAGTGTCCCAGACATCCCGGCTGCCAGTCAAACTGAAGACGGTGACGTCACCCAAGTGCGCCGGATACACGCGAGATACACGTGGTACCGTAACGGACTCTCAGTGACTGAGGCGGCTGTGTTGTGTGTGCTGGGCCGAGCACTTCTGTATTGTGTGTATACTCACCTTCTCTTGTGAGTATTTTTATCTATGTTTTTAGGAATTCGTCATTAAAAGTTTTTACTGTGCTGCGCAATCTTCTGTCCTTTTTCTGTTCCTTAACGAAGAAAAAGGTGCAGGATTCCTTAAAGACAGGATTCGAAGAGACAGCTTTTCAGGACCCACGGAGACACCGGACACCACGAGGGGTTCGTGCTATAACCGAGGCTTCCAGGATCAGGAAGGCATAAAGAACAGTTTCGCTCCCCTGCATGTGATCTAGCCACTTCTAGTAAGTAGGCATTTCAGATAACTCAGCTTTTGGAATAACCAGTGTTTGTTCAAATATACTGCGCAATGTTTGCTCTCTCTGCTTGATATTTCATATATGCAGGATCAAGCCCATCCCATGAGAAGAACTGCTTGTTGCCCCTATGAACTGTGAACTGAGTTCGTTTCTCGCCGGCCACTCAAGATTGTAAAATTGGGACTATCACTTTATCACATACTCATTTGGGACTTTTTTCATCACACACTTATGCGCCAGGTTTTGTATCTATTTTTGTGTTTATTGATTATGTTTTGAGATATATGAGATGTCTCAGTAGATTACCAGGCAGCTTAGTTTTTTAGTGCACAGCACTGTAATATTAGGTCTAGCGCTTGTCACAGTACTTTTGTATTTAAAAATGCTCAAGAATAAACTTGATCCCATCCAGGATGAAGTTGGCCTGTTCATGGGGCATGTCAGGATCTCTCGACAATGCCCTATCTATAGCTTCATGCCCATCTCTATGACTGATGCATGTATATAGAGAAGTTACGTTGCATGTTGCTAGAAACCACCCTTCTTCCCATGCTTGACCATCCAAGATACGCAAGATGTCCGTCGTATCTTTAAGACATGATGGGAGTTTCTTGACATATTTTTGCAGGTAAGTATCTATATATGCAGATAGATTTCCATCATCGGAGCATAGCGATTCGCTCCCTGAAAAGAAGTGGACCCTCCCCTATAAAATCCTTATTGTTTCCTAATTTGAGACCACCCTTTCAGAACATGTTATCCCTTTGGGCTTCTCTCTGATCTCTCCTGTTGCTAATATTTATTTCCCCTTCTGAGTCACAATCTGTACTCATATTTCTTTTTGGAGTTGACTCTATGCTTACCGGCACCTTAGCCTGTTTCTTTACATGTCTTGGCTGCTTTGTTCTCCAATTATCCCTCTCAGGGCTTTTCCTAGATTTTTTTGGTGTGTATTTCCTAGGTTTCTTCCCTTCCTTTGCTTTATCTATTTTAGGTAAAGCTTTTATTGGGTTTTTTTTTCGGGTTTTTTTTTCTTATCGTTGTCCTTTTCCTTTTTAGCAATAGGTTCAGTCTTTCTAGGGGGACCATCTTTATAATCCTCCTCATCTCTAAGGAATTTCTTTACTTTTTTTGTAATCGTCTCTTTCCAAATTTTATCTAATTTATTTTGTAAGTTAGTATCTTTCTCTTTGAAGAGTGCAGTTTGATCTAATTTGCCAATCCTCTCTTTAATTTCTTTTACCTCTATGTCAATTTGTGACACATGGTTTTTTTGCTGTTCTATGACCAAACTCATTAAATCATGGGAGCATTTTTCTAAAAGGACGACGGACAACTTAGGGAATTAGGAGAAACTGTTCTGACAATAATACCTTTCAGAAACAGTCCCTTTTTTTGCAGAACAGATTTAAAGAAAAAAACTATGAGGATAAGACTATTAAAGATGCGGTAGAAAGAGTAGGGGGTCTAGAAAGAAAGAACCTTTTGAGTGACAAAATTAAAACAAAGACCAACAAAAATTTTGATTTCTCTTTCCTCACAAATTATAATAGACAGTCAGAAAGGATAACAAAAATAATCCATAAACATTGGCACATTGTCAAAAATGATCCAATACTGGGAGATGTAGTTCCCGAACAACCAATGGTAATCTTTAGAAAGGCAAATACTTTAAAAAATAAGCTAGCACCTAGTGCCTTACCTAAAATCATCAACAAAGGGAATAGGTGGTTACCACAAATTAAAAGATTTTTTGGTTGTACAATATGTACGGCATGTAAGCACAGAGCAGATGACAAATTTGGATTTATGTCAAATATTTCTAAGCAAAAATTTCAAATTAAACAACATACTACATGTAAAACTGACTACGTGGTTTACCTTATACAATGCCCATGTGGGCTACAGTATGTAGGCCAAACTACTCGGCCCGTAAGGACACGTATTCTTGAGCATATTGGTAACATTAGAAGAGGGGTTACCACCCATCTATTATCGCACCATTTTATTCTCAAACATCAGGGTGACACATCAGAGTGAAAAACAAATATATCAAAGAGTGGCGCTCAAAAATTATCTGAACAAATGTGATAAATTGTGATACTTAATACAAACATGAGTGGATGCTGCTTAACCCAGTGTGGGGTCGTTCTCTCGATCCCGTGGACAGTGAAGGGGTGAAGATCATAGGGAAGCGCAAAATCATGTAAAAACAAAAGAAAATTCCCTGATGGTGCAGTATTGTGATTGATATAAAAATAAATATCAAGGTGCAGTGTGCTAAATACTCACAAGTGTAGAGTGAGCAATGTTCCCATAAAGGTTTCTTTTAAATGACAGTCTGTCGGACCGTCAGACAGGTAAGTGGAATAGTAAGTGCTGGAGACCTTAAATGAATAACATAAACACGGACATAGTGCAGACTGTATAAAATCTCTTTTAAAAGTAAGTGTATGTGCAATGCACTCACATGGTATAAAAAGGTAATAAGCGTTTAGATCACACAGGTCGGATCTCAGCAATGTTTAAGCTGCTCTCTCAGTCCCCCCTCCGCCTCGGCGGGCGTGCGTGTCACCGGTGCGTCTCACCCAAACCGGAAACCGGAAGTGACGTCATCTGCTCTGGGGGACTCCGATCCTGTGGGAGTTTTTTCTTGTCAGCCTCACTCTACGCGTTTCTCCGTATTGCGGTTTCTTCAGGAGTGTGTAGCTGACAGGTTCTAAGAGGCTCATATACGCTACATTCGAATCCCATTGGTTTACAATTAAATATGGTAATCGTAAATATGGCACTTACCATTCCACTTACCTGTCTGACGGTCCGACAGACTGTAATTTAAAAGAAACCTTTATGGGAACATTGCTCACTCTACACTTGTGAGTATTTAGCACACTGCACCTTGATATTTATTCTCATATAAATCACAATACTGCACCATCAGGGAATTTTCTTCTGTTTTACATGGTTTTGTGCTTCCCGATGATCTTCACCCCTTCAGGGTGACACATCAGGCCTGAGGTTTACAGTCCTTGAACATGTGCTGCCCCATTGGAGGGGTGGAGACAGAACTGTTGCACTTACACTGGCGACACACTTTATTCGAGCTCGGCTAGTCCCACGAATTCGGGTATACCCGGGTGTATTGAGGTTTGTGACTGTTTTCTGCCCGAGTGCATTGGGTTATTTTCCAGGCAGGGATTGAAGCATTTTATTCCCGCTGGCTGCAATACTGCACAGTATATATATATATATACTGCATTACAATTCATGAATTTATGCCATCTGGTAGACACGCGAAGCATTGCAGCCTATTAAATCCTAATCATTATCATTTAACAGATCAGCCGCCCGTCAGCCAGGCATGAACCATGGCTGGGAAGGCAAACGCAACGGGGCTTGTCAGAGGTGAGGAGCGGCACATTCCAGGTATCTGCCAGGTACATACTGGGTATTTGCTCGAATAAAGTGTGTCGGTGCAGTAAGAAAAGAGAAAGTTTCTGGATTTTTTCATTAAAAACCCTAGTTCCCCAAGGCCTAAATGTGGATTTTGAATTGGGTGCCTTTCTCTAAATGTTTACCAATTTATATTTGCTTAAATCCATCTTTGCAATCTGCTGTGTGCTCTTTTAATATTTGAGTGTCTGAGGTATCTCTTAGGTTTTGATAGTTAAATATGAGTAATGTGAATTATATGCTTATGTTGTTTCTTCACTAATTCCCTTTTATTTCATATTTTTCGAGATTCATCAATCGTCGTCCCTTGTAATATACTAAGAGTCATTAAGATTAGGGATCGATATATGTTCTTTATTTTTAATCATATTTTACATTATATTGATTTTGTGTATTGATATTTTAAATTTTATTAAAACTATGATTCTTTCCTTATAAATGTAAAGGAGAATCTTTTTAGTGTGTGGTTATTTTTTAGAGAACTGTATAAAAATACTGCAATTGTATTGTTATTTCTGGCCAAATGGGGGATTTATTTCAGCTGCCCATGGTTAGGGATGTTTTATATCAGTTAACCTTTTGGAGGAGGGGTTAATGATTGTTTGAGTGGGTATATAAAGTCCCTTTGAGCAGGTCAGTGCTAATCCTGATGAAGACGTCATTTAGAACGTCGAAACGCGTAGAGCGTGACCCTACGATTGCGAGGGAGAAAGACTTCTGAGTCCGTGATGTCATCTCCAACCGGCCGGAACACCGGAAGTGACGTATCGGTTCCTGATCGAGACACAGTCTGGCGGCGTACAGCAGCAGCAGCGGTGTGAAGTGATCGTGAGATCACCTACATCCTATGCTGTTTATCCATTGGGATCCTGTAAGCCTTCAATTTTATTGTGTGTGGATAAATTGTTTGTTTTTATTCCTGACTCTGTGTGTGTCTTTCTCTGCTTGAGATTGCACCTCCTCCTACTGTCTTTGGTCTGTGACCATTTACCTTGTTGGCTATGCTTGTTTAAGCTCCATTCCAGCTCTCTGTGTATTACTTGGAAGCCATATCATTGTGTTCTTACAATATTGCACCATGTATATTTTGTTTTATTTTTAAGGTACCATCACTCCCCTGTTCTTCTGTGCTCATCATTTAACACTATGCCAGTCAATGGTCAACCTAAAAAAAAACAATCCCAAACAATATCCAATGCAATCAAAACAATGAGAAACTAAAAACAAATAGGCCGCCGGACTGTGGTATTAATCCTGTGTAAAAAAATAAATAATGGTTTAATGTGGGGGCACAGAGGGTTGGTGGGTTCTGTATTGTTGTTTATTAGATATTGTAATTTTATTGGGGGCCTAGGAGGTGGGTAGTGGGGCTGTTCTGTGTGTTTGTGTTTTTTTGTGGGTAGCGGGGGTAGGGAAATGGGTATTAGCCCCAAGGATTGGTGTTTAGGCTTTCCAGGTGATAGCAGGAGGGGTTATCCCCTTCATTACCTTAGCGGTATTAACCGCTAGGTTATGAAGGGGTTAAGTCCACCCGCAAGGCCTAAACACCCACCAAGAGCCAAATACCACCTTCACCCACCCCCGGTACCCACAATAAACATGGCACTGGTGTTTAACACCTTCATTGCCTTAGCGGATATCCGCTAAGGTTATGAAGCTGCTTTAATGCAATTTTTATTAATAGTGTGCGGGAACAAGGGGTCTCCTGAGCTGAACCGCTTTGGATTCAGCCTCGGGGACCCCCTACTTCCCAAGATACAGGCCCCATTATGGGGTGACCGTTGGAATGAAACGCATAGGAGATACCGACACCCCATAATGGGGCCTTTATCCCGGGAAGCAGGGGCTTCCCGGACATCAAATCAACGCGGTTCTGCTCTGGTGACCCCCTGCTCATCTACACTAGTAATAAAATTAATATTTTACAACTGTAATTTCCGGGGAGATTTGCTCAGAGAGAGAGAGAGAGGCATCTCTCTCTCTCTGCAGCAGAAACAACTCGCCGGGTGAGCCCTTTTCGGAGGGCCAATCATCTCGGCCCCGGCTACTCGCCATTTGTTGAAATGTTGCGATCACTGGTATTCAGGGCTTTCTGCATACCGTGATAGCAATGCTGCCAAAAATGGCGATTTAAAAACCCTCTATCGGACTTTACTTCATGAGCCCCAATATGTGTTCCAAAAAACAATTATACTATTATTAATGAATTATTAAACATATCTCCAATGCCACTTACTAGTGATAACATTCTTAGCAATGCCTAAGGACATTTAGTGCCGTATACATCAACCTGCGGCAACTTAAAAATGCGGTATTATCAAAGAAGTACCTTATGTTTTATCGTGCAACACATCATTGTTGCACCACCAAAAATATCACACTTTTTATTTGACATATTAATAAAAATATTGTTTCCGGAAAAATCTGTCATAATACCACATGTTTTAGCCATATAATGCCATACACCAAGGTCCAATATTTCTCGTAACGTGATTAACGCTAGAAATAACGCAAGTTTTTTTTATCACCTACTCAAAGCAGGCATTAGTGCTATATCTCCTATGTGTAATATATGGCTAATTGCATACATATGCTAGATAAGCTAAACCAGCACGGAATGAGTGATGAAATAGTAATATAACTGTATAAAACATTGTTAACCATATTAACCCCTTGGCAGCCCAAGTGGTCAACTAGTCATTGGTTTGTATGGCTAGCTGATAACCAAAGGGTTAATATACATACACAATTACATTACCTACCCCCCTACCTCCCTATCCCACCTTCGTAGCTAGTAAAACACTGCCATCCATCCATGCAATGCTTTATTAACTGGTAAGGTAACCAAGGGGTTAACCACTACCACCAGCCTCGTTCCTCCTTCCCCACCCCCCCAGCCTAATCACCCTCCCAAGGGGGTCTACCACCATCACAAACTCCCCTTACCCTCCCCGTTCTAATTGGCAATGGATCTATAATGCAAATGTGGATAATAGGCCTTTTGACCATTCCCCCCAAAAGACATTAAAGAGGAATACATATTGAAAATATGACTTGAATACTGTACATCCTTTCATCCATTGATTGGCAATGCCCAATGGGGGCATATTCGCATTGAAAATCAATGTTTCAGTTTAATATAATGCTTATTACTTACATCAGCATAAAGGAATCGACCTTATTAACACCAATTAAATACTGTATAAAACCACTTTAGTGGATATGTGCCTATGACAGTTGTTTTGATATGAGATAAGCCTATTTAATATACGTTTGGTTTGTACATTTATATACTGTAGAGCAAATACTTGTTCCATTGCAGTAATTCTATATTATTAATACTTATTTTATGTGTACTATATTTCATTTAAATATATATTTTTTATAACAAAAACCCCATAAAGTTTTTTTTTATTCTCTTATATGTTGTCCTACTGTATGAGTTACTTTATAGATTGTACTGGGAAGCACATTAGCTATTATTACTCACTGTATATATTCAGACGGTGGACACTGTTGATGTAAAAATAAATTTGAATACTAGTCATCATGTCATAGGAGTTATGTGACTGGCAAATTACTTTTAGCAGGAAACATATAAATACACTGGCGACACACTTTATTCGAGCTCGGCTAGTCCCACGAATTCGGGTATACCCGGGTGTATTGAGGTTTGTGACTGTTTTCTGCCCGAGTGCATTGAGGTATTTTCCATGCAGGGATTGAAGCATTTTATTCCCGCTGGCTGCAATACTGCACAGTACATATATATATACTGCATTACAATTCATGAATTTATGCCATCTGGTAGACACGCGAAGCATTGCAGCCTATTAAATCCTAATCATTATCATTTAACAGATCAGCCGCCCGTCAGCCAGGCATGAACCCAGGCTGGGAAGGCAAACGCAACGGGGCTTGTCAGAGGTGAGGAGCGGCGCATTCCAGGTATCTGCCAGGTACATACTGGGTATTTGCTCGAATAAAGTGTGTCGGTGCAGTAATGTTGTGTAGCCCCTTTACCCCGACCCTAAGTGAGATCTGGTCTGCTACTCCATTTGTACTGCGGTGTGGTGCGTACCTGTGAGGTAACAGGAGGGCTGAGTGGTCCACGTTGGTGTGGGGAGAACAGGACAGGATTTACAGGGTACCTTATTCGTGGTTGCAGCACCTCCAGTCAGCATGGATCCTCTGGATAGAAGGATGGCCCAGACTGACATCTTTCTTTAGCCCAAGACAGTGAATAACTCTGATAGATGTTTCCATGGTATTTATTGCATGTCCAGGATCCAAGTTTCCTCCTGCATGGTGCTGCTCCTGAGTCCTCTTGTGGGACCAGGGAAGTTGTTGTTCACTCCACAGATAGACACACCCACTTTTTGGAAAGTGCCAGTATTTATACCCTAGGATTGTACTTGTAACCCTGCCCTATAACAGAGAAGGTCTGGATGCTGACAGACCATCACATCCAGCATGTGACCCAACCAGTATCCACCCCTCAGGCTGACACTTTCTGGCTGTTGCTTGGCCTGCCCTTGGATACATCAAATGTATCTAAGGCTGCAATAGCACACAAGACCTTTCTGAAGGAATTAACCTATCCACTGCCTGCACCTAACAGGACTTATACTGGTAGGGCCCAGGAAAACAAGTAGCGGCCGGAGGCTAGGCTACAGTTGTAACAAAAGAAGACAAACAAACAAACTTGGATGACATTATTTCAACTTTAGGTCACATGCCAGTAAAAATTCTAAGTGTGTATGTATGTAAAGTATGTATATATTTATGTACTGTATATATGTAACCCTCACCCCCGCCCCCCACCCTCAATCTCAGATAGGGCCTCCTAGGGAATCTAATGCTCAGGCTACATGTCTCAGTGTGGTGCATACATGCTTTTAACAAGGGGCCCGGAGTCTCCCGCGATGACATGGGGGAAAACAGGACAGGCTTCTGGGTTGTGCCTCCATCTCTTCTACTGGTGCAGCGCCTCCATCTCCTGCAGCCCCCAGCTGTATTGGGTGAAGTATCTACAAGAGAGTTCTCCTTCCCCTCCTCCCGATACACTTCACTCTCAGGCAGGAGTATAGGTAAAAGTGCAATATATTTTTTGGTCTCTTCTCTATTCAGTAGACAGGTTACACTGCAGGCTGTCTTCCCTCAGGATGTCCCTGACCTCACTCCCGGCCTAGGGCACCAAGAGTGAGTCTAGCTCTTCCCCTACCCTCTAGGCAGGGTAGGAGGTATGGGGTGCACATTCTCACTCCCCGGAGGGAGGCCTCAAGCCTGCCAGTCCTGGCAGCTCGGTCTGTGTCACCCTTGTCCCTTTCACTCCAGGGACAGACTCTTCTAAATAGGAAGTGGCAATACCCTAAGTAGCTCCAACAGGCACCGCCCCTGTGTCTTCTGATTGGACACAGGGCTTGATGACCTGCTTTCACTGCCTCAGTGTACTGCCTGAAGTGGGGAAAAAGCATGATTGATCATGGCAAACCTGCCCTTACGCAGGGATTACTGCCAGGAGGAGGGCAGACCTATAGCCCAAACCACTCATATATATTATGTAGAGGTATCTGTACCGTGTTAGCCGAGCATAAAAATAAAACACGAATAGACGATACCGTTCTGTGGCTAACAAAATGCTTTTATTTGTACGAGCTTTCGAGATAAACTGATCTCTTTTTCAGGCGGTGTTACAATGGATGAAGCAAGACAGGTTTTTACTTAAAAACAGTGCATCTTGGAATGTATCTGACTGAAGCCTATCCTGTGCAGTATGCGATTTATGACTAAAGGTGTTAAATGATCCCTGAATGTTAGTGATGTAAGAGTATGTGTGTATATGTGTGTATGAATATGTGCATGTGTATGTTTGCAAATATATTAATTTATTTGGCACCCACAGTGTATACAGCACTTTACAAAAGGGGTGTGTGGGAGTATATACCAATGGTGTGGGTAGGTGTAGAAATGTAAGAGGGTGTTGCATTACTATTAAAGTGTGTAGATACTATGTGGTCCCTATTGGTATATAGAGATAGAATTACATTTTACATACTGTATTATGTGTAAGAGACAGCTGTGTGTGCATTCATATAGCGCAGTATGTATAGACATGGCCTTTAGCACACATGGGAAGAGAGTTCTCTTGGGTTAGGGTAGTGACTCAGGAAGCTGCGGTCTCGATTTAGGCCACGCTAAATGTCCCGAACAGTGGCATACATTTGTATTCATGCAACAGCCTCTCTTTCGGTGTTCTAAGATTACCTTCAAAACTAAAGCTGTCTCTTATTTTAATCTGGTCTGTAACTGTTACATATGCCTATAACATATATTATCTTTAACTGTCCATGCAATGTCTTTAAATATAATGTATAACCTCTGTTCATTTAATGTCACATGTATTGTCATCATAACTCAGGATATAATTGAAAACAAGAGTTAACTCTCAATGTACTACTTCCAGGTAAAACATTTTATAAATATAAATAAATATCTCCCAGGGTATCCCAGATGTGCTCCTTTTTCAGGCTTTTCCATCTCTCCCTAATGTATTTGGAGGGAGGTTTGAGGGGATATACTGTATATACAACTGGAGACGCTACTAAAACAGAGCTCCCTCTGCCCCTACTGTATATTTCAGGTTTGCAAATGAGAATCCAAGTTCATATTCTTTAAAACCACAACCACATTATGAAACCTTTCCACAAATATGCTAAATACAGAATCAGCGGGACTGATCTTCAGTGTTAGAAATAAAATCTGTGCACAATGGAATTCATGGCAGATTCTGATGTATCCGCTTAGTGCTTTTAGTACCCAATCTGCAAATTAGGATTTGGTCCAAAAAAATCCAGTAAGGAGTTTTTGGTCAGCCCGCCCATCTCTACTCAGGAGCAGGACCGGCTTTACCTATGGTGCGACCCTAGGCACTCACCTCCTTGCGCCACCCTCCTCCAGCATCACAGCGTCAAATGATGCCATGATGTCATGTTGTCATGGCAATGCGTCCCCATGTGATATCACGTGCATCATTTGACACCACAAAGCTGCAGGAGGAGGGTGGTGACAGAGCACCGGACTTCCCAAATCTGCTGAAGGCAGCAAATGGAGGCGATGAAATGTCGAGATGACGCCCCCACCTGATCTTGCAACCCTACCCCTGAGCCCAGTGGGCCTATAGAGAAATACAAGCCTGTTAAGGAGTACAGTAGTTAGGGCAGAGTGTTAGCAGCTAATAGATTCCCTACCCCCTTTTCCTTCACTGCTTCAGCCGAACTGGAAGTTACATTTATATGGAGCTAAGTTACTGTTTTGTGACTTTAAGGTTTGCTGGTGTAACGGGTATAAAAATCGCATATATGGCATATGTAAGGGGAACGTATATGTTACCAGGTGTGGTGCAGTATACCTATCAGGCTCACAGGAGGTCTGAGCCTCCGCTAGTGAGAGCCTGGGGTGAATCCTCTGGAACGATCTAATTACAGCGCCTCCACCTGTGCAGGATTCTAGGACTGTAGAATGTTCCGTACACAGGACCCACATATATGAACCACATACACCAAGGTATATATAACACAGGTTTACTATATGGGTAGATAAAACACAATACACATGCATCAACATATGACATCAACAGCACTTAACTTCAGTTTCACCCTGTAACACTACTAAGCACAACTATCCACCCACCTCGCAGGGCCTTAACCCCACACAGTATTCCCAAAGTCCTTGTACCCAAAGTCCCAAGAGTCCCACAACCCCACCAACGTGTGGGACAGCGCTGCCCACTAAGATGAAGTGTATAGGTGGTGCACTTGGTGACTTGGATAATACCTGCCCGGTGCTCCTGCTACCGGGTGCGCAGATGACCTTCACTTGGAATCCCTTGCTCGAGGAGATGATCCAAGATGCCTCCGCCTCAACGGTGGGTTGCTCCCGCATGGAGTGATCCACCTTTATAATGTCTCTTATCTCTGCTAACGCAGAGGATGTTATACCTTCACGCAATTCACCTTCACAGCAGTTCACCTTCACAGCAATTGCCAGGATAGTTACGTTTCCTGGTTGGACCCTCACTTGTCTAGGTTCTACAGGACCCTATCCCTAGTCTCAGGGGAGTCCCTGTAGTAACCACAAGCTGAGGTGAGTAGGGCCTAGCTGGGGCTTCAGGGGAGACTTCTGGCCTAGTGCATGAGGCTACTTTCCTTCCGGCACAAACACACCCTCCGCTCTCTGTGTCCCAGCTCCTAACTGACATTCCCTGTATTCACACAACATTGTTGCAACTTTGCAGCATGAGAATCTGTCAGCCTTATTGGCTGTCTGACTGCCTGTGACCAGGGTGAAAGTGCAGTCCCCAGAGGCTGCTGGGAATTGTAGTCCTTGGTGGCTCTCTTTAACATTGGTGCCGCGTACGTGCTGTGTAATGGCCGCCGCCGCTGCTAACTGCGCATGTGCAAACTGGGGGATGTCCCTGACTATGGAGCGCCTCTTCTCGCTCCCTGTAATGGTTGCCGTATCGCATCTGGGGCTATACTGCACGCGCGCGAACTTCCGCGTATGCGCAAACTCACACAAGATGGCGGCGCCCTGTAGCTGATGTCGCCGGGAGCCCCCGGTGACATGATCACCCCCGCAACTGCCCTCACGCTGTCGCAGGTAAGAGAGAGAGAAAACCGAATGTCTGGGGAGCCAGAGGGGACCTGGCTACACTGGTATGCGTCAATAACTTGATACAGCATTCTGTATGTTCCCTTTAAAACTATTAAATTTATAAAAGTCATAGATGAGTCATGGTTTTTTCATACTTTATTAAACACACACTGCTTAATTTAGTTTATATTCAAATATATTTTTTGTTACACTTGTTCAAATTATGAAAATTTTACATCAGTAAGCGATCCAAATAGGAATAAAAAAAAATAAACTGCCTTGTCGCTGTAATCTCACCTGCTCTCGTTACGAAATGGATGTGCCGCCAGAAAGGTGACTGTTAAAGCACTTTTGGATATTTTTCTGAAATGTCATTTAAATTGTTCATCTGAGGCCTGGAAGATATCATTTATTGTCCCAGAAATTGAAAAGAAAATCTTCTGTTTAAGCCATGCAGGGAGCCAAGGCCTGCACAGGTCTTTGAATGGATAGAACGACTAACACTTGTTGAAATACGACTTATGCTGAAATGGTAGCAATCAATGGATAGAGCAATGCGTGATGTTCAGGAGCTGTATTGATTTTAAAAGTAGATTTAAGTGCTAAGTTCTGAATTGACTTTTAAAGCACTTGGTAAATGCAGTTTCTGTGTTTGATCTATTGCAGATGTCCTGTGTAGGTGAGCTAACTATATTATTCTTAAAAGGAGTGATTAGGACAATGTGCTCGTTGCACATCATTCTCACGTTGCAGGAAACGTGTCACCTGTAGAATTAATTAAGCTCCTTAACATATTTTCTGCTGGTGATTTCAGAATAGGATAACCCCCCCGAATAAGAAAGGATGTTGATTCAGCACCCCCAAACAGCTATGAAATTCAAATGGACAATTAAAGGCAAAGTGTACCTTTCTTTCCGTTCCAGTACTTAGCAGAAATACAATAAACATGTACGGTCATATTTGCACAGAAATGCTAAGCTGTGAGTCTTGGAGTTCATTCAGCTGCCTTGAGGCTTTGCACCGTTTAGTAGATCTGGGCCTTAATCACAAAGTCCCCATCCTTGCTGTTGTTACCATTAATACTAGAAACAACTTTCAAAGTGGTCAGAAACCTATGAAGTTACTTTGTTGCTGCGCATTGAACGGAAAGGAAAAAATTCTTAAAGGGCTTATGAAAAGTCTACGAAAAATAGGGAGGTCACAGCTCACACGTACGTCCCCAAAGCTGCCACCCTCTGTGCAGAACGGAGGGCAATTCCGATCCATTTCGATCCGCGTATCTGGCAATACACAATCAGAAGAGTCATTCAACTGGGATCTTCTTCACAGAGAAGAGGAAGCCTCTTTGTCATCTTTATGGGCGGTGTGAAGGGAGCATCAGGCAGACACAGGGCGGAGGGGCTTTGAAAGAGACATATAGAAACACAGTGGAGTGGGGTAATACAGGGGTGATTAACTGCAGTCCTCAAGCCTCCCCAAGAGGTCAGGTTTTTTAGGCTATCCCTGCTTCAGCACAGGAGGCTCAGTCAAAGACCGAGCCAACCTGTGCTGAAGCAGGGATATCCTGAAAACCTGACCTGTGTGGGGGTGGGGGCTTGAGGACTGGAGTTGAGCACGCGGAAGTGAAGGACTGGAAGCCATCACAGTGAAAACGCTGGTGCAGAGGAGCATTGATAGAGACAGGGGTGAGAGACCCGTTTTCTGGCTAATTTCTCAATCAGCGCATAACGTTTGGATACCGTGTGAGTTTCATACTTACCTGTTTTTTTTTTTTTTAAAGTATTTTAATAAATCGGAGTTACACTATATGTGCTTTTCTCTATACCACTATTTTCTACTATCCAATGGGATAGTGAGTGCCTTGAATAGCGACGACAGCAGTTCCGAGGACCTCAGGTCGGGGACACCCACAGGCGATGAGAATATCCAACTACTAACCTCAAAAGAAAAAAATCTTTGTTCCAGTTACAATCTAAGTTTGGAGAAATGCTTAATTGAACTTCATAAAAAGTGAGTGCAACTGTACCCCGAACAACTGATTAAAAATACCAAGACATACCACACTCTGTTTTCCATTTTCTATTCCCAATCTGCGCCTAGGTCATTCTGTATATATATATATATATATATATATATATATATATATATATATATATATATATGTAATGGGTTTTCTGGACCGGTCTGACCCCCCCAATCTCATATTGGCCCCTGTGGTCTAACCAGTCCCCATTACGGTGTAGTGTCTGGTGGTGCACCTGTTGGCTACAGGACTCCTGAGTCTCCCGCATGATGGTGTGTGGGGATTTGCCAACCCAGACAGGCAGCTGAGGTAGTGTGCTGAGTCCTACCTAGATCCAGTGCAGCGCCTCCACCTCATCAGGATCCCAGCGTGAGCTTGTGGATGGTCCTGGTGAGGAACTCCTCGGTGGTGCAGCCCCCTGTGTAATCACTCCACACTTACACACAAGGGTTTCTTTTATCAGAATCATCTTTATTGGTACGGCGGGCCAACTGCCCTCCACAATGGGGTGTATTTAGCCCTCCATTGTTCACCGTACTTCCCTTGGAAAGGTAATGTCCTCCTAATGTAGGGATTCCCTATCCCCGCAGGGATATCTATTCTGTGCCAGGTCCCTGGTCACAGTCTCTTTATTCCTTTTAATACCCTAACTTTGATCTTCCTCTGATAACTTCTAGCCTAGACAGAACAGAACAGAACTTTTGCTTTGTGCTGTGCCTTATGTATCCTCTGGGGGCTGACACAACTCTGACATCACCAACCAGGGAGTCAGAGCCTGTGACCACTCCCATCCATACATAGGGCACCTCACCAGGGTGTGAGGGCAAACCTCCATAATTACTGCTGGCATGCCCATAACTTACCAGGCCTTACTGTCAGCAGGAGAGATGACTGCAACCATTTTACAGCATGGTTACATATATATACATATATATATATATCAAATGTAAATATACTGTATGCTCATTTGCATGTCTTAGGCAGGTCTGCAACCCCGCCTTTCACCATTATCACCCAGCACTTCAACTGCAGCAAGGGATTCTGGGAAATGACATGCAAACGAGCACACAGTAGGCGGGGTTGCAGACCTGCCTAAGACATGCAAATGAGCATATAGTATATTTACATTTGCTATATGCTTTGCTGTGGAGGGTTTTTGTCACTTTTTTTACTCACCATAACTTAACTCAGTATATATATATATATATGTATATGACAAACAAAACAATAAAGCAGCGCCTAATGAGGGTGTGAGTATAAATAAATATGATGTAATTAAATATATGTGCTAATATAAAAATACTTAACTAAGTGCCTATACTAATATTGGTGAAATAAAGAGTGTATATCCTACATATGATATAAAACTGTGATAAGTGATACCATACACAATAAAAACAATTACAAAAATATATATGTAAAAAAGAAAAGAATATAATAAAGAGGGTAAAAACCAGTCCTCAAGGCAATAGTCCAATGATGAAAAATGAAGGTTGTTTTGGGGGTCTCCGGCTGCTCTCAGGGGGATGAACCACATCCGAATGGAATCTGCAAAAAGGAGAGAGGAGAGAGCGCACGCCCCATAGTATAAAACCGTAAATTTATTGAGGGGAAGGGGTGGTAAAAAATGCACTCACAAGGGTACAAGTATTAAAAGCATATCGTGATCATAATCACCACCATCCGGTAACTGTATTGATGCTGTAGAAGACCTTCGGTCCCAAAGATGGATGAACCACACTGTTGCAAGATTTCCTGGGTAGGTGGATGGTTAGGAAACAAGTTCCAAAGATCCCAAGGAAAACAGCTTTGCTCGCGGGTCTCTGTGGTGTCCGGCGCTCGAGTAGATTTCCTCCTGCGCTCCGTGATGACGTAGTGTCTGTGCGTCTACGTGATGACGCTCCCTGACGCGTTTCGTCACACACGGGTGACTTTTTCAAAGGGTAGTGGGGAAGAGTGATACGTCCACATATATGTACCCTAATGGTTCCGTGGTAAACCCTACAGACAGCTGAATGTAATAATAAAGGTAATTGGAGCCGAAATAGCTCCTATTGACACTAAGGAATCAATACTCTAAGGGGCATAAAAGGCTATTACTATATATGGATACTATACTCAGTATATTACACACAGTATACAATAACAAAAGGCACAATACAAAACTATTATGACAATATCTAAGAAAAATATATATGTTTCATTACAAAACTGTAAGCTAAACATAGATGATACTATATATAAACAATGCTATATATAAAAAAAAATAGTTTCAAAATAACTAATAAGTACCAGTAGATATTAGATATAGCACAATAGAACACAAAAATGAGAAACTAATAATGCCTTAGAACATGCCTAAAGAGAAATCCTGAATGAATAATGTTATCAAATTTGGCATTTTGCCTATAAACTATAATTTTAACAGAAAATGATGATGATGATGGTATATATAAACATAGATATTAAAATTCTACATACAAAGGAGAAAACAACAATACATAAATAGTGGAGGAGGTGAGTGACACAAATGTGATATCAAATATATAGTGTCCCAAATACAGACACAATGAATGATCTGAATTTAATAGATGAATAAATGTATATTACTTTATGTGCAATAGGACTCTTAACTATATGTGACTATAAAATAATAATATTATTATGTATTAATAAATTTATTAATGATGGTGCGGGCCCTAATGTGATAGAATTGTGTATATTTACTCTAAAATGCCATTGTGTATGAAAAAATGATTCCATAAACCATTGTGTAAGAAAAATGATTCAAAGAACCAGAAATAATATATATGTATATATATATGTAAATGAAAATAAATTAAATAATATAATCGAATGACCGTTCCAAGATCAGGGAAGGATCTTGGTGGGATTCAGACAAATGATGGCAGAGGATTACAGAGGAAGCAGATGAACAAGGAGAGGTGACCACGGGAAGGACTAGACCAATGTACTAACATCCAAGCATTCATTTAATCCACCAGGGGTCAGGGTACCAAACTGGTGGATCCAGAATGTTTCTCGCCTGCAGAGGGTCTTGAATCTATCAACCCCCAGAGTACAAGGAGAAATGGTCTCAAGTCCCATGATAGTCATGGATTTTGGATCCTGACCATGGTTCAATTTAAAATGTCGTGAGACACTATGGGAATTTAAACCTTTGATCACATTTCTCCTGTGTTCCAGGAAGCGGGCGCCAAGTGACCTGGTGGTGCGGCCAACATATTGTTGACCACATCCACACTGTATCAGATATACAATATATGTACTTAGACAGTTAATAGAAGTAGTAATGGAATGTATAGTTCCTCTGCTGGCAGAACAGAACTGGGATTTGATAAGAAGGTGTCTACAGGTTATACACCGGCTACGTTCACATTGATGATTGCCCAGGGGACCCATACGAACCGGGGCTTCAGATGTACTTGCTGACCTCAGTTTAGTGGGAGCCACAATGCTTTTGAAATTTCTGGCCTTCCTGTAAACTATAGCAGCTTTCTCTGGCAGAGTGGATCTCAGATGGGGATCACACCTGAGGATGCTCCAATGATTTCTCAGAATTTTATTAATAGATCTAAAAGACTGATTAAATGTGGTTATAAACCTTACCGAAGATGGTCCAGTCTTAATGGGTTCAATTGGAGCATCATAACTCAAACGCACCCCCCCATCGGATTTGATTTTAGATTTATTCAATAAAACTGACCTCTCCATAGAGCTGGCTTTGCTTAGGGAGTTGGAGACCAGATCCGGATCATAGCCTTTGGATAGGAATTTATCACCAAGTAATTTGGACTGGCTGGCAAAATCAATATCTCTGGTACAGTTTCTACGTAACCTGTGGAACTGGCCCAGGGGGACATTGTCAAGCCATTGTTTGTGGTGATTGCTGGATGCATGAACATAACTGTTAACAGAGACTGACTTAAAGTGCGTGGTTGTGATAATATTAGAGTCTGAGTCTGCAGTTAGGACTAAATCAAGAAATACAGTGGATACTGCATCAATTTCAAAAGTAAATTTGAGTCCAAATTGATTATCGTTGAAGGAACTAAGAATACCAGATAGAATAGTCTCTTCACCATCCCAAATGAGAATGATATCATCGATGAAGCGGCCATAGTACACGAGACCCGCTCCAAGTAAGGTGTTAAGCCACACAAAGATCTCCTCCCAGTGTCCCATGAAGAGATTTGCGTAGCTAGGAGCGAATCTCGTGCCCATGGCCGTTCCACAGATTTGCAAGTGATAATTGTCTTCAAATAAGAAATAATTGTGAGTGAGAATGAAGTGAATGCTATTTAAAATAAAGTGCTTGTGCTTATCTGGGAATGATAAGTCCCTGTCCAGCCAATATTTAATGGCTTCAATCCCCTTTGCATGATCAATACAAGTATAGAGTGATGCCACATCATGTGGCCCATAGATAGGTAGATTTCCACTTAATAGCTGAGATGGAATCGATGACATGGAGCGTATCCCTAATATAGGACCTGAGCTTGGCTACATAGGGATGGAGAAAGTAATCTACATATTGGGATAGGCTCGATGTCATCGACTCCACTCCAGAAACTATGGGCCTGCCAAGGGGATTGAGCAGGGACTTGTGAACCTTGGGTAAATGATAAAAAACAGGAGTGCGTGCATGTGTAGAAAACAAAAATTTAAAATCTGATTTAGAAATGATACCATCACCCAGTGCAGCAGTGAGGAGTTCCTTCAACGATAATTGATAACTGTCCACTGGATCAGACTCTAACAAGGTGTAGGAGGCCGAGTCACCCAGGAGTCTGCGTGCCTCTAAGAGATACACAGATAGGTCCTGGATGACTATGCCCCTGCCCTTGTCGGCCTGTCGAATGACAATTTCATGATTAGCCTTGAGTTTGTTCAATGCGTCCAGCTCACCCTTAGATAAATTCTGATTGAATTTTGTAGATTTTGAACACAATGACTCAAAGTCACGAAGTACCAGATTGTAGAACGTGTCCACAAATCCCCCTTTAGACTGGTATGAGAAGAAGACTGACCTTGGCTTAAATGGTGAGTGTATAATACTCAGATCTTCCTCTAAGTCTAGTTCCACAGACCTGGTGGGATGAATGGACAGCTCGAAATTTTCTATAGAGACTTGTGATCCCGACGTAGAATCCGACTCCCTCAGCAAAGAGGTCAGTGCCTCAATACAGACTTCTTCCTGCGTATTGAAAATAACAGTGGTAGGGTTAGTCAATTTGGTATTAGTCTCCTGAATATTGTAATACCTATTCAAAGTGATTTTCCTAATAAAACTATTTAAATCAATAAAATGTTGAAATGCATTAGGACCTGTATTAGGGGCAAATGATAAACCCCTCTCCAACAAAGATGTTTCATAATTAGATAAAGTAACTGATGACAAGTTGAATATACTACTAGTCTCAGGTAGTACTAATCTTCTTCTGTTTTCTTTCTTCCTCTGGACAACTCTCCCTGCTCTAACTCCTCTGCTCCTCTTTTGTCCTGACCCGAAGGTCTGTTTGGGGCCTCGCGGTCCCAAAGAGGGTAATGTTTGTCTGAATCCCTCCCTTTTGATCTCTTCTCCTATATAGGATCCAATGGGTTAACTATTCAAGCTATGTGACTGGCTGTCTAGAGGGGTTGGCTGATGTGCACAGTAGGTAATAAACCAAGGAACAACCCCTGTAGAGTACAACCTACCTCATAGAAAGAGGATTTAGAAGGCTGTCATTACAAAGGGACTAGCTCAGTTACGGAGTTACAGACATGCATGGTTGCACTTGCATGAAACGACATGGCTGGGTTATGTACTGTATCAAGGTCTCGTGGCTGCAAAACTAGAGCACAAAACAGTGCTAGGTATAGCAAAGAAGTCAGCATGAGAAATAAGTGACACATTACCAGCATTAACTGTGCTAGTCATTTAATGTACAGCAGTTACATGTGTGGAGGTCGTAAAGTACAGTAACTGCACTGCTGAGCTACCCTAGAAAAAATTAGGCTCTATATATTTATATCATAAAAGTTAATATTTTCATCAGTATGCTACGTTTTTGAATGAGCAATGTTTGAACTGGGCAAGTGTACATATAAAGGCTCAGCTGAGTGGTATAAAAAAGTTAATGGGTATCCACTAGTTGCCTAACATCCTATAGACATTTTCAATCGTTAATTTTATCAATTACAATGATGCTTTAAAAAAATTAAATTCAATTACTGAAAATGCTCAAGAATGCTCATTCCATTATTTGTGAAATAGTGAGCTTGCAACTAATGTATGAATGTGTATAACACTCTTTATATTAAATCTAATTAGGTAAATGTCAGACTGGTGATGATTACTTTGATCTGCATACCAAAGCCTCTGAGGGAGAAGATCTATATTTAATTAGCTTAATACTCAAGACCATTGCTTTATTATTGATGGCACTGAAAGTCATTGATCTTATTTGATCAATGATAATGTTCAGTGATGTTTACATTTCTCTGATACACAAAAAAAAAATCACTGTAAAGTCCGGTAGGGTTGAGATGACAGGCTCTGAATATACGTTTCCAGTTTTCTGGAATTTATTATGGAAAATTATGTTTTTCAAAAGGCAAGAATAACGTTATTTACGTTTGTTAAAAAAAAAAAAAGCTGTGGCGCGCTGTTCCCCGGCTGTCCTCCTGTGTGTCACGGTTGTGCTCGCCACAAACCTGGGTCGGACCGCGTGGCTGAGGTGGGGTTGTATAAGCACCGACCTTAGACCGCGCAGGCTGATCCGGATTGCGCAGTTCGTAGTCGTACGTAGCAGGGTCGGGACTGGAGAAGGCAGAATCGTCAGTGGACAAGCCATGGTCAGGATTGGAGACATCAGGGTAAACGTTATCGGAGCGGAGATTCGGCAATAGGTAGTCAGGAGTTCACCGCTTCAGCTTAGGAGCGTGGGCGCGGGAGCGGGTTCTGCGCGTGCGGCGACCATGGCCCATAGTACCGCTCTCAGGAAGGGATAGGCAGACCGGAGTGGGCACACCGCCTGGCAGCACTGGTAAACCAGTGCTTCAGCGCAAGAGTCCAGAGCGGGCTTGTGCAAGGAGAGAGAGAGCTACAGACCTCAGGACTCGTAGACTGGCTTCTGCTAAGGGTAGGGCAACAGGCCACAGGAAACAGGGAGCTGAAGTATACACTGGAGGTGCTCTGCTTCAGCACAGGAACCTGGACACGGCCTCTGCAATGGAGGGCAGCAGGCCCCAGGAACTGGTAGACAGGCCTTTGCTATGGAAGGACAGCAGGCCTCAGGAAACAGGGAGCTGAAGTACACACTGGAGCCCTCCGCTTCAGCACAGGAGTCAGGAACAGGCCTCTGCGTGAAACTAGCAGCAGGCCTCAGGAACAAGTAGATAGGCCTCTACTATGGAAGCACAGCAGACCCAGAGGAAACAGGGAGCTGAAGTCAACACTGGAGAGTCCTCCGCTTCAGCACAGGAGTCAGGAACAAGCCTCTGCGTGAAACTAGCAGCAGGCCTCAGGAAAGCAGGCCTCTACGTAGAGAGTAGTAGCTGGCCTCAGGTTACTCAGGATACTCAGGAAACACAAGCCCCTGCATGAAGACTAGCAGCAGGCCTCAGGAACTAGGGAATAGAACTAGAGAGATTAGTACACAACAGAGCCAAGCCTAGGACCTGTGGCAGAACACGTGTGACATCCAGGAAGGATTATACTCGGCAGGGAAGCATTGTGGGAAAGCTGTCTTTAAAGGTCAGTGAACCAATAGCAGAAGGGGTGTGTGACAGCATTGCTTTAATGAGTGAACCCAGGGTGGGGCTGCAGTGAATATCAGGGGAAGTGTTCCAGGACTGCACAGGTCTGTAAGGCAAAGCAAACAGCAAACTAAGGTGCGGATCTGTTACACTGTGACACTCCTGCTGTGCTCACATGGATCACAGAGCTCCCCCGGCCGTCCTCCTGTGCCACTCCTTCTGTGCTCACATGGCTCGCAGTGCTCCCCCGGCCGTCCTCCTGTGCCACTCCTGCTGTGCTCACATGGCTCGCAGTGCTTCCCCGGCCGTCCTCCTGTGCCACTCCTGCTGTGCTCACATGGCTTGCAGTGCTCCCCCGGCCATCCTCCTGTGCCACTCCTGCTGTGCTCACATGGATCACAGTGCTCCCCCGGCCATCCTCCTGTGCCACTCCTGCTGTGCTCACATGGCTCACAGTGCTCCCCCGGCCATCCTCCTGTGCCACTCCTTCTGTGCTCACATGGCTCACAGTGCTCCCCCGGCCGTCCTCCTGTGCCACTCCTGCTGTGCTCACATGGATCACAGTGCTCCCCCGGCCGTACTCTTGTGCCACTCTTGCTGTGCTCACATGGCTCGCAGTGCTCCTGCGGCCGTCCTCCTGTGCCACTCCTGCTGTGCTCACATGGCTCGCAGTGCTCCCCCGGCCGTCCTCCTGTGCCACTCCTGCTGTGCTCACATGGATCACAGTGCTCCCCCGGCCGCCCTCCTGTGCCACTCCTGCTGTGTTCACATGGCTCGCAGTGCTCCCCCGGCCGTCCTCCTGTGCCACTCCTGCTGTGCCCACATGGCTCGCAGTGCTCCCCCGGCCATCCTCCTGTGCCACTCCTTCTGTGCTCACATGGCTCACAGTGCTCCCCCGGCCGTCCTCCTGTGCCACTCCTGCTGTGCTCACATGGATCACAGTGCTCCCCCGGCCGTCCTCCTGTGCCACTCCTGCTGTGCTCACATGGATCACAGTGCTCCCCCGGCCGTCCTCCTGTGCCACTCCTGCTGTGCTCACATGGCTCGCAGTGCTCCCCCGGCCATCCTCCTGTGCCACTCCTGCTGTGCTCACATGGCTCGCAGTGCTCTCCCGGCCATCCTCCTGTGCCACTCCTGCTGTGCTCACATGGCTCGCAGTGCTCCCCCGGCCATCCTCCTGTGCCACTCCTGCTGTGCCCACATGGCTCGCAGTGCTCCCCCGGCCGTCCTCCTGTGCCACTCCTGCTTTGCTGACATGGCTCACAGTGCTCCGCCGGCCGTCCTCCTGTGCCACTCCTGCTGTGCCCACATGGCTTGCAGTGCTCCCCCGGCCATCCTCCTGCGCCACTCGGCTCACAGTGCTCCCCCGGCCATCCTCCTGTGCCACTCCTGCGGTGCTCACATGGCTCGCAGTGCTCCCCCGGCCGCCCTCCTGTGCCACTCCTGCTGTGCTCACATGGCTCGCAGTGCTCCCACGGCCGTCCTCCTGTGCCACTCCTGCTGTGCTCACATGGATCACAGTGCTCCCCCGGCCATCCTCCTGTGCCACTCCTGCTGTGCTCACATGGCTCACAGTGCTCCCCCGGCCGTCCTCCTGTGCCACTCCTGCTGTGCTCACATGGCTCACAGTGCTCCCCCGGCCGCCCTCCTGTGCCACTCCTGCTGTGCTCACATGGCTCACAGTGCTCCCCCGGCCGTCCTCCTGTGCCACTCCTGCTGTGCTCACATGGATCACAGTGCTCCCCCGGCCATCCTCCTGTGCCACTCCTGCTGTGCTCACATGGTTCGCAGTGCTCCCCCGGCCATCCTCTTGTGCCACTCCTGCTGTGCTCACATGGCTCGCAGTGCTCCCCCGGCTGTCCTCCTGTGCCACTCCTGCTGTGCTCACATGGCTCGCAGTGCTCCCCCGGCCATCCTCCTGTGCCACTCCTGCTGTGCTCACATGGCTCACAGTGCTCCCCCGGCCGCCCTCCTGTGCCACTCCTGCTGTGCTCACATGGCTCACAGTGCTCCCCCGGCCATCCTCCTTTGCCACTCCTGCTGTGCTCACATGGCTCACAGTGCTCCCCCGGCCGCCCTCCTGTTCCACTCCTGCTGTGCTCACATGGCTCGCAGTGCTCCCCCGGCCGTCCTCCTGTGCCACTCCTGCTGTGCTCACATGGCTCACAGTGCTCCCCCGGCCGCCCTCCTGTGCCACTCCTGCTGTGCCCACATGGCTCACAGTGCTCCCCCGGCCGTCCTCCTGTGCCACTCCTGCTGTGCTCACATGGATCACAGTGCTCCCCCGGCCATCCTCCTGTGCCACTCCTGCTGTGCTCACATGGCTCACAGTGCTCCCCCGGCCGTCCTCCTGTGCCACTCCTGCTGTGCTCACATGGATCACAGTGCTCCCCCGGCCATCCTCCTGTGCCACTCCTGCTGTGCTCACATGGCTCGCAGTGCTCCCCCGGCCATCCTCCTGTGCCACTCCTGTTGTGCTCACATGGCTCGCAGTGCTCCCCCGGCCGTCCTCCTGTGCCACTCCTGCTGTGCCCACATGGCTCGCAGTGCTCCCCCGGCCGTCCTCCTGTGCCACTCCTGCTGTGCTCACATGGCTCGCAGTGCTCCCCCGGCCGTCCTCCTGTGCCACTCGGCTCACAGTGCTCCCCCGGCCGTCCTCCTGTGCCACTCTTGCGGTGCTCACATGGCTCGCAGTGCTCCCCCGGCCATCCTCCTGTGCCACTCCTGCGGTGCTCACATGGCTCACAGTGCTCCCCCGGCCGCCCTCCTGTGCCACTCCTGCTGTGCTCACATGGCTCGCAGTGCTCCCCCGGCCATCCTCCTGTGCCACTCCTGCTGTGCTCACATGGCTCGCAGTGCTCCCCCGGCCATCCTCCTGTGCCACTCCTGCTGTGCTCACATGGCTCGCAGTGCTCCCCCGGCCGTCCTCCTGTGCCACTCCTGCTGTGCTCACATGGATCACAGTGCTCCCCCGGCCGTCCTCCTGTGCCACTCCTGCTGTGCTCACATGGCTCGCAGTGCTCCCCCGGCCATCCTCCTGTGCCACTCTTGCTGTGCTCACATGGCTCGCAGTGCTCCCCCGGCCGTCCTCCTGTGCCACTCCTGCTGTGCTCACATGGCTCGCAGTGCTCCCCCGGCCATCCTCCTGTGCCACTCTTGCTGTGCTCACATGGCTCGCAGTGCTCCCCCGGCCATCCTCCTGTGCCACTCCTGCTGTGCTCACATGGCTCGCAGTGCTCCCCCGGCCATCCTCCTGTGCCACTCCTGCTGTGCTCACATGGCTCGCAGTGCTCCCCCGGCCGCCCTCCTGTGCCACTCCTGCTGTGCTCACATGGCTCGCAGTGCTCCCCCGGCCATCCTCCTGTGCCACTCCTGCTGTGCCCACATGGCTCGCAGTGCTTCCCCGGCCGTCCTCCTGTGCCACTCCTGCTGTGCTCACATGGCTCGCAGTGCTCCCCCGGCCATCCTCCTGTGCCACTCCTGCTGTGCTCACATGGCTCACAGTGCTTCCCCGGCCATCCTCCTGTGCCACTCCTGCTTTGCCCACATGGCTCGCAGTGCTCCCCCGGCCATCCTCCTGTGCCACTCCTGCTGTGCTCACATGGCTCACAGTGCTCCCCCGGCCGTCCTCCTGTGCCACTCCTGCTGTGCTCACATGGCTCACAGTGCTCCCCCGGCCATCCTCCTGTGCCACTCCTGCTGTGCTCACATGGCTCACAGTGCTCCCCCGGCCGCCCTCCTGTGCCACTCCTGCTGTGCTCACATGGCTCGCAGTGCTCCCCCGGCCATCCTCCTGTGCCACTCCTGCTGTGCTCACATGGCTCGCAGTGCTCCCCCGGCCATCCTCCTGTGCCACTCCTGCTGTGCTCACATGGCTCGCAGTGCTCCCCCGGCCATCCTCCTTTGCCACTCCTGCTGTGCTCACATGGCTCACAGTGCTCCCCCGGCCGTCCTCCTGTGCCACTCCTTCTGTGCTCACATGGCTCGCAGTGCTCCCCCGGCCGTCCTCCTGTGCCACTCCTGCTGTGCTCACATGGCTCGCAGTGCTTCCCCGGCCGTCCTCCTGTGCCACTCCTGCTGTGCTCACATGGCTTGCAGTGCTCCCCCGGCCATCCTCCTGTGCCACTCCTGCTGTGCTCACATGGATCACAGTGCTCCCCCGGCCATCCTCCTGTGCCACTCCTGCTGTGCTCACATGGCTCACAGTGCTCCCCCGGCCATCCTCCTGTGCCACTCCTTCTGTGCTCACATGGCTCACAGTGCTCCCCCGGCCGTCCTCCTGTGCCACTCCTGCTGTGCTCACATGGATCACAGTGCTCCCCCGGCCGTACTCTTGTGCCACTCTTGCTGTGCTCACATGGCTCGCAGTGCTGCTGCGGCCGTCCTCCTGTGCCACTCCTGCTGTGCTCACATGGCTCGCAGTGCTCCCCCGGCCGTCCTCCTGTGCCACTCCTGCTGTGCTCACATGGATCACAGTGCTCCCCCGGCCGCCCTCCTGTGCCACTCCTGCTGTGTTCACATGGCTCGCAGTGCTCCCCCGGCCGTCCTCCTGTGCCACTCCTGCTGTGCCCACATGGCTCGCAGTGCTCCCCCGGCCATCCTCCTGTGCCACTCCTTCTGTGCTCACATGGCTCACAGTGCTCCCCCGGCCGTCCTCCTGTGCCACTCCTGCTGTGCTCACATGGATCACAGTGCTCCCCCGGCCGTCCTCCTGTGCCACTCCTGCTGTGCTCACATGGATCACAGTGCTCCCCCGGCCGTCCTCCTGTGCCACTCCTGCTGTGCTCACATGGCTCGCAGTGCTCCCCCGGCCATCCTCCTGTGCCACTCCTGCTGTGCTCACATGGCTCGCAGTGCTCCCCCGGCCATCCTCCTGTGCCACTCCTGCTGTGCTCACATGGCTCGCAGTGCTCCCCCGGCCATCCTCCTGTGCCACTCCTGCTGTGCCCACATGGCTCGCAGTGCTCCCCCGGCCGTCCTCCTGTGCCACTCCTGCTTTGCTGACATGGCTCACAGTGCTCCGCCGGCCGTCCTCCTGTGCCACTCCTGCTGTGCCCACATGGCTTGCAGTGCTCCCCCGGCCATCCTCCTGCGCCACTCGGCTCACAGTGCTCCCTCGGCCATCCTCCTGTGCCACTCCTGCGGTGCTCACATGGCTCGCAGTGCTCCCCCGGCCGCCCTCCTGTGTCACTCCTGCTGTGCTCACATGGCTCGCAGTGCTCCCCCGACCGTCCTCCTGTGCCACTCCTGCTGTGCTCACATGGATCACAGTGCTCCCCCGGCCATCCTCCTGTGCCACTCCTGCTGTGCTCACATGGCTCACAGTGCTCCCCCGGCCGTCCTCCTGTGCCACTCCTGCTGTGCTCACATGGCTCACAGTGCTCCCCCGGCCGCCCTCCTGTGCCACTCCTGCTGTGCTCACATGGCTCACAGTGCTCCCCCGGCCGTCCTCCTGTGCCACTCCTGCTGTGCTCACATGGATCACAGTGCTCCCCCGGCCATCCTCCTGTGCCACTCCTGCTGTGCTCACATGGTTCGCAGTGCTCCCCCGGCCATCCTCTTGTGCCACTCCTGCTGTGCTCACATGGCTCGCAGTGCTCCCCCGGCCGTCCTCCTGTGCCACTCCTGCTGTGCTCACATGGCTCGCAGTGCTCCCCCGGCCATCCTCCTGTGCCACTCCTGCTGTGCTCACATGGCTCACAATGCTCCCCCGGCCGCCCTCCTGTGCCACTCCTGCTGTGCTCACATGGCTCACAGTGCTCCCCCGGCCATCCTCCTTTGCTACTCCTGCTGTGCTCACATGGCTCACAGTGCTCCCCCGGCCGCCCTCCTGTTCCACTCCTGCTGTGCTCACATGGCTCGCAGTGCTCCCCCGGCCGTCCTCCTGTGCCACTCCTGCTGTGCTCACATGGCTCACAGTGCTCCCCCGGCCGCCCTCCTGTGCCACTCCTGCTGTGCCCACATGGCTCACAGTGCTCCCCCGGCCGTCCTCCTGTGCCACTCCTGCTGTGCTCACATGGATCACAGTGCTCCCCCGGCCATCCTCCTGTGCCACTCCTGCTGTGCTCACATGGCTCACAGTGCTCCCCCGGCCGTCCTCCTGTGCCACTCCTGCTGTGCTCACATGGCTCGCAGTGCTCCCCCGGCCATCCTCCTGTGCCACTCCTGCTGTGCTCACATGGCTCGCAGTGCTCCCCCGGCCGCCCTCCTGTGCCACTCCTGCTGTGCTCACATGGCTCGCAGTGCTCCCCCGGCCATCCTCCTGTGCCACTCCTGCTGTGCCCACATGGCTCGCAGTGCTTCCCCGGCCGTCCTCCTGTGCCACTCCTGCTGTGCTCACATGGCTCGCAGTGCTCCCCCGGCCATCCTCCTGTGCCACTCCTGCTGTGCTCACATGGCTCACAGTGCTTCCCCGGCCATCCTCCTGTGCCACTCCTGCTTTGCCCACATGGCTCGCAGTGCTCCCCCGGCCATCCTCCTGTGCCACTCCTGCTGTGCTCACATGGCTCACAGTGCTCCCCCGGCCGTCCTCCTGTGCCACTCCTGCTGTGCTCACATGGCTCACAGTGCTCCCCCGGCCATCCTCCTGTGCCACTCCTGCTGTGCTCACATGGCTCACAGTGCTCCCCCGGCCGCCCTCCTGTGCCACTCCTGCTGTGCTCACATGGCTCGCAGTGCTCCCCCGGCCATCCTCCTGTGCCACTCCTGCTGTGCTCACATGGCTCGCAGTGCTCCCCCGGCCATCCTCCTGTGCCACTCCTGCTGTGCTCACATGGCTCGCAGTGCTCCCCCGGCCATCCTCCTTTGCCACTCCTGCTGTGCTCACATGGCTCACAGTGCTCCCCCGGCCGTCCTCCTGTGCCACTCCTTCTGTGCTCACATGGCTCGCAGTGCTCCCCCGGCCGTCCTCCTGTGCCACTCCTGCTGTGCTCACATGGCTCGCAGTGCTTCCCCGGCCGTCCTCCTGTGCCACTCCTGCTGTGCTCACATGGCTTGCAGTGCTCCCCCGGCCATCCTCCTGTGCCACTCCTGCTGTGCTCACATGGCTCACAGTGCTCCCCCGGCCATCCTCCTGTGCCACTCCTTCTGTGCTCACATGGCTCACAGTGCTCCCCCGGCCGTCCTCCTGTGCCACTCCTGCTGTGCTCACATGGATCACAGTGCTCCCCCGGCCGTACTCTTGTGCCACTCTTGCTGTGCTCACATGGCTCGCAGTGCTGCTGCGGCCGTCCTCCTGTGCCACTCCTGCTGTGCTCACATGGCTCGCAGTGCTCCCCCGGCCGTCCTCCTGTGCCACTCCTGCTGTGCTCACATGGATCACAGTGCTCCCCCGGCCGCCCTCCTGTGCCACTCCTGCTGTGTTCACATGGCTCGCAGTGCTCCCCCGGCCGTCCTCCTGTGCCACTCCTGCTGTGCCCACATGGCTCGCAGTGCTCCCCCGGCCATCCTCCTGTGCCACTCCTTCTGTGCTCACATGGCTCACAGTGCTCCCCCGGCCGTCCTCCTGTGCCACTCCTGCTGTGCTCACATGGATCACAGTGCTCCCCCGGCCGTCCTCCTGTGCCACTCCTGCTGTGCTCACATGGATCACAGTGCTCCCCCGGCCGTCCTCCTGTGCCACTCCTGCTGTGCTCACATGGCTCGCAGTGCTCCCCCGGCCATCCTCCTGTGCCACTCCTGCTGTGCTCACATGGCTCGCAGTGCTCCCCCGGCCATCCTCCTGTGCCACTCCTGCTGTGCTCACATGGCTCGCAGTGCTCCCCCGGCCATCCTCCTGTGCCACTCCTGCTGTGCCCACATGGCTCGCAGTGCTCCCCCGGCCGTCCTCCTGTGCCACTCCTGCTTTGCTGACATGGCTCACAGTGCTCCGCCGGCCGTCCTCCTGTGCCACTCCTGCTGTGCCCACATGGCTTGCAGTGCTCCCCCGGCCATCCTCCTGCGCCACTCGGCTCACAGTGCTCCCTCGGCCATCCTCCTGTGCCACTCCTGCGGTGCTCACATGGCTCGCAGTGCTCCCCCGGCCGCCCTCCTGTGTCACTCCTGCTGTGCTCACATGGCTCGCAGTGCTCCCCCGACCGTCCTCCTGTGCCACTCCTGCTGTGCTCACATGGATCACAGTGCTCCCCCGGCCATCCTCCTGTGCCACTCCTGCTGTGCTCACATGGCTCACAGTGCTCCCCCGGCCGTCCTCCTGTGCCACTCCTGCTGTGCTCACATGGCTCACAGTGCTCCCCCGGCCGCCCTCCTGTGCCACTCCTGCTGTGCTCACATGGCTCACAGTGCTCCCCCGGCCGTCCTCCTGTGCCACTCCTGCTGTGCTCACATGGATCACAGTGCTCCCCCGGCCATCCTCCTGTGCCACTCCTGCTGTGCTCACATGGTTCGCAGTGCTCCCCCGGCCATCCTCTTGTGCCACTCCTGCTGTGCTCACATGGCTCGCAGTGCTCCCCCGGCCGTCCTCCTGTGCCACTCCTGCTGTGCTCACATGGCTCGCAGTGCTCCCCCGGCCATCCTCCTGTGCCACTCCTGCTGTGCTCACATGGCTCACAATGCTCCCCCGGCCGCCCTCCTGTGCCACTCCTGCTGTGCTCACATGGCTCACAGTGCTCCCCCGGCCATCCTCCTTTGCTACTCCTGCTGTGCTCACATGGCTCACAGTGCTCCCCCGGCCGCCCTCCTGTTCCACTCCTGCTGTGCTCACATGGCTCGCAGTGCTCCCCCGGCCGTCCTCCTGTGCCACTCCTGCTGTGCTCACATGGCTCACAGTGCTCCCCCGGCCGCCCTCCTGTGCCACTCCTGCTGTGCCCACATGGCTCACAGTGCTCCCCCGGCCGTCCTCCTGTGCCACTCCTGCTGTGCTCACATGGATCACAGTGCTCCCCCGGCCATCCTCCTGTGCCACTCCTGCTGTGCTCACATGGCTCACAGTGCTCCCCCGGCCGTCCTCCTGTGCCACTCCTGCTGTGCTCACATGGATCACAGTGCTCCCCCGGCCATCCTCCTGTGCCACTCCTGCTGTGCTCACATGGCTCGCAGTGCTCCCCCGGCCATCCTCCTGTGCCACTCCTGTTGTGCTCACATGGCTCGCAGTGCTCCCCCGGCCGTCCTCCTGTGCCACTCCTGCTGTGCCCACATGGCTCGCAGTGCTCCCCCGGCCGTCCTCCTGTGCCACTCCTGCTGTGCTCACATGGCTCGCAGTGCTCCCCCGGCCGTCCTCCTGTGCCACTCGGCTCACAGTGCTCCCCCGGCCGTCCTCCTGTGCCACTCTTGCGGTGCTCACATGGCTCGCAGTGCTCCCCCGGCCATCCTCCTGTGCCACTCCTGCGGTGCTCACATGGCTCACAGTGCTCCCCCGGCCGCCCTCCTGTGCCACTCCTGCTGTGCTCACATGGCTCGCAGTGCTCCCCCGGCCATCCTCCTGTGCCACTCCTGCTGTGCTCACATGGCTCGCAGTGCTCCCCCGGCCATCCTCCTGTGCCACTCCTGCTGTGCTCACATGGCTCGCAGTGCTCCCCCGGCCATCCTCCTTTGCCACTCCTGCTGTGCTCACATGGCTCACAGTGCTCCCCCGGCCGTCCTCCTGTGCCACTCCTGCTGTGCTCACATGGCTCGCAGTGCTCCCCCGGCCATCCTCCTGTGCCACTCTTGCTGTGCTCACATGGCTCGCAGTGCTCCCCCGGCCGTCCTCCTGTGCCACTCCTGCTGTGCTCACATGGCTCGCAGTGCTCCCCCGGCCATCCTCCTGTGCCACTCTTGCTGTGCTCACATGGCTCGCAGTGCTCCCCCGGCCATCCTCCTGTGCCACTCCTGCTGTGCTCACATGGCTCGCAGTGCTCCCCCGGCCATCCTCCTGTGCCACTCCTGCTGTGCTCACATGGCTCGCAGTGCTCCCCCGGCCGCCCTCCTGTGCCACTCCTGCTGTGCTCACATGGCTCGCAGTGCTCCCCCGGCCATCCTCCTGTGCCACTCCTGCTGTGCCCACATGGCTCGCAGTGCTCCCCCGGCCATCCTCCTGTGCCACTCCTGCTGTGCTCACATGGCTCGCAGTGCTCCCCCGGCCATCCTCCTGTGCCACGCCTGCTGTGCCCACATGGCTCGCAGTGCTTCCCCGGCCGTCCTCCTGTGCCACTCCTGCTGTGCTCACATGGCTCGCAGTGCTCCCCCGGCCATCCTCCTGTGCCACTCCTGCTGTGCTCACATGGCTCACAGTGCTTCCCCGGCCATCCTCCTGTGCCACTCCTGCTTTGCCCACATGGCTCGCAGTGCTCCCCCGGCCATCCTCCTGTGCCACTCCTGCTGTGCTCACATGGCTCACAGTGCTCCCCCGGCCGTCCTCCTGTGCCACTCCTGCTGTGCTCACATGGCTCACAGTGCTCCCCCGGCCATCCTCCTGTGCCACTCCTGCTGTGCTCACATGGCTCACAGTGCTCCCCCGGCCGCCCTCCTGTGCCACTCCTGCTGTGCTCACATGGCTCGCAGTGCTCCCCCGGCCATCCTCCTGTGCCACTCCTGCTGTGCTCACATGGCTCGCAGTGCTCCCCCGGCCATCCTCCTGTGCCACTCCTGCTGTGCTCACATGGCTCGCAGTGCTCCCCCGGCCATCCTCCTTTGCCACTCCTGCTGTGCTCACATGGCTCACAGTGCTCCCCCGGCCGTCCTCCTGTGCCACTCCTGCTGTGCTCACATGGCTCGCAGTGCTCCCCCGGCCGTCCTCCTGTGCCACTCCTGCTGTGCTCACATGGCTCGCAGTGCTCCCCTGGCCATCCTCCTGTGCCACTCCTGCTGTGCTCACATGGCTCACAGTGCTCCCCCGGCCATCCTCCTGTGCCACTCCTGCTGTGCTCACATGGCTCGCAGTGCTCCCCCGGCCATCCTCCTGTGCCACTCCTGCTGTGCTCACATGGCTCACAGTGCTCCCCCGGCCGTCCTCCTGTGCCACTCCTGCTGTGCCCACATGGCTCGCAGTGCTCCCCCGGCCGTCCTCCTGTGCCACTCCTGCTGTGCTCACATGGCTCGCAGTGCTCCCCCGGCCATCCTCCTGTGCCACTCCTGCTGTGCTCACATGGTTCACAGTGCTCCCCCGGCCATTCTCCTGTGCCACTCCTGCTGTGCTCACATGGTTCACAGTGCTCCACCGGCCATCCTCCTGTGCCACTCCTGCTGTGCTCACATGGATCACAGTGCTCCCCCGGCCATCCTCCTGTGCCACTCCTGCTGTGCTCACATGGTTCACAGTGCTCCCCCGGCCATCCTCCTGTGCCACTCCTGCTGTGCTCACATGGTTCACAGTGCTCCCCCGGCCATCCTCCTGTGCCACTCCTGCTGTGCTCACATGGTTCACAGTGCTCCCCCGGCCATCCTCCTGTGCCACTCCTGCTGTGCTCACATGGATCACAGTGCTCCCCCGGCCATCCTCCTGTGCCACTCCTGCTGTGCTCACATGGTTCACAGTGCTCCCCCGGCCATCCTCCTGTGCCACTCCTGCTGTGCTCACATGGTTCACAGTGCTCCCCCGGCCATCCTCCTGTGCCACTCCTGCTGTGCTCACATGGTTCGCAGTGCTCCCCCGGCCGTCTTCCTGTGCCACTCCTGCTGTGCTCACATGGCTCGCAGTGCTCCCCCGGCCGTCCTCCTGTTCCACTCCTGCTGTGCTCACATGGATCACAGTGCTCCCCCGGCCGTCCTCCTGTGCCACTCCTGCTGTGCTCACATGGCTCACAGTGCTTCCCCGGCCATCCTTCTGTGCCACTCCTGCTGTGCTCACATGGCTCGCAGTGCTCCCCCGGCCGTCCTCCTGTGCCACTCCTGCTGTGCTCACATGGATCACAGTGCTCCCCCGGCCGTCCTCCTGTGCCACTCCTGCTGTGCTCACATGGCTCACAGTGCTCCCCCGGCCGTCCTCCTGTGCCACTCCTGCTGTGCTCACATGGTTCACAGTGCTCCCCCGGCCATCCTCCTGTGCCACTCCTGCTGTGCTCACATGGATCACAGTGCTCCCCCGGCCGTCCTCCTGTGCCACTCCTGCTGTGCTCACATGGTTCACAGTGCTCCCCCGGCCGTCCTCCTGTGCCACTCCTGCTGTGCTCACATGGTTCACAGTGCTCCCCCGGCCATCCTCCTGTGCCACTCCTGCTGTGCTCACATGGTTCACAGTGCTCCCACTGCAGCAAGAGCATGGGATTAACCCTAACACTGCCTGCGCTTGTACCAGGACTTATATGTAAGCCTAAGGCCGCGGTCTCTCCGCTGTAACGCGTGCCCGCACTGCAGGAGGAGAGACCGGGGGGTGGGACGGAGGAGTGATGGGGGCGCGGCCATGACATCACCCGGCAGGTTCACCCTCATTGGCTGAACCGCCGGGGGGCTTGCCTAGCCGCTCGACGCGAGTCCTGCTCTCAATTCTATTGAGAGCAGGAGTAGCTCTCGCGCGTGCGCTGCGGTCCCCACTCGCAGCGGGCCCGGCGCCATTGCGGGGAGGGCTCTCGTCCGTGCAGCGTCCGCCGCGGCGGACGCTGTAGTAGGCAGCGGGGGCAAGGCCTTAGGCAGAGGAATTTAGTAGCTGGGGATACATGGCTGCACACTTGTCAAACTCTTTCCTTATGGGTATAGAGGATTTGACTTGTTTCTTCCAAATTCGCTTCATCCGATCTTCCTTCTTCTATTGATTTCATTAGAAAGTTTCCACTTTAATGATCCTTACTGGACAAGGTGTATATATATATATATATATATATATATATATATATATGTAACGGGTGTTCCCTCTGGCCTGACCCACCCAATCTCATATTGGCCCGTGTAGTCTAACCAGTCCCCCATTACAAGGCGTGTGTGGTGGTGCACCTGCAAGTAACAGGACTCTTGAGTCTCCCGCTTGGTGTTATTAGGGGATGTCATCAAGACAGGTAGCTGAGGTAGTGGGTGCGATTCCAACTTACTTCATGTGCAGCGCCTCCACCTCATCAGGATCTGTGCTTCCGCAGGGAGATGGTCCTGGTGAGGAACTCCTTCTTGGTGCCATCCACTGTTGAGTAATCTCACACTCACACAGTGGGGTTCTTTTTCTCAAGGACATCTTTATTGCATACAGGGATGTAGCAGACTGCCCCATGCAGCTGCCAGCTCTAGCCGCACATCTCTCCGTGATGTCCCTTTGCCAGGTACGCCCTCCCGTACTGAAGTGGGATTCCCTTTCTCCTAGGGAGATCACCGCTGTGCCAGGTCCCTGGACACAGTGTGGCGTAGACAAACTTAATCTATCACTCTGCTGCCGCTAGTTACTGCACTAGGGTCACAAAAGTGTTACTTCCTCTCGGTACCTTCGGGTTACTATTTCTTCACCAACAACACACTAACTGTCCAGTGTTGTGCCCTTTATACTCCAGGGGGCAGGCGCATCTCTGAGGTCACTATCCAGGGACTCAGAGCATACAGCCACTCCCTTCCTTACACAGGGCACCACACAAGGGTGTGAGGGAAAACCTCCATAACTACTGTGGGCAGACCTGTATTTACCAGGACTTACTGCCAACAGGGAAGATGTATGCAGTCATTATTATGCATGGCTACATACTCCCCCTGGTTAATACCCACCGTCCCGGCTGGGACCTAAATTTGGTGTACCTTGCGCCAGGAAACACTGCAAAAGAACACACAAATAACATAGCAAACATCATTGCATGGACATAATAATGTAAGCCCAGTACACTCACTGACCAGCAGGGAGCGTTAAAGAAAACAACAGACCACTCTATTGGATACTCAATAATAATGCCGAGGATCTGGCTTCTTCACCTCTCGCCCCGCGGCATCATGTACAGTCACGCTGTATTCTCGTGGTACTCCTCGCTCATTGCAGTATACCACTTTGTGCATATACACACTGCGCCCTATCTTCCAGACCCGCATAAGTTGAGCTACCCTCTGCTCGGCCTGTATCCCCTTAATGGCTCCCCCTTTCTCTATGATATAATGTTGGATATCATTTTTGAGCCATCTCTCCCTATTCTCCTCTATCTCTCTCATTAGAGGTTCAGGGACGTAAGGGTAATCAAGCCCATGGGACTTCCTATACTTCGCCGCAATAGCCCGTTCAGCTCGACACGACCTGGTCAAGCCACCTTGCCCAGCCGCTCCGGGCAACACCCATGACAGGGGCTCATCCGTTTCTACCGGATCATCCAACCCTGCGGACCCCTTAGGTATAACAAGGCCTGCCTGGATTCGATCCCACCTTACCCTTAGGGCCCTAAGGTATGACTCGTCGTCAAAGTCACCGGCAGCCCACCAGTGATCAACCACCCCCTCCCTCTCTAAAATAAAGCGGGTGCGGTCGAACCATGATACATACCCCTCGTACAATGGGGCCCACCACCTAGTCTCCTTCCGTTCCTCGGAGCTAGGATCTGTACTCTCTTCTATGGACTCCTCATCAGGCCCACCAGAAGACACCCCGGATGTACCCTCAGATCTCTCATTAACTCTTTTATACGGAGAGGTGTTTCGTACTGTGATACTAAGCCCACTAGGACAATCGCTAGATACAGACACTTGCCTAGACATACTCCCTCCTCCCTCCGACCCATCATCCGACGTACCCAAGTCCAGGCTTCCAGTCCAATCACTGGAAGGACCCCGTGACTCCCCGGACAACCCTAAGCTGGAACTGGACCCAAATAAAATAGTGACGGGTACAGGGGCTTTAACTAGGGCATTGGGGCTAACCTTGGGTGTGGATGGGGTTTGGGGACGGGACCGAACAGTAGGTACTGACAGGGTTTCGACCTGCTCTCCAGCGATACCTGTCTTGACGTCGCCGCAAAGTCCATCTTTATTCTCAACAGCGGAGCTTCTGGGGTTGCAGTTCAAACGTCCGTTCCCCCTGGTAGTAGGGGATCGTTTCTCGCTGCTTGACCTCAGAGGCGGCACCATCTCCCACTCGGGGCCTCCCTGGTCCGCCTGCACCACTTCCGCACACGCACGTGCTGCGACGCCATCTTGGGATGGATCCCCAATCGAGATCTCTTCCTCCACCATGACATCCGGCAACGCCCGTCTGCTGCGCGATCCAGTCTGGCTCTGTACTCGCTCCTCCGGCTCTTCCTCCCCTCGGTTCTGCAACAGGCACGGTGTCTTAGCACCTCGCAGGGTCGGGGTTGATCGACCCGCCTCCGATCCACTAGTCACCACGGCAGTGGGACTCCGGCGATCGTGTGGTCGCGGTACGGGAGACTCTCGACTCCGCGTCTCCACACCACGAGGAATTTCATCCCTCCATGGCGTACCAATGGTATGACAGTCTCGTCTGATGACCGTCTTACTCGCCAGCCTTGCACACTCCTCATCCGAGGATTCCAGTTTGCAATTCGGCCGAGGCATCCCGGTAGGAGACCGGCGATGGGCTCCTCGGTGATCACCTCTCCGATGACTGGATTTCTCTATCGGAAGCACTAATGATGGCTCCGACTCTGCGGGACTGGCACTCTTGTTCCAGAGAGCTCCCGGCTGTTCTTCTCTTGGAATCGGGACATTCCCGGCCACTCCCACAGCCTGCACCGGTACGAATGTGGTCATTGGCCACATGTACTGCAGTCCGCAGTGGGGGCATCGGGCCTCGCTGCCCACGGCTCCGCCCGGCAGTCTGCACTGCAGGCAAAGACACGCCACAGTCTCCACACCCTCCACACGGATTATCAGGAAGCCTCCTGGAGCCGAATAAGGGTGAGTGGAAATCACAGGACCCTGGTCCACTTTGTCAGCAGCTTCAGCCATCTTTACCAGCGGAGGCACTCGTCTCAGAGGTCTATACTGATCAATGGCTCTTCGCAACTGAAAGGCATGGGCTGATGTAGCAACCCTTCCTCCCATTTTCTCTGTCGACATCCGGTGTAACCGCAAACCACTCCCCCTGGTTGAAACTAGGGGGATGTCTCGTAGATTTGTAGGCTGACCCAGCACAGGTGCGGAGTGAGTCATAGTCCATGAGGGCGCGGCTCCAGCTTTCGCGCCAAACTCCTCAGCGGGGTGGAGTTTTCTCGTTGGCGCCAATCCTGGCCAACAATTAGCAAACTGCAAAGTTGCAAGACTTTCTGCAGCATGCCCACGCGGTGTCCCGGGGAAGCGGGAACCGCCATCTTGGTAAGCATTGTCCTTTCTTTCATTTAAGGCAGCGTCTGGCTGTTTGTTAATTGGGGTATAACAAAGTCCATTTCGTTCCTCCCATCTAAGCACACTGTCCTGCTCATTATTCTCAGGGGTATCATCCCGAGAACAAAAACACGACAAACACGGCGCAGCCACGGCTTTCACGCCATTCCACAACAAACTCACAAAAGTCTCTTCTGTAGCTTGTTCTTCGTCTGACCGCAATCCTGGACCTTCTGCTCTATGCAGATCCTCCATTCTCGTGGTTCTCTCTCTCCGCCATCCTGGACCTTCTGTTCTGTACAGATCCTCCATTCTGACGGTTCGCTCACCCTGCCATCCTGGACCTTCAGTTCTGTACAGATCCTCCATTCCGACAGGTCTCTCGTGATCGTTGAACACCGATTCTCTGTACGTGGAGCTCCGCTCTGCGGGGCAGCTACCACATCTGTACAATAAACATGCCTTGTGCACCACCTTGTGTACCTAACGTAGATCTGACTCGTGTTTGCACTACCTCAGGCTAGGCTCACTCTTTCTGTGTCTACTGTAACACGTTCCTCCAGTCTGTGCTCCTTGGTAAGTGATCTGGAATGGAGACTAGAGTACTCTGGCTCTTCCATGCAGTACTTTGGGCGTCGACCTACTTTTGGCTAGCCTAGTGCGGACCCATCCAGAATTCCTGCTCTCAGTTACCAGTTTACCCCTTTAGGCGTCCCCCGCTAGCGCTACCTCAAGGCGACTAGAACAGCAATAGCCCCCGGCTCCAGACTCACTAACCCCTTACGGATCCCAAGGCGTCTTTGCGGCATGCATCTCCAGCATCTCCCTGACTACCCCTGGCTCCGTCCCACGCAGCACAAAGTGGCAGCAGACACTTCTCTCTTTCCTAATGTGTGCCTAGCAAAAGCCTGTCCTGTTGACAGGTCCTCTCAGCAGCGCCTCCAATTGTAACGGGTGTTCCCTCTGGCCTGACCCACCCAATCTCATATTGGCCCGTGTAGTCTAACCAGTCCCCCATTACAAGGCGTGTGTGGTGGTGCACCTGCAAGTAACAGGACTCTTGAGTCTCCCGCTTGGTGTTATTAGGGGATGTCATCAAGACAGGTAGCTGAGGTAGTGGGTGCGAGTCCAACTTACTTCATGTGCAGCGCCTCCACCTCATCAGGATCTGTGCTTCCGCAGGGAGATGGTCCTGGTGAGGAACTCCTTCTTGGTGCCATCCACTGTTGAGTAATCTCACACTCACACAGTGGGGTTCTTTTTCTCAAGGACATCTTTATTGCATACAGGGATGTAGCAGACTGCCCCATGCAGCTGCCAGCTCTAGCCGCACATCTCTCCGTGATGTCCCTTTGCCAGGTACGCCCTCCCGTACTGAAGTGGGATTCCCTTTCTCCTAGGGAGATCACCGCTGTGCCAGGTCCCTGGACACAGTGTGGCGTAGACAAACTTAATCTATCACTCTGCTGCCGCTAGTTACTGCACTAGGGTCACAAAAGTGTTACTTCCTCTCGGTACCTTCGGGTTACTATTTCTTCACCAACAACACACTAACTGTCAGTGTTGTGCCCTTTATACTCCAGGGGGCAGGCGCATCTCTGAGGTCACTATCCAGGGACTCAGAGCATACAGCCACTCCCTTCCTTACACAGGGCACCACACAAGGGTGTGAGGGAAAACCTCCATAACTACTGTGGGCAGACCTGTATTTACCAGGACTTACTGCCAACAGGGAAGATGTATGCAGTCATTATTATGCATGGCTACATATATATATATATATATATATATATATATATATATATATATATATATATATATATATATATATACAGTGCCACCTTTTATCTCAAGCTTCCTTAAGCAGCCCTTAAGCCAATGTATGCTGCTTTAAACACAGCTTTTAAGCAAAGGCTGGGGTAAGATGCAAAGCCAGTAAACCCACTCTGGTGGCACTGTGTGCTCATTTGCATGTCATTTCCCAGAATCCCTTGCTGCAGTGGAAGTGCTGTGTGCTGGGTGATAATGGTGAAAAACAGGGTTGCAGACCTGCCTAAGACATGCAAATGAACATTCAATTTTTACCCACCATAACCTTACTAAGTGTCACACACACACACACACACACACACACACACACACACACACACACACACACACACACACACACACACACACACACACACACACACACACACACACACACATACACACACACACACACACACACACACACACACACTCTCACACTCTCACACTCTCACACTCTCACACTCTCACACTCTCACACGCTCACACGCTCACACGCTCACACGCTCACACGCTCACACGCTCACACTCTCACACTAAACCAGTTGATGCTTATCTCATATGCACATGTAGAGCAGATAATTACCAGACGTAGATCTGGAAAGCAGAGACAGCACACAGCCAGGTGAAAGTAACAATTTATTATATAAATATTATTTTTTGGACAAGAATTTCTGATGTGTAGACTGATACTGTATGCTAACCATAATAAATAATTTGTTCATGAGTGTGCCTGTACACATCAATGCATGTGAAATGTTCCCTAAATCCTGTAATTGCAATAAATCACCCCGAAACCCTTAATCAAGCCCCCCCCACGCCCCCATATATAATAACTTCCCAATATGTGTTGCAGACATGCCGATTATTTTTTGAATATGTGCTTTTCGTTAGGATATTTGGGGAGTTGCGGGGGTCGGGATTACCAGCATCGCGTGGCTCACCTCCAGCGGGTCCCTCGGTGTCAGTTGTTCCCTTCATCTCTCCCCTTACCTGTACTATTTGTCCACAACATTGAAGTGGCTCGTGGTTCTAGTTTTATTTGTGTAATAATCCCTGTAGAACAGGGCATTAGTGGCCAATAATGCCCTGGCTGGAAGAGTTGAAGGCCCGAGGCGAAGCTGGAACTGGAATATTTATACAATTCCTGGACTGATTAAAAACTGCTTCATGAGGGATCATATATAGCAATGCTGCTTTCCCTTCATCCTTGATCTAGAGCACCGGTTTTGGGGATCATTTCCCATACCTTACTATATATATATAGCCATGTGTAAAATTGGTGTACATATCTCTTTCTCTTGCTGGCAGTAAACCTGGTAAGTATGCAGGATTGCCAGCAACAATCATGGAGGTTTGCCCTCAAACCCTGGTGAGGTGTCATATGTCCCAAAGGAAGTGACAACATGCTTTGTGTCCACCCTTAGTGACACAGAGGGTGTCTGTCTTCTGGAGGTGATATAAGACACAGACCTGCCTAAAGTTAGCAGTTCAGTCCTGTTGGTGTTCTGACTCTGTTCAGGAGAGTCGTGTGGAGGTCTGCAACAGTGTTGCAGAGGCTGATGCAATAGCTGGAGGCTGTGCAGCTCAAAGCAGAGAGACAAGCTGGTGAATCTCCCTGAGGGGAGAGGTGGAAAGCAACTCCGTTAGGAGAAGGAGGAACCTTCCAGATGGAGTGCAGCAGAGAGATGTGTGGCTAAGCTGACCGCTGCGAGGTGCAGTCTGCCTGAACCATGCCAATGAAGATGCCCAAGTTCACCAAAACCCTCATGTGTGAGTCTGGAATTACTCTGCAGAGGAGGGCACCACGGAGGAGTTCCTCATCAGAACCATCCCCTTGCGGACGCAGGGATCCTGATGAGGTGGAGGCGCTGCACTGGATATAGGTAGGACTCATGCACACTACCTCAGCTGCCTGTCTGGGTTGGCATTCCCCACACAATTTCACGTGGGAGACTCAGGAGTCCTGTTGCCAACAGGTACACCACCAGACACAACCATGAAATGGGGGCTGGTTAGACCACAGGGGCCAATGTGAGATTGGGTGGGTCAGACAGGCCAGAAAATCCGTTACATATATATATACAGTGTTTTTCTTTGATACATATAGTAGTTTTTTCCCTCCTTATTGCTCAACATTTGCCTTAACATATAGTCCCGTTTTTATTTTAATTGGTTTATTTTGCTTGATACAGTACATTTGCTGTTGTTTTTTTAAACCCCATCCCATCCCCACCCCTGAAAACCCCATCATGTGTTATACCAGCTGACTGTTTGTGGTCAGGTACAGTATCTTCACTCTTCGAACACCACTGTGTTTGTGAGGGCTGTTCTATACAGCATGCGGGCGGGCGTTCCTATGCGAACGCACATGCACGTGCAGCATGCTTTCCGTGTATATAGAGCCGGGAGCTGCAGGTAAGTGTATGCAGGCATACCCCGCATTAATGTACGCAATGGGACCGGAGCATGTATGTAACTATGTAACACAGGCATACCCCACATTAACATACGCAATGGGACCGGAGCATGTATGTAAAGCGAAAATGTACTTAAAGTGAAACACTACCTTTTTTCCACTTATCGATGCATGTACTGTACTGCAATCGTCATATACGTGCAGAACTGATGGAAATAACGCATTTGTAACAGGCTCTATAGTCTCCCCGCTTGCGCACAGCTTCGGTACAGGTAGAGAACCGGTATTGCTATTCAGGACGTGCTGACAGGCGCAAGCGCGAGCTGCCGTTTGCCTATTGGGAGATATGTCCTTACTCGCGAGTGTACTTAAAGTGAGTGTCCTTAAAGCGGTGTATGCCTGTATGCGTGTATATGCATGTATGTGCGTGTATATGTTGTGTGAGTGTAAGTGTAAGGGGAGTGTAAGTAAGATTTTTTTAAATTAAAAATAAGTTTAATAATTTTTTTTTGTGTGTGCAATTATTCAACCCCCCCACACACACACATCCATACAAACACGCATACTGCACCGACACACTTTATTCGAGCAAATACCCGGTATGTACCTGGCAGATACCTGGAATGCGCCGCTCCTCACCTCTGACAAGCCCCGTTGCATTTGCCTTCCCAGCCTGGGTTCATGCCTGGCTGATGGGCGGCTGATCTGTTAAATGATAATGATTAGGATTTAATAGGCTGCAATGCTTTGCGTGTCTACCAGATGGCATAAATTCATGAATTGTAATGCAGTATATATATATGTACTGTGCAGTATTGCAGCCAACGGGAATAAAATGCTTCAATCCCTGCCGGAAAATAACTCAATGCACTCGGGCAGAAAACAGTCACAAACCTCAATACACCCGGGTATACCCGAATTCGTGGGACTAGCCGAGCTCGAATAAAGTGTGTCGCCAGTGTACACACATACATGCACACACACATACACACCAATACATACATTTGAGTGCAGTCAGCGGCGCGAAAAGATGAATTTCTTCATCTTCGCCGCTGTCTGTCGGCTCCCCTCTCCCTACCGTGCGCGCGCGCGGCACATCTATAGAAAGGCTGACTAACGTCAGCCAACTAACAATCCGAGCGCACGGCGTAGCACGCGCCCGGCACTATAGAACGTGCCTTACACGTTGAACAATTAGCCCTTTGTGATAATAACTTACTGGAGATGCTCGTTACCATCAAGCAATCACATTGTCAGTTCCCTGCATTTGTCCGCGATGAAGTCAGCATGTCACATTAAGGAGCATTGCATGACACGTTTTCCATATGCTTCAGTAATGATGCCATATTAACGCATATCATCATATCTCATCCAATAATACACATCAAACAAATCTGTACCATTATTGACCTTTATGACCGCTAAGTAACTAATGAAAATGAATAATCATAATCGTTGATCATTAAAATGATACCAGTATGACTCCTAAACTGAAGCAATTATTCTGAACTGCTCACTGGTGAAAATATTAAGCTACCAATAGACTCATTTATTCCTTAACAGTTCCGTGTATTTACAGTCTGGTGTCTCATTTTATTACAATTTGTAAGTGTCAGGTTTTTAAAAACAATCCAGGCAGCACCAACTCGCAAAGATCATAATTCTTAATATGATGCAAAAGCCGTGCCCGAAACAATCTACCAACAAAGGCACATCCAGAGTAATGCATAGACGATTGTGTGCAAGCCTATTCCGATGGGCTTAGAAGAGCCATGAGTAGTGTGAGGTCTTCGGCAAAAAGCCGAGTAAATTAGCTGTTAGAGTATTGTATCTTATCCTTCCTGATGCCTCAAGGGAAACCAATTGTCCGAAGCTCAATTTATTGCTGTCTGATCTTGTCAGCAGAATCTAGACTCGACGTTACTGCAGAACAATTTGCCTCTGGGTCCAAGTTACATTTCATGAACATGAAACAATTATCCTTATTTGTATATCTGAACTTTGTTACCAGTCTACAAAGGACCTTCATTCTGTAGCCTTACAGCCCTTACCTTCCCAATGTACTTTTTAGCATTTTAATTATCATAATTCAATGGGTTTTTTTAAATGATGTACCTAACATTTAATTATTATTATTATTATTACTATTATTATTATTATTATTATTATTATTATTATTATTATTATTATATGTTGAAATAAGAAAAGACAGTTATTTTTCATGCTGTTCGTTCCCAAGTGTTATAAATAAAAGTCACTGGCTATTAAGGTTGGGGCAGTATTGATGCCCAACATTCATCTTATTGCCTATGATTTTTTTTCCTCCCAAATCTGGTGCCGTTTTTGGCGCCTATATTGGTTTGGTACCCAGGAAATTGGAAAAAAGCTGCTGGCATATTATTAATATTTCAAGAGGACAATATGGCCACCAGATTAGCCTCTTTGAGGCAGCCAATAGAAATTCGCAAAATCCCAGAGAGGAGGAAAAAGAGACAGTTCCCCAAAAACGGAATTGTTGACTGGTATGTACTGTACAGAATTACTTTTCAGATACAGATGCAGCCAGACTTACTGTTGCATACTCTTTGCAGGAGGTGAACCCTCACCCTTCCCCCACGCATTTAATGGTACTCATCTTTGGCATGCGAATGTGCCAGTGGAGTGACAATGGAGTTTTATCGTTGGTTGCAATACCAGTCAGAAATGATAGTAGGAGCTAGTGTGCTAGTGTGTCTTCAAAATCTAACTGCAATGCAACCCGTCCCTTATTCCCATTCAGTTTCGTATGATCCGATATGATAAGGGCCCGACAAATGCACTTGCCCACTCGCCCTGGGCAAAGGCATTTCACCCGCTTGCGAGTCTTACAGAACTTGTGGTGGGGTGGTGAGGCGTCTACCGGCATTCTCATGCATCTCCCCCTGTAACTCCATTGTCTCCCCCTCCAACTCCGTGAAAATGGCTGCCGCGTTGTCACGAAAATGGGACGCTATGTGACGTCACGACATTACGCGGTGTCTCGTTGCCTGGACAACTTGACACCTTGTGAAGTCGTGACGTCACGCAGCATCCCATTGTCATGGTAACATGACGCCGCGCAGCCATTTTCACAGGAGGACAGGGGGAGACATGGGAGTTACAGGGGAGACGCAGGAGAATGCCAAGAGACGCTGCACCACCCCACCGCATCTAAGACTCGCCAGCGGGTAAAGTGAGGGGGTGACCGAGGGAGAGTGCCGTTTTTTATAATTTCTCGAGCCCTGGATCTGATATCATATTTTGTGTAATGGTATTGAAATGTATTAAATCAAATGTAAATAATTTTGATGACTAAAAAGTAGTTTATAATATGAAATAATTTTATTCAACAACATTAGGCTTTGTAAAAAATAAATTAAGCAGCAATTGCTGCTGAATTTTCTCTTTACTTTCCTGGATCCTTCTACATGCTGCTGGTCACGTCCTATATCTACACTGAGAGAACTCCAAGTGTGGGAAAGGATTACAATTCATATACTTCCAAGGACTCAAATAAGAAGAATTGAAGTGAGTTATTTTGTCTTTCTATTGTATGTCTTTATTTATATAGCGCCAAATGTGTACTCAGCGCTTCACAAAGAATACAGTGCAGGGAATTGTAATAATACATTAAGCGCAGCAAAATCAGCCAATAGGAAAGGAAATACCTGCCCTGAAGAGCTTACAATCTAAGAGGTATGTTGGGAGACTTACAGAGACAGCAGGTGAGGGAATAAGTGCTGTAGATGGCAGTGCTTGGTCACAATGGGTGGTAGGAGTGACTGCGGGTGTGGGACAGTGGCCATGAGTGCAGGCTATTGGGATGCTTGATTTTTGAGGCAAGTTTTAAGGTTGGTCAGGATTAAATCAGAAGGTTACCCTCTACCTTAAAACTAACAACCTACCCTAAAATGTAACTACTCCTGAAGCGGCCGGCGGCTGAGGTTCCAGCGGTCGAGCGGCTATAGCGGAGGGTCCCCCTACGGCTAAACACCAGCGGGGAGTTGGTCGCGGTGGAATGGCTGCGACCACATGTCGCATTCCGGCTGGCTGCTCATGCGGACCTGTCCCTTTCATCAGCACTGCTCAAATAGAGTGTATGCTGCACCCCACAGAAAGTAGTGGTCCTGTGATCTGAAAGCAAAATGCTACTGTGCTTCCTAATCTGCGCTGTGTACAAGTAGCATGGAAGAACCAATAAATATGTCTTTAAATACATTGGCCCTTCCTCTCATCTGTGGTGCAAAGCTTTCTACTCCAGTGCTACACCAGTTTAGAAGCAGAATGACTTCTCAGCTCTGATATCCTCTCTTCCTCCCACTTCTTTGTCTATTTAACTTGTATGTTCTTTGCGTGGGAATAATCTGTTGCAAACTTCCCAGCAGGGAACAATAATAAAATGTTGTATTAAGGCTACTTTTGTAGTTAGTAAAGTGCTAAGCAACTGTTTTATTGACAGTGTTTTCCTTTCCCAAAAGTCCTATCAATTAAAGAGCAATCATATGCTAAAGAAGCACAAAGATAAGAAAGAACAAATAATAAAGCCTGAAAATAACCCTACTACTGGAAACCCGCAACCATCTAAACATTCCTATAAAAGCACACTACAGAAATATGAAGGGCTAATTACAAATGTTGCCTTATGCTCCAGAAGCATATGAAGAAATAGAATACTTGCAAGAGTTTCTATATACTCACTCACCTGCATTATTTGTGGTTGTGGCAAACAACTGGCTTGCATAAAATGCTCATAAACTGCTGAAGTATCAGTAGCTTCCTTCTTATTGCTCTCTTGTACCATAATGAGAACAAAGGGGCTTATGCAGAGAGGAACGTTAAAAAAGTTTAAAATGGCTGTAAAATAGCCACAGATTTGCCGTTAGTGAAGGTGTTATGCAGAGAATGTCGTTAACTCATTTCGGCAAAAAACTGCTAATTGCCAACTTTTCCTGGCTATTTGAAACTCGCCATACTAATGCACATATTGGCGTGTTCCAGCGATTCGGAGCTTCTGGAATACCACTCTATATTAGCATGGCGAGTTTCAGGTTCTCGCCACGAGTTTGGCGAGTTTTACAGCTCTGAAAATTTTTCTGGGCACTTAGAAAAATTGCGCCATTTTCTCCCGAGTTTAAGGATTTCTGGCTAGTTTTTTTGCCAGAAGATGGCGCTATTTCCTTATCTATGCTCTCTGCATAAGCCCCAAAGTGTTTATCGCTTCTGCGCTCCTTTGGTGCCCGGCTCAGGAATAAAAGTGATGGTTTTACAATAGACTTATAAGCACCATTTGCATTCACGTTTCTGAATTGCTGAGCGTTTTTGTGACTAGAACTGAAACCTGACACAAACTACAATTTCAGTGGAAATGAAGGGCATAGCTGCTCCGCATTACATTTCTCTTTCATTCCTGTTAGCTATTACCTGTTTAGGGTGTTGATGTCTCCACACAAAGGATAACCACTCCAAATAATTAGGTGCACTATTAGGGTGGGGACATGCTCAAGAAAAGATGGGCAGACAGTAAGAGGAAGGTTAAAAAAAAGCAAAGAAATGGCTGATCATGCTGCCCAGACAAGGTCCACATGAGGATGACCACCAACCGAGATGGAGCTCTCAGATTCATGGAGTGGATCTCACCTTCACAGGTTGCCCGGTGGACACAGAGGATCCTGCATAGGATTAACCTGCACAGGATTAACCTGTAGGCACACTAAGAACCAATCCCAACAGTCCTCCCCAGCGGAAGGAGGGACAGGAAGGGAGGCTGAGGAACTTCACTTCTGCTTAACTGGTGAAGGAGAAGGAGCTAAGTGTCACACCAGAAAGCTGAGCGAATCAACCCCTGCGCAAAAGATGGCTGACAAGCGTAACGAAGTATCAGCTTCCAGGAGGCCTCCTGGTGTCAAGGTTGATGGCCGTGAATATCTGCGGTGCCTGTGCGTCCAATGCAGGTCACCCGGACTGGCCCCAAGTACGACAGCACTGTGCCAACAGTGTGGCATTTTCTATCTCTGGCTTATTGAGCCATGCCCTGTAATAGTGACCCCACGAGAGGCCTCACCAGCGACGCTGATTGAAGTGGAGGAGGTGGATGTGAAGGCTGCCCTGGTCCCATATATCACCCCTGCGGTAGGGACCCAGGCCCAGCCACTAAGAAGTGCTCCGACAGTGGAGAGCGCGATCGCAGTGGAGGTACAGGAGCGGGCCCGTTTCGTACCTATACCCACTGGTGGTGTAGCAAGGACCCGAGGAGACTCCCCATTGCAGTCCTCGTCGGATGATGAGAGAGACAGCCTGTCATCGGTGGTGATGCGCCGGCTGGCGGACCACCCCAGCTGTAAAGAGGAGAATCCACTTACCCAAGAGATGGAGCAGACGAGTTCGGAGACCCCCCGACGGCGAGCGCTGGTGCGGCCTGAACTGCGTAGAAGTCCCACGGCTGTTGCGACTCCCAGTGCGGCGGAGATGGGACCCGAGATGGCTCCAGAGGAACCGTAGAGCATCGCAAGATAGCGGAGCGGTAAGAGGGCACCACCACCCCCTTATTCCAACCAGGTGGAGGAACCTGTGGAGAGAGAAGGGCTTGAGGCCTACCTGCCCATCCGCAACCCTGATGGTCCACCGCCGCCACTTCCGGTCCTCGACGCACTACCGGTGCAGGACCAAGGAGCGGATGGAGATTCCGCGACGACCAATGATGACGTCACTTCTGGGTCGGACTGGTGTCGAGGCCCGGAAGCTTTGATTGCTTCAATAAAGAGAGCTGGGCTGGAAGCCGAGTTCAAGGAATTTAAGGCCCAAGTGGCCAAGCGGGGAGCCTGAAGCGCTGCCGCAAGAGACAGTAAGAGAGTAACTACCGGTCGTGGCATCGCCCGACTCAGAAACACTGTAATGGACTATGGCGATCATGTGGTCACCGCCACTAGCGCCATTGCCCCGGCCACTGCCCTGCCCCGTCACGTGTCGTGCCACCGGGTCCTAGTGGGAGTAAGCTGGATAAGATGCCCAAGTTTTCAACTGATTGGCGGGATTGGGTGACAAGTGATGAGGGTTCTGATGGGGAGATACCATTGTCAAGTGTTATACATGTACCTAACCCCACTGTGTTTAATCCTGTTCCTCGAGGTAGGGCCTGAGGGTCCCAGTCTACTAAAAAAGCAGGTCCCGTAAGTCCCAAGGCACCTAAGATGAATCCCACGGTTTACAAGAATGTCATTAGAGGGAGGCGTAAAGGCTCGCACTCTACTGAGGCAGAGATAACTGGTGTGTCCTCAAGAGCAGAGTCTGAGGAAGGTATGAGTGTGTCATCCACATATGAGCACCAAGATAAATGGTGGGCACCGTTATTAACAGGGTATGATGAAGGGATGGACCGCACCAGATTTGTATTCATAAAGAAAGACACTGTAAATCACTGGTGGGACGCAGGCACCTATTCTCCACAGGAGGTTGCCAATGAGTTAGATATCAGGTTGAGAGAGATTATGCAAAAAGTGATCACCCCCAAAGGCTCATCTATTCTGTATGATGATATTGTGCCTGAGGAGCCAAAGTACTGGGTACTGCCAGGAAAGGCTGGGAACCGGAAACTTACTAAGTTAAGTCGAGCAGATAGAGCCATAGCGTTGAGATACCGGCAGTCTCATGGTTATGAGTTCCCATACTTACCTGAACCGATCATGCAGGAGATCGAAGACCAGAGAGACACCTGGCTTAGAGACGCGGTCATCGAGCACCTACGAATTAAATTTGGTAGCACTGCTTACTTGAGGGAAGACAAAATATGTTCTGTAATGAAGGCTTGGAGTACAGACAGGAACATATTAATGCACAACATATTGTACAGACCGGAGAATGGGCCTGTGCAACCGTTCTTTGTTAAGATTGTGGATCATAATGGGCGGGAAGTGAAGAAGTATGATCCCCGTCATTATTATTGAGTTAAGGGTTCTCCATGTTGGGAGTTTTCCGCATGTTATGTCACCATCATGGGTGTTACAGTCTCGTGTACACAAAATTAATTATGTTTGTATGTTCACAGATTGTTCACCTTCAGGATGGTCCAGCAAACTAGGTCCAAGTGGGGACCATTGGATTCCACCTGAGGGAGAGTGTAGCCCTGGTAAGATTAGGGGCTACAGTATATTTCTATCCTCCTCCTGGTATAATTCCTGTTAAGGGCAGGTTGCCAGGTGTTATCATGGGTTTTCCCCACTTCAAGCACTTGACCTGAATGGTGGATGTAGGTCACCTGACCCTGTGTCCAATCAAGAGACACAGGGGCGGTGCCTGCTGATATCATAACGAGCAGTGCACTTCCTATTTAGTGACACAAGAGTGTTGTGTAGTGAGTTAGCTAGTGAGGAGAGGAGAGTGAGCAGCCTATGAGTAGAGCTGATAGAAGGTAGTGAGGTGGACCAAATACCTCTTACCCTGCATAGGGGGTAAGGGACGAGCTAGCCCCACTCTGGACAGCCCTGAGTCCAGAGTGGAGGCAGGGACCATCACAAAGGAGAAAAGCTAGTGGACATTGTATATCAACTGTACCTGCCTGCTGCTGCTGGAGACTGAATAAAGGAGTCTGCTGTTAAAAGTATCATTGTGTGAGACTGGAATCTCTCATCCCTGTGTGGGATTTCTGTGGTAGGGATTCCTCCCCGTATTCCTGGGGCTTACTACAGATGGAGGCGCTGCACCATTGAAGAAGAACGAAGGCATCCACCCCAGTAACCTGTCCTGTTGTTCCCCCATGACACCGCGGGAGACTCAGGCCCTCCTGTTGTCAGCAGGTATGCATCACACTAAGTCATGTAGCCAGACCACAGAACACCTTAGGGGGCCCGATCTGCGATTGGGTGGGGGTCCATGGGTTACATATATAATAGTATACAGTATATATTTTACAGTATACTTTCTGGGCATGCTACCCTTCTATCTGAACAAGCTCCTCACCCCTACCACACGCAGCACTTATGATCTGAGATCTGACTCCTAAAGACTGTTCATGGTCCCAAGGCTCAAAAAAGTATCCAGTCGCTCCTCCTTCTCTTACCGTGCACCCCAAAACTGGAACAACCTACCGGAGACTCTCACATCCACCACCAGTTTAAGTTCTTTTAAAACCAAAGCTGTCTCACATTTTAATCTGGTCAGTAACTGTTACATACGCCCATAATATATATTATCTTTAACTGTGCATGCAATGTCTTGTATGTAATGTATACCCTGTTCACTTATGTAACTGTATTTGTACCATGTATTATTTGTCATCTTAACTCTATGCCCAGGACATTAACTCTCAATGTATTTCTTCCTGGTAAAACATTTTATAAATAAATAAATAAAATATTATAAAGTGTGTATCAATCTCATGTATACATGTAACATTATACACAAGCTTGTAGATCAAACATAAGAGGACTATTATTTTCACGTACATAAGATGGGTAGTTCTCACAATAAACTATATGTGACATGATTAGACGTTTGACTGCATAATATTCAAGTATATTATAGGTATTGTTGATCCGCGCTCATGCTTCCTACAGTCTGGTGTAAACCAACTCTTTCCTTTTGCTGCTTCTGTGCGTGAAGATATTCCCTTTTTTTTGTTTCTATAGCAACCATTTACAAAGTCATATCCCCTTCCTCTTCTGAAACAGGCTCTGGCACACCCCTTTTTGAGCCCTGCCCTCTCTCTAGCAGTGCACCAATTATATCTAGTGACTGACTGGTCACATGATCTTCCCCGCAGAACTTTGCATCTTTGGTCCTCTTCTGCTGCACTGACGGCCATTTAGTGAACCCCGGAGCTGCATCTTCGCTGATCGAACATAGGAGAACGGATCGATAGGCAATATAGCTAATTACTTATCATTGTGTGGTATTGTATTGATGCAGATATTTAAATCCAGCCTTATAATACCAACTTGACTCTGCCATTATTTTCCCATTCAGACTCACCATATAATTTTACTCCTCACTTACTTTTTTATTACAAACTTTATAGACATCTCATCTTTTAATTGTTTACATCTTACAAACATTGCATATGGAAATCATCCTTGCATATTCCATTCATGAGCATGCAGCGATATTAACTGCAGCTATATAACACATTGCCTAAATCTGTTTTCATGGGTTATTAAATATCCATTTCAGATGAAAGATTTACGGATCATACCGCGTGCCAACCATGGTCTTACTCATTGCCGTGCAGTATAGAGTCGTGACTTTTTACCAACCGGCAATTCTTTACTCCATGCTAAACCAGAATACAGTATGGTCCATTTCAATATCATGAAAAACTCAGGCAATTCATACAAAAACATCCACACTTTTTTTTGTATTATCCTTTTTCTGAATTAATTCAATTTTTTCTACGTAGTTCTTTTTTGTATAACTCAGATTTGTATTGGTTTTTAATGCAGTTCAGAAACATAGCAATAATTCACTGATTCGTTTACTAACCAATGTCAATCACTTTTAACAAACAATTCAGGGAAAATTAAAGTCGAAATCCAACATAAAAAGTGCGGAAGGGGGGAGGATGGGAGGGAGGGGAAGGAGGGGGAGTGGGAGGGGAAGGAGGGGGAGAGGGAGGGGGGGGGGTCCGTTTCCCCAATCGAAGTCATCTATAAGCAGTTGCGTGTCGTGTCTGATCCTGCCTGTTCTCAACACCCTCACAACCACAGCAGACTCTGGGTCATCCTTAGCTCCATTTCTGACATTCCTGTCACAGGAGAATGCATCTGAGACTATCAAAGCCAGATTGAGGTTTTTTCAACCCCTGGGATGTCCGTCTTTGCCAGCCATGGCGCCCAGACTTTTAGAAAATTTTCGCCAGTCTCCTTTATTAAACTTGTCAATTTTTCCATCTGGCGCACAAACCAAATTCTGTTTACTCTAGTGCAGCACCAAAGGAGAAGGGCCAGACATCCAGTCATTGCATAGGGTTGCTGTCTTTGCCTTTGTCAGCTTCCGCCGCATGGACGTTGGCACCGGAAGGTATCTCCATCTGTATCGAAGAATCCCTGGATAGGCCTTTGAACACCTCCGCGAAAGGTAGGCTCATCCACCTCTCAGGTCTCACGGTCACGGTCATCGGTAACGGGCTCCGCTGTCGAGCAGAGTTGCTGTTACCATTCGGTCCGTCCTCTGTCTCGGTCGGCATAGTCGGGACACATCTGCAGGGGAAAGGCACGAATCATTTCCGAGTTCGCAGTGGCAATCAGCAAGGCCGGTCCCGGCTCATGCACCTCTGAGAACAACAGTGCCTCCTCACCCCAGGCAGTCACTTTACCTGACATCTCGTGGGCTGGTTCTGGTTTACCGACCGTCTCTGGTCCCTCTACAGGGAATGGGTCTGGAACCATCTCAGCTTGCTCTGTGGTCATCGGGTTACTCGAATTCCCTTGGGCCTCAGCTAGGGTTCACGAACCCTCCGAAGCCTCCATTGTTGAGGTACATTGAGTAGCAGCAGATCGACCGCCCAGGTATTGGGGTCGATCGCATCTTTCACTGCGACTTCCGTAGGCCTTAGTGGCGTGAGTTTCAGGAACTGTATTCTACAGCTGGCACACTTGGCTCCCCAGGTCAATTCACCACCTGGAAAAACAATATATGTCATAGGACAAGCTTTCGAGAGTTCTCCTCGCTTCCTCAGGTAATACTGAGTAGCAAAGGAATCTATGGCTAAAACCCAGAGATGTACTGTAGATAAGGTAGGGTGAGAAAGTGGTGTTTGAAGACATAGGAAGGGTAATAAAACGGTGATGGGACAGCATGAAGGGGGAAGGGGATGCTGTGGGGGAGGGGGAGGTGTGGAGACATTGGCAGAGGCAGGCAGGATAATTAGAAACAATTTTGATAGTGTGTGAGAAACTCCATATCCGCATTAAGTCCTCTTGTTTTGGTGTAATTCAGAGTTCAAATGTTTTCCGTTCTTGGGTGCTGTGGCATGATGACCGTGGTTAGTGAGGAGGCAACACAATTCTTCCGGTGAACTAATATGGTGGTGGTTTTAATTGTCCAAAAATATAACAAAACAATAGGTGCTCTGTCCCTTTAAGTTAAACAAAACATCAAACCAAAAGCCTATCCCAGTTAGGCTGCACTTTTGTTTAGTTAGTTCCCCTATCTACCTGGCTGGCTGGCTAGCTTAACTAGACCACACCAACAATGTTCAGTAACACCAGTTGGCTCCTTACCTTTATTCCCCTTGGGACAGCTTAAATATGAGCAGCCCATGATCACATTGAGCATCCTTGGTCACATTTGTTGCACTGAATCATATACACCACGTTCCTGGATGTGCAGCTGTATGTTCTTTAACATTGAGGTTTCCATGGTTGTGACTGGCTTTGGGATCTTGGCATATATGTTTGCAGAGTTTACAACGTGTGGTGTGCCAACCGGTTTTGTGCCATTATCAGTGTCTTTAAGTTCGTTATGAAGTTTTCTGTTGACTAATTTCTGTTTGAGGTTTGGTGACTGCGGAATGCAAGAATGGGAGGTTTGGGAAAGATTTATTTTAATGTCGCATCCTCTGCCAGCATGGGCTGCAGAGCTTTGATAATTTTTTGTATTCCCTCTAGGATAGGGTTGTACAGTATGTGGCCACTAGTGGTATATGTGTGGTAGGTTCCTTCTGTCTGTATTGTAACAGGTGGGGATTTTAGAGCAGATGTAATAGTTCTGGTAATAGTTTTTGGCTTGTATCCCTTCTGTCTGAACGATTCGGTCAGGGTTGTGAGATGTCTGTTTCTGTGTCAGACTTCAGTGTCAGCGCATATGCGGTGGCATCTTTAGCCAAGGGAATAATTGAGCCATTCTGTCTGAGCCACTGATTGAGCCACCTGTGCAGGGATATCCTTAAAACCTGACCAGTTTGTGACCCTTGGGGACTGGGGTTATCCACCATTGCCCTAGCTTATTAAACATGAGCCAGTATATTTTTCTCTAATTTCATTGTTCTTATACAACTGCACCTTACAAATACCTTAAACGTATGTGTATGGCTCTCTCATATTGCTGTTTGTTATTCTCTTCCTCCTTTTTTGTACGCTGTTTTGGGGTAAATACATCATTTAAATGGCTCTTCTTGAGTGCATTAGCAATACTCTTACTCTTCAAGTTGGAGAATTGGGGACTTTTTCCGCTCCTCATAATTTCACGAATCCACCAGCATTCATACAGTATACTGTAAATTCACTCAAGCATTGTCAACTCATTGTGCATTCAAATGTGCCCCCCTCATCCCCAAAAAAGACAACTTTAAATAACAAAAAGGTTTAGGAAGGTAGCAGTTGCCTGTCCCACAAAAATGTGTGGCCACACAAGAATACAGTTTGTGGAGCTTCTTTCCTAACAAGTATATACAGTGCCCTAAAACAGGGGTGCTCCTCTCCCGTTCTCAAGCCCCGCGCCCCCCAGCAGATCAGATTTTAAGGATATCCCTGCTTCAGCACAGGTGTCTCAATCAGTACCTGCACAGCACAAGTGTCTCAATCAGTCTCTTCTTCAGCACAGGTGGCTCAATTAGTGGCTCAGTCTCTGACTGAGCCTCTGATTGAGCCACCTGTGCGGAAGCTGGCATATCCTTAAAACCTGACCTGTGGGGTGTGGGGGGTTTGAGAACGGGTGTTGAGCCCCCTTGCCATAAAACAGTGCTGCCTGCTACCTCCTATTTTGTTGAAATGTGCCCAAAACTTTTCTGCTCTCTTAAAAATGTCTTGATTTTGCTTATTGAAGAGAATGACCCTTGGTCACATGGACCTTTTTAAGTACCGGCTTTTGTGCATCATTTTGCTGAAATGGTTGATTTTGGAGTAACTTCTCCGAAAACCGAGAAACCGTTCTCCCTTCTGCAAAAAAAAAAAAAAAAACAGCAATGAAGATCTAAAAACATCCATTTTTTTGCAGAAAATATGTCAATTATTTTGGGAACCAAAGTCAGAGACATTTGCATTACTCTACTGGATATACAGTTTGGCTTGTTAGAAAAATACTTTCATTATTATTGTTCATACATAAACTATATTATTTTCTATGCAGGCTCAGTGGGAAGAGAAAGCTGCTCAATAGAACATTTCTTTTTGTAAGGACTTTTAAAACTAGAAGTACCGTTTTGTCAGGACCTTATGAAGTGATAGATGAAAACCTTTGTGAAAGATGTGACTAAACCCAGGCAAATGCAGTTATTTCTGCGAGTTGCTGACTTTCACAGCATATTGACAGATTTACTGCGGATAAATATAAATGTTAATTTGGCTATACTGTACAAAATGCTTGATATTATTTTCTGCAACAAATCTGCAGTTTGTCACCTTGTTCCCAGGCTTATTTTCCCAAAGTAAAAAAAAATAAATAGCCGTGTGTGCTGTTTTTATGTAATGCGTTTTTTTATTTTTTTATTTAAATATATATGGTATTATCTCACAATTTGGGTATTATTTAAGTCCCCTCTTCAACTAATTAGTTTTTCTTTTCACAACTACTGTATGTCAGTGTATTTTTTTATATATATATATATCATCCATACAGTATACTCTGCCTTTGAGATCAGGTAAATCCTGTTTTTCATTGGGATCAGGCAGGTACAAAACACAAATTGCTGAATTGCTTTGTTTAGTCCTATTTGAAGCAAGCTGTTTATTTCAGGCAGTCTAAGCAGCTTAAAAAACAAAACTTTTATTATTTATTTAATATTTGCAGCCTTCGATTACCTTTATGAAAACGAATTACCTAAGCTGCCGATCGATTAGTTCTCCCGCGATCGATCAGCAAAATCCTATTTCCCAGGGTTCACTAAATGGCTGCCTTTCATTTTGAAATCAATCCTTCAGTCGGTGTAACTCAGTAGCTACAGATGCAGCGGCCGTTATTCGAACAAATCACGGCGCTGTTTTCGTGTGCGCTGCTGTACTCCACGCAGCAAATCGCCCCAGGCGCACGCGTTTATTGCGGTTGCTTTGTTTGAATTTCATGGATTCAGTTTCTTTGTGTGCAATGAAATGAATGAATTATAATGTGTACAGTACTGTGCTACTGTGTCAATTGCAGGTGTTTAAAAACAAGAACACTAAAATGCCATTTTATGCTCTCGCCTGCACTCACGTCTTAAGGCGGTAAGGTTGGAAGAAATCCTGCATCTGTACAATGTATCCTTATATTACTAAGGTAACATTATCTATTGTTACAGTTTGCAGTTCAAACTTATGGGAATATTGGCAACAAATGATCACAAACAGGAAAGTGTTGCAAAGATCTTGCACTGCTGGGGACGTGTGCGAAAACCTGTTATAGGAATCAAAGGACGCTCACTATATTAAAACTCATTAAAAATGGCATTAAGAGTTGAATTTTAAAATAAAAAAATGCAGTAAGTATTATCTAATACTACGGAACTGATTTATTTAAAAAAACACCCGTAGGATATTGCTTGGATTGCTCCTTTAAATCCTTTTCATTTCCAGTGTCTTTTGCATATTAGCCATCTAGGTTTTATATTTATAACGTGTGGACTGATACTCCTTTACTGTCATATTTTTCATCCACTGTAAGCTACTACAATTTTATTTTCCTATATTGTCCACTGTAAATACAATAATATAGTGCACTGCTCCCATGTAATAACAAGGTGCCGGTCCCTCTGAGAATACTCTGAATCCATGCACAATAGAAAAAGTTGGGGCGCAAATTGTTAGGTGGGTCCCGCTACAAATTTAGTTGGTTAATTTATTGCTGCCGGGGTGAATGATATGGGATTCTCAGTTCCCTGCAGCATCCAGTGGAAGAAAGATAAATCACCCGAGGGCATTAAACATACCTATTTATGAGAACCTTAATTATTCAGAAGCAGTTCGTACCAGGATCTCCAAGAACGCAACAGTATGCAGATTCAAAATATGTAAAAAAATCTATTTAATAAAAAACGTCGTACATTGAATGATAACACACCAAACATACAGGCATACCCCGCATTAACGTACGCAATGGGACCGGAGCATGTATGTAAAGTGAAAATGTACTTAAAGTGAAGCACTACCTTTTCCCCACTTATAGATGAATGTACTGTACTGCAATCGTCATATACGTGCATACTGATGTAAATAACGCATGTGTAACAGGCTCTATAGTCTCCCCGCTTGCGTACAGCTTCGGTACAGGTAGGGAGCCGGTATTGCTGTTCAGGACGTGATGACAGGCGCATGCGTGAGCTGCCGTTTGCCTATTGGGCGATATGTACTTACTCGCGAGTGTACTTAAAGTGAGTGTACTTAAAGCGGGGTATGCCTGTATATATATTAGTGTACCTTCGTCAGGATGAAAGGAATCGTGTGCGAAACGCGTTGAGCCCTTTACAAGCCACTCGTCTTGAGCACTATTCATTACATTAATATATTGTATTTACCATTATCACTGATATTCACATTGCACTTCCATAGCAAAGCGCCTTTTCACTATTCTTTTCTTTTTTCATTATTGCATAACACCATGGTAGTTCTCCAGCCCTTGAAGCCCCAAGAGCCCCTCCCAATCTCCTTGATCCTCTTGTAGAGAAAAGGGTATCACACTGTTTCACAATCATCAAACTCAATTTGATGGAGTGTCAGCTTTTATACATGGGGGGAGGGCTGGTAACCCCACCCCATAACAGAGCAGGTCCAGGTAATGACAGGCATCCCACCATATACATGTGACCAAGTCAGTACCCTCCCCAGGTATGACACTCCAACTGCCGGTTTAGGCCTGCCCCTGGATAAGGCAACATGGTACCCATCCAGGCTGCAACAGCAGGCTAGGCCCTGCGCAGGAGTTTAACACCAACACTGCCTGTTCCTATCAGGACTTATAGTGTTGAAGGCTATAGCCAAGGGCACTTGGCTACACACGCTTTATTTTAAATACAGTAACATAAAAGACTGGTGTCCACTCTTTCTGGAGCCTGCTGGCAGAGTCTTGTACAATTCTGATAAGAAAAATAAATCAGATGTTAATTTTGGTATATAAAGCAGTACAGTATCACAGTATGGGAAATCGACACATAGAGAAAGAGACAACAAGGAATTCTAAGTACTTTTTACAAGAGAAGCAAAATCAGGTTTTCAGATCCTTAACTGAAAAGAATCACACGAATCATAAGGATATAAATGTTGAGTTATAGTTAAAGTATATTTCAATGAGTCCCATCCCAAATTTTCTAAAAGGATTTTCATACCAACTACATAGGGTTCCTAATAAGCCTAAGACACCAACCTAATGACTGGAATGGTGTCAGACCCAACAGCACTAGAACCCACAACCACTGCTTTTCTGGGTCACAGCTCTAGCAGTGTGAGCCAAGCCAACTGATGGCTAGCACTAGAGATGGTAAAGAAAAGCTAAACAAGAGGGAATCAGAACCTATGCAACTTGGGATGCTCCAAGTAAAATGGGTGCAAATGCTAAAGCACATAGTGAAGGTATGGGTGCAACAGGCAAAAACCTAGTCAAGGCAACAATGTAGTGAGCATGGAGGGAGCCATGCAAACCAAGACACAATGCAATCAAATTAATGCAAAAAAGTCATTTAATGACTGAGCACAGTCATAAACATCCAACGTTTCGGTGCCAACCCTGATGAAGGTGCTTGGCACCGAAACGTTGGATGTTTATGACTGTGGTAAGAAATCTGAGAGCAACATGATACTGTCATTTATATCACAGGATACGGTACACACCTTTTGTAAAGGCTCATACAGCATCTAACTAAGCTTAGAGGGATACAGCAATTACTAAGTCTGATTGGTTTCATCAGGCTCGAGATATAAAGCAAAATGAAAAAGCATAAACCAAACAAACTTATTGAAACGTGAACAGATGCAAATATTTGGCTGAATATCAGCCTTATCTGGCCCCCACTCCTACATGCTGGTCTTATATACGCTCTCTAGAGCTGTTTGAAACCTGGTGTGTGGAGAAATATGGCGCAAACTAGTACGAGGTGATGATACTGTGAAATTAACCCAATGTAACCTGTGCAATAAAATACAATGTAAAACAACAAATAAAAAATCCCAAATATAATATTGGGGATCTTTGTGCTCAAAAAAATAAATGGCACTTTCTATGAGTCCCTTCTGGTATTTTCCAATAAAGAGCTCAGCATGTAAACTCAGGTGCTCTTCATACTGCACCACTCCTCACTGAAAAAAAACTAAATCGTGCATGCATAGCATAAAATCGTTTACTAAAATGAACTGTCAGGAGAAAAGGAAACACACTCACTCTTTCCCTTACAAAAATCAGCATTACATGTCCTAAGGGCACATTCTCACCCACTTAGGACACATCTCGTTGACTGCATCCATGGAGTCCCCGAGTGATTGCTGATACTGCAGTATGGTATCCTCAGGGTGTCACTTCCCAACAGGGCTGCCAACTTGGGGAGAGAGCCGGGACAGGTGTCCTGGGCTCGATGGCTGCAGGGGGGGTGGCTTCTTGGTCCTCTCGCTACCCCAGCTGCGGCCCTCACTGACACTGTCCAACACCGATCTTCTGATGCGGATGCGCACCGGGCCTTCCTCTCATGCCGGAACCTGAGCCCAGCTTTCTTCCGGCGCGTATCGATGTCAGAGAGGCCCGGCGCATCAGATGCTCGTGTGGAACCGTGTCAGTGAGGGAGGCCCACAGCTGGGGGAGAGCCAGGCCCAGCTTCAAGAGAGGACCAGCAGCTGGGTCAGGCCCAACTTGCACCTCCGGCCTGGCCCAATGCAGCCACCGGTCCTGGAGGGTATTTTTTTTTTATATGTATTTGCGGGGTTGGGTTCATATGTATTTGGTGGTGGGATTTTTTGCTATGAATTTGGGGGTGGGGGTTTATATGTATTTGGGGGGTGGAAGTTTTTTTTTAAATGTATTCGGGGGTGGAGGGTTTGGTATGTATTTTGTGTGGGGGCTTGTCTGTGTTGAGGGAGGGAATGAGTGTTAGGAGGGGGATTGAGTGTGGAAAATGATGGAATGGGGGAGAATGAGAGGGGGGGAGTGAGGAAGAGAGGGAGTGAGATGAAGGGGAGAGAAATACATGTAAAGAAAGGGGGGAATAGAGGGGGCTCGTGAGATGAGGATGAGGGGGGCTAACAAGACCGCCGACATGGCGGGGGGGATCGCAAAACCGCCAACATGGGGGGGGGGGCAGTCATAACTCTAGTCCTGAGACTCAGGAAATCTGTCTGCAGCCCTGTTTCCCATCGCGTTTCGCCTTATCGTCAGCATCCGCAGAGGTTCTATAAAGCAGTTTGTAGAAATTCACAATATCGACCGTACTGTATTAAAGGGTCCAAGCAAAAAAAGTGCTGATTTATCCAAAAATTACATATTCTTGTACAATTTCATAATGGTTTATTTGATCAGGATTTAGGGCAAACAGAGGGAAGTAAAAACCTTTTTGAAAAATTGAATAATTGAAATTGGGCTGGGTAAGTGGAAATGAATCTCCAAACTCCTGTATTATGCTATGTACGGCGTGTTCAGCTCCCTTCGGACACATGGGACTGGTATCTTCCCAGTATTTTGCATTGGGGCAATAGTTCATGACCTACAATCAGGTTTATAGGGTTGGCGCTGCTATTGAACAGCTGCCAGCCTGCGGCAGTTAAACACACTTCTTGATTTCCATTATTATTATTTTTTCCATTTAAATACATGCAAAGCTAATCTTTTTCATCTTGAATTCTTTAGGGGGGAAATAATTTCTATTTGTTTTGTTCCACTCTATCAGACACACTCGCTATAAGATTAAATGATAACAGTGGACCTAATAATAAAAATACAATATAATGTAATGAAAGTAATGTAGATCTAATCCCCTGTTTTTATTGCATCCTGAGTGCCTTTGGTTCTATTATTTTCCTGTGCCTTTGCCTTTGCCTTATTGATGTATTGTCAAGAAAACGAAAGGATTTGTAAAGATTATGGTATTATGCGGTCGTGAACATTTTTGCTCGGGGCATCTTTAATTACAAAATGCTAAAGCTGGCTGCATTTCTTGCTGTGGGAACAAACACCTTCAAGTCACCAAATGACATTTTATTTGTAACTGTTTAATTGTAAGCTTTGTTTTTTTAACTATAATTTTAAAGTAGTGTTTCAGGCAGGGACCTTTAACGGGCAGGGACCTTCAACGGGCAGGTCAAGGGCCAAATATGCCCGCGATGGGATCTTGGACTCTCTGCTCATTAATTTCATACTTGTCGCTTTGGGAGCAATTTTTCATACTGAAACTCACTTGTAAGTTAAGTCACTGGTGCTCAACTCCAGTCCTCAAGCCACCCCACCCCCCCCAAACCGGTCAGATTTTCAGGATATCCCTGCTTCAGCACAGGTGGCTCAATCAGAGGCTCAGTCAAAGACTGAGCCAATGGGCCTGAAGCAGGGACTGTTTGTGCCACCTGTGCTGATGCAGGGACTGTTTGAGCCACCTGTGCTGAAGCAGGGATATCATAAAACCTGACGAGGGGGAGGAGGGGGAGGTTGAGGACGGGAGTTGAGCCCCCCTGAGTTAAGGCACTGTAAGTATAAAGTATATTGTGCCGATTTTATAAATGCTTGTAAAATTTGGCAATACTGTATATTAATTCTCAGGGTTTTCAATGTATCTAGATATGCGTTACAATAAGCTTCTTGCCCTTCTGCGCCCAAATGTTTTGTGATCTGGCCCCTTTGGATAACTAGCTGAAGAGCACTTGTTTATGGCATATCAATTGCATTGTAAAGCAGAATCCTGAAAATCGAAGAGAACGGCCTTAGTGCACCATATTGCAGTAACGATTTAATAAAGTCATTATAGTTTATTAGATTCCAAAGTCCTATATATATATCCCCTCAAACCCACCTTCCAAACAACATGTGGAGAGGCACCTACACAAAAAGGATCACATCTGAGATACCTGGGATACATGCTAATAGGAGTCATTTGCATACACTTTGCATATCCTATTAGAAGGTGGGGTTGAGGGAATATATATAGCACTTGGGAATCTATTAAAATAGGTCTCTCTCTCAGAGGCTGGAACTTCTGGTCAAAGCGATTTAAAAGGTGGCAGCTGGCAGAATTGCATACATTCAAACAAAGGTAGACAATGTCCTTTTTTGAAACCAAGCCACTGTCATGGAAAAAAAACCAGTTCACACTTATTATTATTTAGGCAAAAGCAATCTGTTGAGAAACTTTATTGAAGCGGCCGCTTGCAAGGGTGCATCTAATACAAATCAAACATTGCTGTCTGACTAACACAAAATACACTGCTGACATGGTCCAAAAAAGTCTAATACCCCAAAAGGGGCGGGCATGCATAATTTCATATATCTGTGACCCGGTCTCCCCTGGGACCCCCTTCATCCCATTATCTTCTGCTGCGGCTGCGTCCGGCAGCGGAAGATGGGGAGAGTGTGGGGAGGTCTGCGGGCAGCTAGAGCGGTTCATGGTTCATGTGTGGTTCATGTATATGTCAATTTATGTGCTTATAGTAAAGTATTCTTGTTTTACCATGTTTGACCATATTATTGTGTATTGTTCATGTAGCCATGGTCCCTCCAGTCCCCCTGTCTGCCGGTTTCTTTCCCCCCTGCGTGCGTGCTGCTGCGGGGGCGAGCGCGTTCCTGGGGGGTCTCCCGGTGGCAGCTGCAGCAGGACGCCGCCATGTTTAATGTGTTCGCGCAATGTGCAGAGGTTGGCAACAGTAGCGGTGGCCATTACATGTTTGCAAGAGCTCTTGGAAGTTGCGCATGCTCAGTTAAGAGTAGCGGCGGCCATTACAGCGCCGTAGAGATCGCGCACGTGGCGCTAAGAGAGAAGAGGTCCTGAGTGGACTACGATTCCCAGCAGCCTCTGGGCACTGCCCTTTCACCCCTGTCACATGCAGTCAGACAGCCACTAAGGCTGACAGATTCTCATGCTGCAAAGAAGATACAATGTTGTATGCAGACAGGGAGTGTCAGTTAGGAGCTGGGACACAGAGAGGGGAGGGTGTGTTTGTGCATGGAGGAAAGTAGCCTCCTGCACTAGGCCAGAAGTCTCCCCTTAGGACCCAGCTAGACCCCACTCCCCTTCAGCTTGTGACTGCTTTAGGCAAGGCCCCTTAGGTAGGGACTTTGCCCTGTTAGCAGTCAGTTTAGTCTGTTCAGTCAGTGACACAGCTGCAGTGCTGTGTGCTCTGACAAGAAGGGTCAGTGTACATGGAATCATTCTCTTTGGCTGCAGAGATAAGAGACTTTCCAAAGGTGGATCACAGGAGTCACCCACCGCCAGGCAGATTTGCAGGACGTCACAGAGGAGATCGCAGAGCGGCAGATCCTTTGTGAAGAATCTGCAGCCTCAGGTGCTGGAGCACTGGGGCAGGTATCGTATGTATCGTGCACCAACATACCGGTACATCAGGCGCTGATCCCACCTATAGGTTCTGGGTTTGTTAAGTGGACTCGTGGGACTCTGGGTACACGGTGTTGGGGAAGGTATAAGGTGTGGTGTTAAGGCACTGTGAGATAGTGTGCCTGTGGGTAGTTGTGCCTGTGAGTGTCATAGAAGGACTCTGCCACTATTATTATTGCTATGTGTATTGTGTTATGTTTGATTCTGCATATAGTAAACGGTTATACTTATACTCCTGTGTATGTGGTTACTATATGTGGGTCCTGTGTAGGGAACATTCTACACTCCTAGAATCCTACATAGGTGGAGGCGCTGACTGAAGAAACATTCCAGAGAAGCACCCCAGGTTCCCATCAGCGGAGGCTCAGGCCTCCTGTGAACCTGCAGGTATACGCACCACACCTGGTAACATATAGGTTCCCCCTCACATACACTCTATATGCGATTGGGTGGGGGAATACCCGTTACATTCATATATGGTCCTGCACGGGGTTATCCCACATAGTATTTTTTTAAAGTTTATTTGAAGTCCTTAGCCAAGTTTGCATTGGCAATATGGCTTCAAGAAGGCACTGTATCTCCAGATATCCAAACTATGTACAATAACTGTAAATGATTTAATCCCCAGTGAAAGGTCAAACAGGACTCTCTAAAGCAGATTGTTCTTCTGAATTGCGAATCTGCACACAAAAATACCGAATGCCTTGGGTAGAGGCAAACTTTTGTAACTGCCATTGCTTTTGTGAGAAGTACATTACCTTACAATCCACCCTTGAACAAAACATTTTGCCTTTTTGAATAAAGGGCAGCAAAAAAGGCTGCAGGTGATGAAAATTGGGGAGATTATAGATAGTGCAGGCTGCATCTATTGATAACAAAAGGTCACACGTTCGTTCTGTGGAATATTCTGTCATTTTAGAAGGATTTACTTATCTCCAGTGCCCAGTTGCAATGATCAATGACTGGAGAACATGTGTGAATGTGTTTGGGTGTACTTATAAAGACGTAACCCATTCAATTCCAGGGGGGCTGCCAGCACTGCAAGACCCTCCAGTACTGAAACAGTTATACATGACCCATACACTTTACTGGGAGTTTGGCCTCTTTCCTCTCTTAGTGAAGCATAAATAGGAGGGAAAGGTGTGAGAAAGGGAGGAGGGAAGAGAAGAGGGGGACTTTCAAACCACAGCAAGGAAGAAAAGCAGGAGGTTTAATAGACAGAAGAGAAGGTCTCGTAAATTCTACTCAACCATTATACATTCAGGCAAATGCGGTGTCCTTAATCCATACAGTATGTTTATAGTCTATTGCAGAACCTGAGGCTTAACCGTTTCCTCATCCACATTATTTTCACTGAGATGAAAGTAGATAGGTTGAATCTCATCAAAATGTGTGTGTGTGTTTCTTTTAACTGCTCATTGTTTTAATTTGATCTGCCTAATCGGAATACTTGCACGAAGTTCCCGTTACCACCTTAGTTACCTGTGTTCTCCTTTGTAACTGGCTGTCTTTGCACTAAGCCAGATGGAAATCATTTGAAACAGAGATTTCAAAACAATCTATATGATATATGTTTTCTTTGCTGATCCTTTAAAGAGACAATTAAAGCAATATCCTACTTTTTTTTAATCAGTTCTGTAGTATTAGATGATATTTACTGCATTTTGTTTTATAGTTCAACTCTTTCTGTCATTTTTAATAAGTTTTAAAACAGTGAGCATCCTTTGATTTCTGTAGCAGGTTTTAGTACACTTCCCCAGCAATGTAAGATGTTTGTAACATTTTCCTGTTGCCCATACTCCCAGCAATTTGAGCTGCAAACTGTTACAATATATACTGTTAGTTTAGTAATATAAGAATACATTGTAGCTGCTGAGTAACACTCACTGCAGGATTGATTGAAATTGAAAGGCAGCCATTTAGTGAACCCTGGGAAGCAGGATCTTTGCTGATCAATTACAGGAGAACTAATCAATCAGCAGCTAAGGTTATTCATTTTCAATAAAGGTAATCAAAGACTGCATTATTTAAACAAAAACAAAATTGTTTTTTTTTTTTTAAGTGCTGCTTGGACTGCCTCTGTTTTATAGAGACCTGACAAATAACTTTATATATTTAATATCTTCTGTTTATTAAGAGATCACCTAATACCTATATTTGCAGATAGGGGTTTTCCTTTTTTTTTATCAGGTGCAAAAGAACAACATTTGACAAATTGCTCTAATGTTTCACTGATTTCTTCAAATAATATTATAATATAGTAATATTAGCTATTATGAAAACAAACTACATATAAATCTGTGAAAGATGAACAGAAGACGTTCAACTTCAGCTATGCAGGTCAAAGGTATGCTTCATCACATAATGGTATAGGTGTAATTGGGTGGGGGGAAGAGGGTGGGGTGAGGAGGGGGGAGGGAGGGCTGCCAAACTCCCTCATCTTTAAATAGCCTACCCTGGCTTAAATCTTTTTTATTAGTCAGTGACCACTTCAGTACTGTACTTTTCCCTCCTCCATTTAAATTCCAAACCTTCATATTCTCCACATCCTCCAATCCGTAGGGCACAATGTGTACTTAGAGCAGTAGGGAGGTGTCGCAGTGATGCATGTTTACACTTGGTCACTGCATTGTATGTGTAGATGCATGCTAAGGCCATGCTAAGGTACTGGAGAAAGAAGAGGAGGGGTAGGCACTGTTTTGTATTCTCAGCTTGCAATAAGATTGTAATGAAACCTTTCATCCTTCCTGTGCCATGACATCTTATTTACTGCCTTTAATATACCGTGTTTCCTCGATTCTAAGACCCACCATCGATTTAGCAAAAAAATTAGGGGGAAAAAGAAACACTACATTAAATGCGCAGAAAAAAAGTTCATTAGGAGATCATGTGATACTCACGTTGAGTCCCGGGTCTTTCGCGAAGTTGTTGCGCTCTCTCTGCACCACTGCTTATCCGGCCACTTCTTCCCCCCACCACCTCCGACGGGTGCGGACAAGTTCCCGCTGCTGCTCATCAACTCCCAGGTAACAGCATGGCGGCTGAATCCCTCCACCGTCCTCCTTCCTGGCTTACAAGGGCTTAACGGCTGGCGGGTGTGGTGGTGTGAGTTCGGGGAGGGCAGGTCCCGTACGCACACCAGCCAACCCTTCCCTGGCCAGAGGGTCGCCGGAAGCTTAACAGCTGGCTATTTTGGAGGGAGGAGTTCTGGTCCCGTTCACACTTGCCCGCCAGGCCGGGTGGGAGAGCTTAACGGCCAGGGTTGGAGTCGGGTAAGGCCTCGGCCAGGGTGGTGCTGAGCGGGTGGGCGTGCTCACGCTGGCTGCGATGAAACAGATTGCGGCAATGTGTGTGGCCAGCATGAGCAAGTGCCTGCGCCCACTCGGCGCTTAGAGCAAGCAAAATTGGTTTTGCTGCTCATAAGCCCAGCCACGAATCACCTGGCCGAGCAGGGCGCAGCGCACAAGCGCCAGCGCGCCAGTTCCCTGCCTGGCTGCAGCCTAAGGCCTCGGCCATGTTTACCGCTTGCTGGCGGAAGCGTGCTGACGCGCGCTCCCGCTCAGCGCTGAGCCCCTACAGCCGCAATTAGAGCGGCTTTAGTAGGGGCTCATCTGCGCTTCTGCGCAGGTCCAATGAGGGCGAACCAGCTCCGTGACGTCACTGGCCCGCCCCCGGCCAGTGATGCGCCCGCCCCCTGATGGCCCGCTGACAGCGCGTGCGGTAAGCAACCGCAAGGCCAGGGAAAGCACCCGCTTTCCCTGAGCCTCAGCGCGCCTCAGCGAGCAAGCAGGGAGCCTGGCCAAGGCCTAAGTCTGCTGGGCTGCTCCTGGGTGCTGGAAACCCTTGTAAGCATCCCCGCTGCGGCTGCTCCAGCAGCACCCCCTTGCAGCCTCGTGTTTTTTAAAACATTGATTCTAAGACGCATCCCAATTTCAGATGTGAAAAGGGGGAAAACGGTGCGTCTCAGAATCAAGTAAATACGGTAGTTTCTTATTCAGTTCTTAGGATCGGATTTATACATTTAATGCAATCCTATTATGTTTACCTCTTCTTCCTTTCACTGCATTTTGTCCATCCTGCTCTATTTTAACTGAAACCTAACTATACACAAAACAATTCTGAATGTGTGCTTTCAAACTATCCCATACTACTGTCCCTTTGCTGTCCCTTTGCTGTCCCTTTACTGTCCCTATACATAAGTGGTACAGAAAGTATAACTACAGGCATACCCACATTAACGTACGCAATGGGACCGGAGCATGTATGTAAAGCGAAAATGTACTTAAAGTGAAGCACAACCTTTTTCCCACTTATCGATGCATGTACTGTACTGCAATCGTCATATACGTGCATAACTGATGTAAATAAGGCATTTGTAACAGGCTCTATAGTCTCCCCGCTTGCACACACCTTCGGTACAGGTAGGGAGCCGGTATTGCTGTTCAGGACGTGCTGACTGGCGCATGCGTGAGCTGCCGTTTGCCTATTGAGCGAGATGTACTTACTCGCGAGTGTACTTAAAGTGAGTGTCCTTAAACCGGGGTATGCCTGTACGTTCTTTATAGCAGATTTAACTCACATTCGATACATGCTGAGTATGGGGGAATAATAAAATAATCTCCATGTATACTGAGGGATTTATGAGATTCTGGGCCTATGCAGTAAGCTCCAATAAGCATTTATCTGCAAAAAAGCCTACAGCGATTCAGTAAGCCCTGATAAATCGTCAAACTCGTGCAATTCTAGTAGCCCCGATTAACTTATCGAAGCTAATCGCGGCTCTAGTGTAGATATCCTCCCAAACTTGTGCCTCCACGAAAAGTTGTCAGGCAGGTGGTGAGAAGCTGCCGATAAGCGACGAGAGGGGACTTCTGCATTTTTCCTACATCGAATTGATGCCAGGGTCTCCGGCGCTGATATCCATTAATATCAGCACCGAAGACCACCGGCATGAATCCCATGCATTAAAAATGCATTTGCAGGCAACTTCATTACCTTAGAGGCTAACCGCTAAGTCAATGAAGGGTTTAAGGAACAACAGCAGCTTTATTGGGGGCAGAGGGGGTAAGTGAAGTGGTACTTGTCCCGTCACTCACCCCTCTGCCCCCAATAAACATTACAATATGAACAAACCACCAATACACGACACACTCACCCCCTGTGACCCCACATAAAACCATCATTTATTTTTTATCCACAGGATTGATACCAGAGGCCGGCGGGGGTCCACGGGTGATCCCTTTTTGGGGTCCGTGGGCCTCTAGGTGGTCCCTGCGGGTGTCCTGGGGCACAAACGGGGTCCCCAGGTGGTCCCCATGGTTGTTTGGTGGTCCCCACGGGTATCTGGGGACCCTTGAGTGGTTCCCACGGGTGTCCAAGGTGATTAGGGGGTTAAGGGCAATTAGATTGTATATTTGTATGTATTCTTGCTGGCATCAGAGGACATGGACCTGCAGTATGCTGACGAGGATGTCCTTCATGATGGCAGGGGTAAGTAGAAATGTTTATTTACTTTATTTATGGTGCCTGCTAATGTTTTATTTAATAATGGGCAAATTAGCTATTATCCATATCTGGATAATAGTTATTTTGCCCTTTACTGTACTGTATGTGTGTGGGGGAGAGGGTGGGAGGTGTATTTATTGCAATGTCCATTTTTTTTTTGCCACAGGATTGTTACCTCAGGCCAGTGGGGACCCGCGGGGACCACCTGAGGAAACCCTGACACTCACGGGGACAACCCTAGGACCCCTGGACACCCACAGTGACCACCTTGAGGACACCCAGACACCTGCAGGGACCACCCGCGGACCTCGTTGGGGCCCCCAAACACCCGCAGGGACCACCTAGAGGCCCACAGACACCCGCAGGGACAACCCGGGGACCCCCACGACCCAAGAACCCACTTCACTCACCCCCTCTGCCCTCAATAAACCTGCCGTAACCCCTTCATTGCCTTAGTGGCTATCCGCTAAGGTAATGAAGCTGCTTTAATGTAATTGTTATTAGTGTGCGGGAGCAGGGGGTCTCCTGAGATGAACCACATTGATTTCAGCCCTGGGGACCCCCTGCTTACTGAGTTACAGATATAGGGTTCCGGTATCTCCTTCATTATTTAAATCCCCCGGTCACATGACGCGGACAATTTAAAAATGGCGGTGATACCGGCACCTGATGCCCCATACCAAGGCCTGTAACTCCGGAAGCAGGGGGTCCCTGAGGCGTAAATCAATGCAGTTTCAGCTCAGGAGACCCCCAGCTCCCGCACACTTAATAAAAACTACATTAAAGCAGCTTCATTACCATAGCAGATGGCCGCTACAATAACGAATTTGTTTAATTTTTTTATTTGGGTTTTATTACTAGTGTTGATTTGAGGTCCGGGGGCCCCCTGCTTCCCGAGATACAGGCCCCGTTATGGGGTGCCGGTATCTCCTAAGCATTTGATTCCCACGGCCACATGACGCGGGACATTTAAATGAATAGGAGATACCGGTACCCCATAACGGGGCCTGTATCTCGGGAAACAGGTGGTCCCCGGACCTCAAATCAACGCGGTTCTGCTCCGGAGACCCCCTGCTACAATACACATGTATCAAATGTTATATTAAAAACGGTTGATCTCTGGCAAGATTTGCGCCGGAACTCACGCTGCCGGGGAAAAAAAATTCCCGGGTGAGTCCTTTTCAGAGAGCCGATCCGCACATCGCCGGCTGCTCGCCAGTTTTGCAAATGTTGCTATCACAGGTATTCTGGGCTTTCTGCACACCGTGACAGCAACGCCGTCAAAAATGGCGATTTAAAAAGAGAACGGCAATTTTTTTTATCAGCGCTTAGTACATAGGCCCCTATGTGTCAATAAATATCATAATTATTTCTCCAATCTGTTTAGAAACCGATGGACCTCCACCCTTACTGTACATCCACCCTTACTGTACATCCACCCTTACTGTACATACACCCTTACTGTACATGCATCCTTACTGTACATCCACCCTTACTGTACATCCACCCTTACTGTACATCCACCCTTACTGTACATCCACCCTTACTGTACATGCATCCTTACTGTACATACACCCTTACTGTACATCCACCCTTACTGTACATCCACCCTTACTGTACAACCACCCTTACTGTACATCCACCCTTACTGTACATCCACCCTTACTGTACATGCACCCTTACTGTACATGCACCCTTACTGTACATCCACCCTTACTGTACATGCACCCTTACTGTACATGCACCCTTACTGTACATGCACCCTTACTGTACATCCACCCTTACTGTACATCCACCCTTACTGTACACCCATCCTTACTGTACATCCACCCTTACTGTACATACACCCTTACTGTACATGCACCCTTACTGTACATGCACCCTTACTGTACACCCATCCTTACTGTACATGCACCCTTACTGTACATGCACCCTTACTGTACATGCACCCTTACTGTACATGCACCCTTACAGTACATCCATCCTTACTGTACATCCACCCTTACTGTACATCCACCCTTACTGTACATCCATCCTTACTGTACATCCACCTTACTGTACATGCTCCCTTACTGTCCATCCACCCTTACTGTACATGCACCCTTACTGTACATGCACCCTTACTGTACATGCATCCTTACTGTACATGCACCCTTACTGTACATGCACCCTTACTGTCCATCCACCCTTACTGTACATCCATCCTTACTGTACATGCACCCTTACTGTACATGCACCCTTACTGTACATGCACCCTTACTGTCCATCCACCCTTACTGTACATCCATCCTTACTGTACATGCACCTTTACTGTACATGCACCCTTACTGTCCATCCACCCTTACTGTACATCCACCCTTACTGTACATCCACCCTTACTGTACATCCACCCTTACTGTACATCCACCCTTACTGTACATCCACCCTTACTGTACATGCACCCTTACTGTACATGCACCCTTACTGTACACGCACCCTTACTGTACACGCACCCTTACTGTACACGCATCCTTACTGTACATCCATCCTTACTGTACATCCATCCTTACTGTACAACCACCCTTACTGTACATGCACCCTTACTGTACATGCACCCTTACTGTACATCCACCCTTACTGTACATCCACCCTTACTGTACATCCACCCTTACTGTACATCCACCCTTACTGTCCATCCACCCTTACTGTACATCCACCCATACTGTACAACCACCCTTACTGTACATGCACCATTACTGTACATCCTCCCTTACTGTACATCCACCCTTACTGTCCATCCATCATTACTGTACACCCACCCTTACTGTACATGCAACCTTACTGTACATGCACCCTTACTGTACATGCACCCTTACTGTACATGCACCCTTACTGTACATGCACCCTTACTGTACATGCACCCTTACTGTACATGCACCCTTACTGTACATGCACCCTTACTGTACATCCATCCTTACTGTACATGCACCCTTACTGTACATGCACCCTTACTATACATGCACCCAAACTGTACATCCATCCTTACTGTACATCCACCCTTACTGTACATCCACCCTTACTGTACATCCAGCCATACTGTACATCCACCCTTACTGTACATCCAACCTTACTGTACATCCAACCTTACTGTCCATCCACCCTTACTGTACATGCAGCCTTACTGTACATGCACCCTTACTGTCCATCCACCCTTATTGTCCATCCACCCTTATTGTCCATCCACCCTTATTGTCCATCCACCCTTACTGTACATCCACCCTTACTGTACATGCACCCTTACTGTCCATCCACACTTACTGTACATCCAACCTTACTGTACATCCACCCTTACTGTACATCCACTCTTACTGTACATCCACCCTTACTGTACATCCACCCTTACTGTACATGCACCCTTACTATACATCCACCCTTACTGTCCATCCACCCTTACTGTACATGCACGCTTACTGTCCATCCACCCTTACTGTACATCCACCCTTACTGTACATCCACCCTTACTGTACATCCACCCTTACTGTACATGCACACTTACTGTCCATCCACCCTTACTGTCATCCATCTTTACTGTACATCCACCCTTACTGTACATCCACCCTTATTGTACATCCTCCCTTACTGTACATCCACCCTTACTGTACATCCACCCTTACTGTACATCCACCCTTACTGTACATCCATCCTTACTGTACATCCACCCTTACTGTCCATGCACCCTTACTGTCCATGCACCCTTACTGTACATCCACCCTTACTGTCCATCCACCCTTACTGTCCATCCACCCTTACAGTCCATCCACCCTTACTGTCCATCCACCCTTACTGTCCATCCACCCTTACTGTACATGAACCCTTACTGTACATGCACCCTTACTGTACATCCACCCTTACTGTACATCCACCCTTACTGTACATCCACCCTTACTGTACATCCACCCTTATTGTACATCCTCCCTTACTGTACATCCACACTTACTGTACATCCACCCTTATTGTACACCGTCCCTTACTGTACATCCACCCTTATTGTACATCCACCCTTACTGTACATCCACCCTTACTGTACATCCACCCTTACTGTACATCCACCCTTACTGTACATCCACCCTTACTGTACATCCACCCTTACTGTACATCCATCCTTACTGTACATCCACCCTTACTGTACATCCATCCTTACTGTACATCCACCCTTACTGTACATGCACCCTTACTGTACATGCACCCTTACTGTCCATGCACCCTTACTGTCCATGCACCCTTACTGTCCATGCACCCTTACTGTCCATGCACCCTTACTGTCCATCCACACTTACTGTACATCCACCCTTACTGTACATCCACCCTTACTGTACATCCACCCTTACTGTACATCCACCCTTACTTACATCCACCCTTACTTACATGCACCCTTACTGTACATGCACACTTACTGTACATGCACACTTACTGTACATGCACCCTTACTGTACATGCACCCTTACTGTCCATCCATCCTTACTGTCATCCATCCTTACTGTCCATCCACCCTTACTGTCCATCCACCTTTACTGTACATCCACCCTTACTGTACATCCACCCTTATTGTACATCCTCCCTTACTGTACATCCACCCTTACTGTACATCCTCCCTTACTGTACATCCTCCCTTACTGTACATCCACCCTTACTGTACATCTACCCTTACTGTACATGCACCCTTACTGTACATGCACCCTTACTGTACATGCACCCTTACTGTACATGCACCCTTACTGTACATCCACCCTTACTGTACATCCATCCTTTCTGTCCATCCACCCTTTCTGTCCATCCACCCTTACTGTCCATCCACCCTTACTGTCCATCCACCCTTACTGTCCATCCACCCTTACTGTACATCCACCCTTACTGTACATGCACCCTTACTGTACATGCACCCTTACTGTCCATCCACCCTTACTGTCCATCCACCCTTACTGTACATCCACCCTTACTGTACATCCATCATTACTGTACATCCACCCTTACTGTACATCCACCCTTACTGTACATCCATACTTACTGTACATGCACCCTTACTGTACATGCACCCTTACTGTACATGCACCCTTACTGTACATGCACCCTTACTGTACATCCATCCTTACTGTACATCCATCCTTACTGTACATCACCCTTACTGTACATGCACCCTTACTGTACATCCACCCTTACTGTACATGCACCCTTACTGTACATGCACCCTTACTGTACATGCACCCTTACTGTACATGCACCCTTACTGTACATCCACCCTTACTGTACATGCACCCTTACTGTACATGCACCCTTACTGTACATGCACCCTTACTGTACATGCACCCTTACTGTACATCCACCCTTACTGTACATGCACCCTTACTGTCCATCCACCCTTACTGTACATCCAACCTTACTGTACATCCACCCTTACTGTACATCCTCCCTTACTGTACACCCACCCTTACTGTACATGCACCCTTACTATACATCCACCCTTACTGTCCATCCACCCTTACTGTACATGCACCCTTACTGTCCATCCACCCTTACTGTACATCCACCCTTACTGTACATCCACCCTTACTGTACATCCACCCTTACTGTACATGCACACTTACTGTACATGCACCCTTACTGTACATGCACCCTTACTGTACATGCACCATTACTGTACATCCACCCTTACTGTACATGCACCCTTACTGTACATCCACCCTTACTGTCCATCCACCCTTACTGTCCATCGACCCTTACTGTCCATCCACAATTACTGTACATCCACCCTTACTGTACATCCACCCTTATTGTACATCCTCCCTTACTGTACATCCTCCCTTACTGTACATCCACCCTTACTGTACATCCACCCTTACTGTACATCCACCCTTACTGTACATCCACCCTTACTGTACATCCACCCTTACTGTACATCCATCCTTACTGTACATCCACCCTTACTGTCCATGCACACTTACTGTACATGCACCCTTACTGTACATCCACACTTACTGTCCATCCACCCTTACTGTCCATCCACCCTTACTGTCCATCCACCCTTACTGTCCATCCACCCTTACTGTCCATCCACCCTTACTGTACATGCACCCTTACTGTACATCCACCCTTACTGTACATCCACCCTTACTGTACATCCACCCTTACTGTACATCCACCCTTACTGTACATCCACCCTTATTGTACATCCACACTTACTGTACATCCACACTTACTGTACATCCACACTTACTGTACATCCACCCTTATTGTAAACCGTCCCTTACTGTACATCCACCCTTACTGTACATCCACCCTTATTGTACATGCATCCTTACTGTACATTCACCCTTACTGTCCATCCACTCTTACTGTACATGCACCCTTACTGTACATCCACCCTTACTGTCCATGCACCCTTACTGTCCATCCACCCTTACTGTCCATCCACCCTTACTGTACATCCACCATTACTGTACATCCACCCTTACTGTACATGCACCCTTAGTGTACATGCACACTTACTGTACATGCACCCTTACTGTACATGCACTCTTACTGTCCATCCATCCTTACTGTCCATCCACCCTTACTGTCCATCCACCTTTACTGTCCATCCACCTTTACTGTCCATCCACCCTTACTGTACATCCTCCCTTATTGTACATCCTCCCTTACTGTACATCCACCCTTACTGTACATCCACCCTTACTGTACATCCACCCTTACTGTACATCCTCCCTTACTGTACATCCACCCTTACTGTACATCCACCCTTAATGTACATCTACCCTTACTGTACATCCACCTTACTGTACATGCACCCTTACTGTACATGCACCCTTACTGTACATCCACCCTTACTGTATATCCACCCTTACTGTCCATCCGCCCTTACTGTACATGCGCCCTTACTGTACATGCGCCCTTACTGTACATCCGCCCTTACTGTACATCCACCCTTACTGTACATCCACCCTTACTGTCTATCCATCATTACTGTCCATTCTCCCTTACTGTACATGCACCCTTACTGTACATCCACCCTTACTGTACATCCACCCTTACTGTACATCCACCCTTACTGTACATCCATCCTTACTGTACATCCACCCTTACTGTACATCCTCCCTTACTGTACATCCACCCTTATTGTACATCCACCCTTATTGTACATCCTCCCTTATTGTACATCCTCCCTTACTGTACATCCACCCTTACTGTACATCCACCCTTATTGTACATCCACCCTTACTGTACATCCACCCTTACTGTACATGCACCCTTACTGTACATCCACCCTTACTGTACATCCACCCTTACTGTACATCCACCCTTACTGTACATCCACCCTTACTGTACATCCACCCTTACTTTACATCCACCCTTACTGTACATGCACCCTTACTGTCCATCCACCCTTACTGTCCATCCACCCTTACTGTACATCCACCCTTACTGTACATCCACCCTTACTGTACATCCACCCTTACTGTACATCCACCCTTACTGTACATGCACCCTTACTGTACATCCACCCTTACTGTACATCCACCCTTACTGTACATCCACCCTTAATGTACATGCACCCTTACTGTACATGCACCCTTACTGTACATGCACCCTTACTGTACATCCACCCTTACTGTTCATGCACCCTTACTGTACATGCACCCTTACTGTAAATGCACCCTTACTGTACACCCACCCTTACTGTACATCCACCCTTACTCTACATCCATCCTTACTGTACATCCATCCTTACTGTACATCCATCCTTACTGTACATCCACCCTTACTGTACATGCACCCTTACTGTACATGCACCCTTACTGTACATCCACCCTTACTGTACATCCATCCTTACTGTACATCCATCCTTACTGTACATCCATCCTTACTGTACATCCACCCTTACTGTACATGCACCCTTAATGTACATGCACCCTTACTGTACATCCACCCTTACTGTATATGCACCCTTACTGTACATCCACCTTTACTGTACATCCACCTTTACTGTACATCCACCCTTACTGTACATCCACCCTTACTGTACATCCACCCTTACTGTACATCCACCCTTACTGTATATGCACCCTTACTGTACATTTTCCCTTACTGTTCATCCATCCTTACTGTACATCCACCCATACTGTACATCCATCCTTACTGTACATCCACCCTTACTGTACACCATCCTTACTGTACATCCACCCTTACTGTACATCCACCTTTACTGTACATCCACCCTTACTGTACATCCACCCTTACTGTACATGCACCCTTACTGTACATCCACCCTTACTGTACATGCACCCTTACTGTACATCCACCCTTACTGTACATGCACCCTTACTGTACATGCACCCTTACTGTACATCCACCCTTACTGTACATCTACTCTTGCTGTACATGCACCCTTACTGTACATCCACCCTTACTGTACATGCTCCATCTTTCAATACTCAACCAACCAAACTTTTCAGTGAGGATTGTTCCATAATTATGAAACTGGGGAGTGAAAAACAACTTTGATGTTATATTAGAAGCAGGAGCTCTTAATGTGTTGTATACTACCGTTTCTTGGAAAACTAGAGTTAACTGGCTTAGTCAATTCAACAAAAGCACATATTTGTATCGAAACTGCTGTGCAACAAATGTCACAACAATGCAACCAATATTTCTAATGGGGAAATTGCACAGAACGCTAGTTAAGTTTCATATATATTTTCTTCTTTATCAATGTACTGTAGTAGCAATTAATAAATTCATGTGTGTATTAAAAAAATGAATTGCTGATTCTTGGATTTTTATTCAGTATATCGTAAGTATTTTACCATTTTGTGGAAGATATTTTATTTGAGTTCATTTGAATGGAGATGACCTCTTCTCCAAGGAGCTTCACCATACAGTATATTGAATAAGGACCTCAGAGCAGCATTGGATTTTACTACAGTACCAACCCTTTGGATAACGGAATAGCGTAGCCCTCAGACTGTGGCTAACGGTGAGCCTCCGATTCTATGATAATACAGAGGAGTACAAATATATTACGTCTCGCTATTACATTTTTAGCAACTATATTGTGTGGATACATTGCAATTGAACTGAAGATTACAAAGAACAATGCATCGCAACCTAAACTGTGGAAATAAAATAAAACTAATATAGATATTGTCACGGGGACCAGGACTAATACCAGGGATCAATATCGCCAGACAGAAACACAAGAGTTTATCAAATTAATTTATTGGAAAAAGTATCCACAACTGACATATAAACAACACACATACCCAACTGGGGATACCCTGCAGGCCTAGTTGCAGGGACCTCCTTGCAGAGATTCCCCTGTGCCTTCTTCCCTGCAATGTCCCTGGAACAGAACTCCAGGCCTAACATTACTGTTCATGGTCCCAAGCCTCAACAAGTATCCGGCCGTTCCTCCTTTTCTTACTGTGCGCCCCAAAACTGGAACAACCTACTAGAGACTCTCACATCCACCACCAGTTTAAGTTCTTTCAAATCTAAGACTGTCTCACATTTTAATGTGGTCTGTAACTGTTTCATATGCCCATAATATACATCTTCTCTACCCTGTTCATTTATGTAACTGTATTTGTAACCATGTATTATTTGTCTTAACTCTGTGCCCAGGACATACTTGAAAACGAGAAGTAACTCACAATGTATTACTTCCCGGTAAAACATTTTATAAATAAAAATAAATAAATAAAAAATTAGCACAGGAGTGGATACTGCAGCTTCTCTCTCTCAGAGTATCACTTCTGCAACTCTCCTGGCTCTCATCTAATCTGATCTGCTAGGGGTCTCCTTCCCCACATGTGTAAACCCTTAACCCACCAGGCTGCAACATTCCGGTTCAGGTGCTACTTACGTGTCCAGGCCCTGATTGGTTGTAGGACTGCAACATTACAAAAATGCAACATAAAAGAATAACATGGAAAGGTAGCAGACAAGCTTTGCAACTTTCCAACTGCAAACCAATTAACCCCTGGTCCATTAAGTGCTGGAACCAGGCAAAGACATAATACATTATATAAAACACATAATACAGTATAAATACACTGTATTACTGACAGGTAGGGGTAATGGCAGGCTTAACCTTTATTAACAGCAGCCATATTTACCCCTACCATAACAGATATGCCCACTCTTCAATAAAAGGAAATGTTTCAGTCTGCGCACCCCTGCCTGCTCTCTCCCCATGCTCACGCAACCCCTCCCCCCTTACCTGTGTCCGGCTTCTTCTGATATCACCCATGGCAACACGACGTCATGTGACCAAACATTACCATGGCGACATGTCGCTGGAAGCCGCCGAAGGCCAGGTAAGGGAAGTTACAGAGGCCCATTTAATTTATATGCCTTGGGGAAGAGCGTGGGGCCTCTGTAACCACATGCAAAGAAACCAAAGAGGGGCGCATAAGAGAAGAAACAAGGACAAAATTAGGCAATCAAAATAAAAATTATATGTACACTTGGACCATGTACAACACACTTAAAATAAGAATGGATCACAATGATCCCAAAGGTATTCACAACCACAGAGGATAAGACCCCAATTAAATGGACACTCGTTATAGGTCCCAGATGGTATAATGGAACGGAGGTTTTCAACTTACGTGATGAAAAAAGAGAAAGCCGAATCAGCTCTCCAAACAGCGCTCTCGTGGATCCATTGTACCATCTGGGACCTACAGGTATAACAAGTGTCTCTGTTTATTTGGGGTCTTATCCTCTGGTGTAGCTTACCTTTGGGATCATTGTGATCCATTCGTAGTTTAAGTGTGTTGTACATGGTCCACGTGTACACATAGACTGTATTTTTATTGCCTAATTTTGTCCTTGTTTCTTCTCTTATGCGCCCCTCTATGGTTTTATTGCATGAGGATATTGCCCCGCTGATCACGGGAGATTTGGAGCTGCGGGGAGAATTATACAGACTGTGAAGAGATGGGAGGATACGGACAGTGCGCACTGGTTTCTTTTTCAAGGCCTCTGTAACCACCGCACACCCCTCCCCCCAAAGAAAATCTCACGCCACCCTTGGGGGGCTCGCCCCCAAGTTTGCACAACCCTACTGTATACTGCAGTTGACCAATTCACATCTTAACAATCTAAGAATCTTTAAATTGATCCAGCATAATAAGAAAATAGAGACAATCAATAAGCATTACATATTAATGGACAAGAATATAAACAACATACATCTATTAATGCATAGAAACATAACTCATGAAACATTAACTGTGGACATTGCTCAATTGTATTATCTTAATAAATCACAGAAAATGTAACATTTTTAGAAGTTCTGTTTTTCTCTCCTGAATTTGCCATCTTTTACATACATGTGGGTATAGAGTTTATATTGATAATTCCGCACTTAACATAGTGTACGTGTCAGTACAGTAGAGATGGGCACATTTTTGGGGGGATTTGGGATTTGGATCCACAGCGGATCGTTCAGTTCCTTTGATCCCCGGATTTCAGAGGGTCAGTCCCAAAAAGAGCGATTCGGATTTTTTATTATTTAAACCCGTGCATGTATTCGTAGAATCCAATCCGCTGATTCAGCAATGCATTGACAGATTTTGCTGAATCCGTGGATTGGATTCTACAAATCCATTAACGGATTTTATCCAATGGTGTTTTTTTTTTTTTTTTTCCAACTTAAATTTTTTATTGAATTCATACATGGCTTACAAGCATAGTATACATTGGAGGCAAACACTCCTCCTCTGAATGAGAACGATTCGTCATGTGTAAGTACTGTACACTCTGGACAAACGGGGCCGACAAACAGACAAACCGACAAACAACATACAGCTCCCGGTGGGGAGGGGGAGGTGGGGGTCCTCCTACCGTGGTTCCGCTTCTAACCTTGCGTCCGTTGGCTCTCTGCATCTGAGAAAACCGAGTGCCCGGTTTGCATCTTCCAAGTCTCTCCGATTCTGTCCGAGTGTATCCGGGTTATCCCCACAAACCGTCGTGGTCTCCTGGAACTTCTTCATGGGAGAATGCACTTGTGTCTATTAGTGCCAAATTGTGTCCCTTTCTACCCCCGGTATGTCTGTCTGGGCCAACCATGGTGACCAGACTTTTAGAAAATTTGTGCCAGTGTCATTGACCAAGCTCGTCAATTTCTCCATCTGGTAAACTGACCAAATTCGGTTCCTGATCTTAGCAATTATTGGGATTTCATTCTGTTTCCAGCGTGCTGCAATCTCCCCCCGTACTGCCATTGCGAAGTGCGCCACTAGTTTATTTTCTCCCCTGGAGAGACCTTTTTGGGGCCTGTTCAAAAGGAACCGCCATGGGTCCAACAGGATGGATGTGCCTAGGATCCTATTTAGCAAATCGTTAATTGAATCCCAGACCGGCGTGATCTTGGGGCAAGACCACAGCATGTGCACAAAGTCTGCCTGTTGTCCACATTGCCTTGGATACAATGGGGAGTAGCTGGGCAGGAATTTAGCCAATTTTATGGGGGTATGGTACCACCTCATCATAACTTTATATGCATTCTCCCTTAAAGTCGTGCACATGGAGCTTTTTGATGTCGCTGTCACAATCTTTGTCCACTCCTCTAATTCAATCACCTCACCCAAGTCCTGTTCCCATCTTGTCATGTATCCTGTTTTGTCCGTCACTGTCTTGCTAGAACCGGTTACCTCCTTGTACATCTGCGATGTGAGTCCCATGGTGGATGTCCCTGAACGACAGAGCTTTTCAAAATTCGTCAATGGGGTGTGGGGCTGCAATGCTTGATAAAACGCTATGATCTGGAGGTATCTAAAGAACTCGGCATTGGGGATGTTTTGGTTATCTTTAAGTAGATCAAATGTCTGTATGCCTCATTGCCCCTCCAGATCTACTAGCCTGTTAATTTTTTTATTTTTCCAGATAGTAAAGTCTGCGCTGGTCCGACCCGGAGCAAAAAGTGGGTTGTCCCATAGTGGGGTCATGCCTGAGGATTTGTGGGTCAGCTTGCATTTTATCCTTGTGGCCTCCCAAACTGAGAGTGAGTTGGTCATTGAGGATAGCAGCATTTTGGCGCCTAACCGCGCCTTTTTGGGAAGCCAAATCAAGTGTTCCAAAACTATGGGGGAGCATAGCTCCTTTTCTAGGGCGACTGTGACAGGGTAAACAAAAGCCACCAGCTATATGCCTGGAAAACCTATGTCTAGTCTGCAGTGCAGCACTGACTAGGTTAAATTCAGCTGGGAACCTCAGGACAATTAGTTGGATCCCAGCTGCCTTATCAAGGTGTGTTAAACCCCAGGCTGTAGACAGATGGAAGCTTGCTGTTGATGAGAGAGGAGTAAGCTGCTAAAGTGATTCCTGAAAACAAGGTCTGAGTAGCAAAGTAGTGAAACTGTGAACTGTCTGTCCCCTGCATAGAAAAAGGGTAGCTGCATATATATAAACTGTCTGCTAAAGAGAAACTGTTTTGTTCGGTTTGCTGAAGAAAAAGCCATTTTCGTTTGTTGCTGAAAAAGAGCTATTTTTGTTTTGTGTGCTGTATATTTTTCAAGGCAAAATAAAACAGCCTTGTCAAGAAACCCACGTGTGTAGTTGCATGTACCCTGCAACAGCGACCCATCTCTTTGAGTCTGGATTGGTGTGCCATTGCACAATTTGGCATAATTGCGCCGGTTTGTAATAGGACAACAAACAAGGTATTGCTAGCCCTCCTGCTTCCGTCTGTTTATGCATAATCTGTTTACCCACCCTCGCTTTCTTACCTCCCCAGATAAATGTATCTATTGCTGATTGAAGCGAGAGGAAATCCTTCAATCCTATTGGCACTGGGAGGGTTTGGTAGAGGTATAGTAAGCGTGGAAGCAGGTTCATCTTAACACAGTGGATCTTTCCGATCCATGAAATTTTGTGGGTGGCCCATCTCTTAATGTCCCCTCTCAGAGTCTGCGCCAATTTGGGATAGTTTGCCTGGTACAGCGTATTATAGGACTTAGTGACATTGATCCCCAGATATCTAATATTTTTCTGTTGCCAATTGAAATAAAAATTTATGGCGATCAATTTCTCTACATGTTTGGGAAGGTTGATGTTCAAAGCGTCTGATTTGGACTGGTTTATTTTGAATCCGGAGATCCTATTGAATCTCCCCAACAGGTCGAATAAGTTTGGTAGAGAGGTAAGGGGTTTAGATATTGTCAGGAAAACGTCATCTGCATACAGTGCCACCTTATGCGACTGGCTTCCAATGTCAATACCCGTGATGTCTTTGCTATCGCGTATCTGAGAAGCCAATGGCTCCATACACAAAGCAAAGAGGAGGGGGGAGAGCGGGCATCCCTGTCGCGTTCCGCTCTTAATTTGTAAGGGGTCCAAAGCGAATCCCTGGTGGGTAAGCCTTGCCGACGGAGTCTCGTATAGGGCAAATATCGCCTTTGTTAGTTTTTCTCCCATCCCAAATGCTCCAAGCGTGGCCTCTAGGTATGGCCAGTCTATCCTATCGAACGCTTTTTCCGCATCCAGACTGAGCGCCATAACTGGTATTGATCTGGCATTGGCTATTTCTAACAGATCAATGATTCGCCGGGTGTTATCTGATGACTGTCGACCCGGGATAAACCCGACTTGATCTGGGTGCACCACTCTGGGTAGGATGAGACCCAATCTATTGGCCAAAAGTTTAGCGTAGATTTTTACGTCCGAATTAATCAGGGATATTGGTCTGTAACTTTTACAGTCCTGTGGGTCTTTTCCCTGTTTGTGTATTACCGAGATGGACGCCTGGAGCATGTGTTGGGGGAAGGGGGTACCTCCCAGTACTTGATTAAACATTCGGAGGAGATGCGGGGTTAGGTGTTTCCTAAATTTCTTATAATAAAGATTCGAGAAACCTTCGGGACCCGGGGCTTTAGAGGGTTTTAGGTTCTTGATAACCTCCGTTATTTCCTCCATTGTGAAGTCACTACCCATTACCTCTCTGTCCAACTCGTCCAGACTCGGTAGATTCGAGCCCCTCAAGAAATCTTTTAGGACTTTGTCCGTACCAGCCGAACGGGCAACTTTTCCCCCATCGTACAATTTTTCATAAAAGGTCTTGAACTCCGCTACAATTTTTTTGGCATTGGCCGTGGTCACCCCTGAATCCAACTGCAAGGCATGTATATTATAGTTATTTGTTTTGGCATTAATCATGTTAGCCAGCAGGGTATCTGGTTTGTTTGCTTTATCAAAGATACTTCTCTTGGACCAACTTAACGATTTCTCGGCCTGGGAGGCAAGGAGTAGATTCAATTTAGTCTGTGTGTCGCCAATCTGTTGGTGGGTGGTTAAGTCTGGGGAACTCTTATATTTCTCCCATAATGCCTTTAGCTCTGATTGTTCTTTTATAATTTTCGCGTTGCTCTCTCTTTTTTTTTTGGCCGCTAGACTAATAAAAATCCCTCTTAGTGTTGCTTTGTGTGCCTCCCAGAGGGTTATGAGGGAGCGGACGCTTCCTGTGTTTTCTCTAAAGAAATTTTTAATTTCGTCCCCAATCTTCACCTGCAAATCCGGGATTTTTAAAAGGGATTCGTTTAATTTCCAATTTGCTCCTGGCCTGTACAGCCCTATCTGTGAGCACCTTAGCTCTATGGGTGCATGATCAGACCACGAAATATCGTGGATCCCAGAGTGGGCGATCTTTGGGACCAGTCTACTAGAGACAAAAAAGTAATCGATTCTACTGAAGGAGTCATGTGGGTGTGAGTAGAAGGTATAGTCTCTGTCTAGTGGGTGAAGTTCCCTCCAAACATCGACCAACTGCAAGTCCCGTAGCCCTCGTTCCAAAGCCGTGGGTCTGAATGTCGCCCGAGACTTGTGGGAACCTGAACGGTCTAGGGATGCGTTCAACACTGTATTGAAGTCGCCCCCTACAATTAGGGCTCCTTTAGCGTGTTTGCAGATAGTTGCAAATGATGATGCGAAGAAGGCCGGGTCTTGTCCATTAGGGGCATATATTACGGCGATTGTTAGTGGTTGCTGGTTAATGGACCCCGTGAGCAACAGGAACCTGCCCTCTTTGTCCTTCTTTACCTCATCCACCACCAGCCCCACTCTGTTGTGTACCAATATTGCCACTCCATGTTTTTTTCCTGCGCGGAAGCTAGATATACTTGTGTAAACTGCTTATCAAAATATTTGGGGAAGCTGGTGGTGCTAAAATGTGTTTCCTGTATTAACACAATATCCGCGCCCTTTCTCTTGTAGTCGGTGATTACTATCTTCCTTTTACGAGGACAGTTCAACCCTTTGGCGTTGTGTGAAATAAATGTTAAGGTCATGGCGTGTGTGTAGTCTCACCTCTCGTCCCGTATGTCTTAATTTGGAGTGTCCGGCGCTCCCCGGTGAGACTCTGTTTTTCTGCAGTGCTCAGCGGTTCGCCCAGTATCAGCGAGACACCACCTAGGCAGGAGGGGGGGGGGGGGCGGGGGAGATACATAAGGAACACAGGACACATACAGGGAAAAAAACAACAACATGAACAAAAGAATAGGAGAGGCGTCTGTGGTCCTAGACCACTGCCTCCCCCTTGCCTTTGGGTTGGTGAAGTTCAGCGGGAATCCCTGTCTCCCTCCTCCCCTGCACAGGGCTACTCCACTCCACCCACTCCCAAGGACTTTCTCGGGTACCTGGGCATCCGCCCCGGCCCGAGTCTGCAGACACACGGCGACGGCCAGACCTGAGTCCCAGCCGGCAGTTGAGCCGTAACGTTGTGTTCGTATGCTTTATTTCAGTGTTCATTTCTCTAGCACTAATAAAACTGTTAGTTTACCATAAAACCCCCCATCAACCTGTTTAACTAAATAACTTAATAACTAGACCTGCCCACTGCTTCCGTCCTTCCCGAGGATTGGATTGAGTTACCATCGCCAGACATTTGTTGGACCCCTCCTGTTCTATTTACTATATCCTCGTTGGTTGGTCCCTGTTCGGTATCCTCTGGGGCCCTATATCTTTTACTATCATTTTGCCTGTGCGTACCTATCTCCCGCTCCTCTCTCTCTACTCTATGCCCCTTATTCTCCTTACTACCATCCCGTGCCCTCCCTACGTTCTAGCCCCTCCAGCCTGCCCCTCCCCTCCTCATCCTGACTCATCCCTACCCTGTCCCTGCCTCTCCCCCTCTTCATCTCCTGTCCCCCCCATTCTATCCCCTCCCTATGCTCCTGACAGCCCTTTTACCCACTTACTGCCCTTCCTCCTCCACCCCCTCACATCCACTTTCATCCCCCCGCTTCCGTCCCCCGCTGCCACATTTCACTACTCGTTTGTAAAAGGGCCCCCGCTTCCCGCCTCTTCCGGCCGCCCCCTCCGCTGCTCTCCAAATCCCTCTGCTTCCCCCCCTCCCATCCCCTCCCTTCTTCATACATCCCTAACCCTCCCGCTGTCTCAGTCGTCCTCCGCTAAAGGTCTCTCATCCACGCCTCTCGGCACGTCTGGTCTGTAGCTGTGGCTACTCCCCCTTCAGCTTTTGCTGCCGCCATCTTGGAAGTCCGTAGATGCTTCTCGGAAGGCCCTCTCGCGAGATCCGTCTGCTCCTCCTCTGTGACGTCATCTGGGTCCGCCCCTGGCCGCGTGTGCAGTCGGAGTTAATCCAAGATGGCCGCCAGTCGTGGAGCAGTGCTGCTGGGCTGAAGAGGTAGCGTGGGGCTATTTTCAACAGGGAACAACCGGTTCCTTCAAGGGCTCCCAAAAGTAGAGCTGCAACGGTATTAACTGGAACGTTGTAAGGTTAGCAGTTAGGTAAGATTTTGTAGTTTTTCCTCACTTAGGGCTGCGGGGCTGCCTGTTCTTGTTTGCCTTCCCAGCCTCCTTCCAGGCTGGGTCCGGGGTTGTGCTACCGCCAGCCGCCTCGTCAGGAACTTTGTCTTGGAGCCCTATTTTAGCTAAAAAGCTCCCCCCATCCTTCAGACGCCGCAGGGTGTGCGAGACGCCGTTGCGGGTCACCAGTAGACCAAACGGATACAGCCAGCGGTACTGTATCCCCTCATCGCAGAGCACCTTTGTGATGGGTGTAATCTGCCGCCTTTTAAGAAGGGTGGTGGGGGAGATATCTTGATAAACCTGCAACTTTTGGCCTTCAAATAACGCCTCATTCCGGGTCATCTGACAAAAGGCCTCTTTTATTTAAAAAAAGTGAAAGCGGGCTATGATATCGCGGGGGCGGGGGGTCCCCGGGTTGTGGCCTCGATCTCAAGGCTCTGTGCCACCGGTCTAAGTGGATGTCACGTTCCGGTTTGTCCGGCATGAGCTGCAGCAGCCATCTTCCCATGAAATCCTCCGGGTCTGTCTCTTCTTCTGGGACCCCCCGGATCCGCACGTTATTGCGGCGGTCTCGATTATCCGAGTCCTCCTGCCTCTCGGTGAGGTCCCGCACCACTTCTTTCACTTGGGCCAGTTGTTTGTCGGTTTTATGCAGGGCTTTGATGGTAGAGTCTAGTTTTTTCTCCAGGGAGTCCGTTCTGACCCCTATGCTGCCAATATCAGCCCTTAGCGCTGCCAGTTCTGACTGAAAGCATCGCTTGATGTCCAGGCAGAACTCCCTCATATCCCTTCTGCGCATTATTTGGTCGTCCCTGCCATTCTCTTCTCTTTCTTCTTCCTCCGACTCGGTGCCACTTTGAGCAGGCCCCTCGTGGTTTTTGGCGCGCCCTGCATCCCCTTTTGCAAAATAGTCCATTAGGACCGACGAGGTCCTCTTTGAACACGTTGCCCGCGACATATGTGCGTTTTTAGCAGACTGTGGGGGTTTGTCCGGTAAGCGTCCGTGTATTTTTTGTGCTTTATTTATTAATTTTAATGCCGGCTGTGAACGGAGCTATCTGCTCTCACGTCCATACAGCTAGCCGTCGCACATGCGCCTCCCCAATGGTGGTTTTTGATGAGTCCGCGCGGATTAAAACTGACCAAATCCGTCTTCGGATATTACACCGTGAAACGGATTTTGGGGGAAAAAGGTGAGAAAATACGGGAAACGTACTTGGGCAGGTTCACCCGTCTCTAAGAGTAAATCATTAGTAGCTAACCCATATTTCTCTTTATATCTGGTCTTCACATTTAATTGACGTTTCTTGACATCCCACGAGGGACTCTAATTATAACTTTATTCCCTTCTGGATCTTTATTCAGCGACAACTTCTTCTGGTGATAAGAAACATGCAATCAAAATCATTAAACTGTAGGGTAAAAATTAATCTCATTTACAAAAGGGTGTAAATTAGTACTTTGCATAGCAAAGTACCATAGCAGCCGGCACCTGTCTAACATCCATATCAAACCCCCTGTACAGCTATAAGCACGTGGAAATGTTAATGTAATGAAAATATAGTATACACTTTCTCTCCTATCATTGAATTACAGTATTTATTAGCCCCCCAAAAAGTAATTTAATGTCACACTGGGGTCTGGTCTTATGTTTAATATATGACCTTTGTGGAATAAGATTTACGTTTCCTGCTGCTCAGGAATATGAACGTGTCCTGAGTTACACATTCAAGGTTTCCCCAGTGTCCTTACATTGAAGTAATGAGTTGTCTTCCAGTGCAACTCATTAATACGAATCAGCACAAATATTTTGAGAGCACGGCATTTCTTTTGATATGACATTGTTTTCTATCATTAATAGACATTAAATAATGAAACTGGGCCCAAGGTTAATATGTCTAAACCCATTCATTACCAATCACATTCTACCTTTCATTTTTTCAAGTTACGAGACTTGTGCTGTCTTCATTATGAAGAATTTGGCTAATTAAGATGTATGATACAGTTCTTTTTAAATTACAATTAACCGTGCACATGATTAATTTATTACATGGGTATTTGGCAGGGTACCAAGAACTGGATGATCCATGTAAGTATTTAATAATAATATTTACTGAATCATACGTTACCACACATGCAAACAACCCCATAATAAAAGGATTAGCATGTTGTTCACGTGAAACCATCCAACCCTAGAAGAATGCCTTACCAGACAATAAACAATGCACAGGAAATATTAAAATAAAGACTGGTGACCAGCAATAATCCCATTTTGTTTAAGAAGTATTCAAAATGAAAAGGGGGCGTTAAGTATTTTTGAAACATGAAGATACAGAGATTAATAGTTTGTTATTTATCGTAGTGCAGAGAATAGCCTTTTACTGAACTAGAGTCCGAGCTAGAAGCATTGTAACGCAAGAAAGAAGTCTATAGAAACCCATGCAAGAGAAACTGGTGCAGTACCTGTGTACAGAATAGAACTCTGACGCCACCAAACAAAATATGAGTTTTTGGGGGGGCGTGGCCAGCAGCTGAGCAGAGCGGACACATGGCTACTGAGCTCTTGGCTAGATTGATTAATTTGGGCCATTAACCCTTCCCAAGTAGAGCAACAAATAAAAGACAATATTGCACTAACATCTGCAGTCCACTCCCGATGCCTACATCACCTACAATCTTGCATTAATCCCCGCATTCATCCCTCTTAGGTATTCAATTCCCAAAGGCTATAAACTCATTATATAAAGCCAATTATACCCCCTTCTCAAAAAACTGGAGAGAGAGGTTGCACAATGGTCGACATATCCGATCTCGTGCCTGGGACGTATATGGGCAATTAATATGAAAGTTCTGCCACGTCTTCTATACCTCTTTCATACTCTGCCAATTCGTATCCCACCTCAAGATCTAATGGTTTTCCAAGAAGTGCTCACTAAGTTCGTATGGAACAACAAAAAGCCCAAAATTAAAAAGGATATATTATACCGTCCAAAAGAACTAAGAGGCATATCTTTGCCGAATATTCTTAACAATTATAAGGCAGCCCAATTGGGACAGGTGATGCAGTGGCATATCCCCCCATCATCAAAAATATGGGTGGAGCTAGAGACCAGACTTATCTCACCGGTGCCGATGGCAGATATAATCTGGCTAGACAAAAAAGACAGGCCAAAGATAGCTTCAGACAATCCGATTCTAAAAGATTCTTGTGCTATATGGTACACATCTAAAACAAAATTGAAACTTACACATAAAGGTTCTTTGATGACCCCATTAGCAAACAATCATAATTTTCCACCGGGTTGCCATAAACCGTATCTAGACTCTTGGGGAGGTAAGGATATCTTAAAGGTTGTAGATTTATTTACACGGTCAAAATTACAATCGTTCCAAATTTTACAAGGACAATTTGATCTACCAAACTCAGATTATTTCCGCTATCTACAAGTTAGGCATTTTGTTGAGGAATAGTTTGACCGAGATAACATTCAGGATCTGACATATTTTGAGAGGATGTGTAGACAAGCTTCTAAAAAGACTAAAATGACATCGTCTTTATATTATTACATCACAACTTTGGGCTTCCAAGAAAAGGATACTGTAGATATATGCTGGCCTGGGAGAAGGAATTAGGCGAAGACTTCGATTGGGAGGACTGGCAAGACATCTGGAAAGCAGTGGCCAAAGGTTCCACCTGTACTTTAATAAAAGAAAATTCTTATAAATTACTTTATAGATGGTACAAAACCCTGACTATCCTAAATTTAATAGACCCAAATATCTCGCCGCTATGTTGGAGAGATTGCGGTCAGAGGGGATCCCTGTCCCACATCTGGCTGGATTGCCCTAAAATGCAGCCCCTATGGGAGAATATATTTAACTTTATTCTGGAAACTACTGGGGTCAAAGTACCAAAAGATCCATGTTTTCTACTCCCAATCAAACCATTAGAGATGCGAACAAAACTGATTTAAAACTAATAGTACTCATACTTAATGCTACCAGATGTCTAGTCGCTAGATGCTGGAGGCAGACCAATACCCCCAACAACCGAAAGGTCAGGGAACAAATATCACATGTCATGCTCATGGAGAATTTGATGAGTTATCTAGAAGACACTATGACTAGATTCCGGAAAGTCTGGGACCCCCTTCTATCATAAGGTTACATATGTATTTCAATAAATAAAGATAAGAACCATGAAATATAGTATGGTCGCTATATATGTTTAATATATATATATATTTAATATGTTGATGGATTGTTAGAGGTGGTACCAATAAGTGAGAAGGTGGAAGACTATATACACTGAATCCATCCCTATATATAGAGAAGGTGGAAGACTATATACACTCCATCCCTCCCTCCCTCCCATTCCCCACTCCATCCCTCCCTCCCTCCCCCCCTCTCTTTCTTAATTTTCTGTTTTCATGGTGTTTCCAAATATCGTAATATGGATTCTCAATTTTATTGGTCTGTGTTAAAAGATATTCATAGATGAAAAATGTACTCTGTTAAAATGGAGACATCCAGCCGGACCGGTTACGCTGCCATTGTACTTCAAGGATAATGGAACTTTAACACAAATAATATTTACACATTTGTATGTTTCTTGTATAGTATTTTATAACTAGCGCTTATTCACTAATTCTCCACGTATCACTGTTAAAATGGAAAAACATATGAAAACACAAATAAAAAGATATTAAAAAATAAATAAATACGAGTTTATTAACCATACATATACCATAGGTTAGCAGTGTCCTTTATCCAACAGTATAAGAAGACCACCCACTCATATAGTAACTGTTGCATGAATAAGCAGATATTTTAGTATGAACATGTTGTCTGCCTCTTTTGTCCCCATTATTTACTACTTTGTAAACTGCCGGATCAGATGAAGCTGAGAAAGGCAATTATCTGCTTTTCCCGAATCAAAGAAAAGGAAGCAGAGGAAAGTGACAGAAGAAAGTGGTCTCCTGTATGTGCTGTTGTCCAGTGCAGGATATCTCATTTCTGCTTCTAAGCCACTGAGAAAAAAAACGTGGTTTGTCAAATAATTTGGGGCTAAAATATGACCAGCTCTTCTAAGCAGAAGCTTTTACTGTAGACTAGTGATTTCAAACCTTTTTTGTTTGGAGCAACCCTTGAAGTATTTCGAAAAATCTCAGGGAACCCCTATCTGGCTGACACATATTAGGTTCGACAGGGGGCAAGTCACAACATTTCACACCTCATGAGCCACCTCTATTTCCCACCCTCTACCCATGTATTTCTCTCCCATCCATCTCACTAATCCCCCTCCCGCCTCGCATGTATTTATCCCTTGCATCTCACTCTTACTCCCTCTTTTCCTCACTCACTCCCTCCTGCCCCCCTCTCTTCTCTCACTCGCCCCTACCTTCTGTCATTACCCCACTCTCACTCAATCCACCCTACAAAATACATACCAAAAAAAACCACCCACAGGGGGGGGGGGGGTCTGTGGTCCACAGGAGGAACCCCTGAGACTGCTTCAAGGAGCAATGGCTTACTTGCGGGATAGAATCCACCAGTCGACACTAGGCAAAAACAAGGAATGTCAGCTTTGTAGACACTGTAAAATGCTGTATATAGAATTAGGGAAAGATTGTTTATGAAAAGGAGACAATATGTTTCACATTAAAGTTAGAGACACATTGAATTAAAAAAGACACGTAGATACAGAACATATCCAGAGATCATTTTCTTGGCAAGGGTTGAATCACTCATACTGAAGCTTTGTTTATTTGCACATATAGACTTTAGGGAGTTGAATCAACATTTGTTATCATCATTACAGCCAGAGAAAGCAATTACTCCTAATTTAAAGTTGGCTTGTATTTAATCACAGTGTAATTGTTTCTTTTTTTAAATAGCTAGTTGTAATGTTAGAATAGTTTACATTTGTAAACTAAAGACATTAAGGGGCCTATTCTATAAGCCTTCATAAAAAGAATCGCTGGGCCATTTACCCCGCCAGTTTTTGAGCGTTGCAATCACGGTATTCAGAAAGCCTCGAAAACCTGCGATAGCAAAAGGCCCAAAACTGGCGAGTAGCCGGCGACGTGATGTTTGCCTCTCTCAAAAGGGCTCGCCCGGCGATCTGCAGCGATCCTGCCGGCGCATATCTCGCCAGTGATCGCAAGATTTTAATAACATTTTTAATACTAGTGTATGTGAGAAGGGTGTCTCCGAAGCAGAACCGCATTGATTTCAGGTCCGGGGACCACCTGCTTCCCGAGACTACAGGCCCCGTTATAGGGTGCCGATATCTCCCATGCATTTAAATGTCTCACGTCACGTGACTGTGGGATTTAAATGCATAGGAGATACCAGCAAATCAACTTGGTTCTGCTCTGGAGACCCTCTGCTCATCTACACTAGTATTAAAATTTATATTAAAACAGCTTCATTAACTTAGCGGCTAGCCGCTAAGGCAATGTAAGGGTTGAACCACAATAGCCTATTTCCTGGGGCAGAGGGGGTGGATGAAGGGGGTAGTAGACGCAGGGTGGGGGGTTAGGCTTGCCTGGAATGTTGCGGGAGGAGTTAACCCCTTTACTACCATAGCGGTGGGAACCGCTATGGTGATGAAGGGGTTAACCAGTCCCGCTCTCCCCCGGAAGGCCTAAACACCCACCCTTGGGGCTACTATGCCCTTCACCCAAACCCTCTACCCCCAATAAACAAAAATAAGCATAACAACCCTACTACCCACCTCCTCTACCCCCAACAACCCCCCACAACACATAGTACAGTAATGGGCAAAATAACTATTATCCAGATATGGATAATAGCTCATTTGCCCATTAGAAAATCAAACATGAGGGCGCATGCGCGACGGGAAGGTGAATGGAGGCTTAGTGGCTAGGCTCCGTTCCCACCGGCGCTTATAAATCAATTTATTGCAGCAGACACGTGAGATTGATAACAATTTTCCAACGAAAGTGTCCCTAAACATACAGTAATGGCAACAGGCAAAAAACATTGCCCAAAAAAGACCCAGCGGGTAACCACTTACTTCAAAAGTAAAGAGACAGCAAGAGCGGGTAAATCAGGGACCCCAGCAACACAAACCTGCTTAGACCCCGAGATGGACACTGTGGACGATGAGCCAGAGGATCTGGAAGTGATGCGACACAAGGACATGAAAGAATTTTGTGCACATATGAAAAAATTCTTTAAATCCGAACTATGGGCCCTCAGAAAAGATGTTGATGCACTGGGTGAGCGGATGGACGCTCTGGAGTCCAAATCTGATGAGACGGCGGTAGCTCTGACACAAACCCAGACTCAAGTTGCCACGTTAAAAGATTAAGTCAGAACGCTAGAAGATAAAATAGAGGACGCCGAAAATAGAGATCAGGCTTAGGGGGGTACCCGAATCTATCACCGATCCTGAGGAGTTCTCAACAAGGTGACTTGAACACCTATTCCCAGACAATGCCATCGTGCGCTGAGAGGGAGACCCCAGAAAGGAGACCCTCCCAGGGACATAGTGATTCGCTTCCATCACTACCGCACTAAAGAAGAAACCTGTAGAATCTCCAGAGAAACCAAAGTCCTGGAGTTCGAACAGACCAAGTTCCAGGTTTACCAGGATCTGTCCCCTGCTACCCTAACTAAGAGACAAGCTCTAGCCCCCGTAATAAGAGCCCTGAGAGACCAAAATGTATGACATCGCTGACTGTTTCCTTGTGCACTATTAGTGCTAAAAAATGGAGTGGCTCATACCCTCAGGAACGAGGAAGACAGCGAGGATTTCCTTAAGCGATTGGGTGTTTCGGGATCCTCACAAAGTCCTCCTAGACCGAAGGCAGCCAAAGATGGCGTCTCTGCACGCACATGGAGCAAAGTGGGGACCGTGCATGCGGAGGTCAGACCTACAGGGGAGGCTACGAGCTCCCCCTAGAAGGTCCCAGGATATGACCGCTCCCCGGTGATTTGGACAGTGTTATCTGAAGGGGATGTAGTGAGAGTCGAATAACCCGATCAATAAGGACCTCTGTTAGAACCCCCTCCGATCACTGGCAGCGAGATATAAGATCAACATCTAAGCTAGACCTGCATACGTTTTTCAATTGGCGGCCATCTTACCTTGCTCCTTCCTCATGCCGAGCAGGAACTTTTCTGGCTTTCGCGGGCTGGCCTGATGACGTCAGTGAACGACATCAGCCCCTCGCGAGACCTTGGATCTGGCGCCTGATGCAGCGGCCCTAGCAGATGACGTCACAATACCGGATGGCACAGGGGGAGACTGCGGAAGGAGCCACACACATAAGGAACTGCACAGATACCGGCCTCATGGAGGAAGCGGAGGCAGGAGAGGGCCATAAGGCGTGCAAACAGAGACCGGGAGTCGCGGCAAACAATCAACATTAAAATGGGACTAGCCCCAAGCGAACGGGTCTGATACATAAAGATGTATTAATTCCTAGTAGTCCTTAGTTAAGGGAGGGGGAGGAAGGGGGAGGGAGCGGAGGAAAAGTCGGTCCTAGACACTTCACTCTGCTATAACCTGCATTAGCAGATATGCCCCAACGCATACTAACACATACTCATCGCAGACCCAAAAGTAGCGAAGGATTTAATTAATAGAGAAATAGTAGATACGTTGGAAGTAGTATAGGTTAGGAGATATAAACTTGGCTGGATAGTATCTGTAAATATATATGTATGTTATATAAATAAGAAGAGTGTAGATAGGTATTGAATGTCCGTATAGTATTCTCCAAATAAAATAGTAAATAAGTACACTAGTTAGCTGGCGGTCTCGAAGAGAAAGATGGGAATTACAAGATAGTTATTCAATAGCCCCATAGATTTTGCCCCTAAAAAATTTTTTTTTCAAATATATTGACCCTGGCACTTACAGTACACTGAGGGTTAGCGAAGATAGTGAGTCACATATTTTGGGACACAGAGGACTGTCGATAATCATCTCCTCCTCCATAATATATATAACAGGACCTAGGAACTCGGAGTTTTATATAGTTCACTAACATCGGGAAAAGGGGGATAACACACAAAGCGATGTGCGGTAGCAAGGATAATGTCAAGTACAATAATGTTACCTTTAAGGTTAGAGTTAATTATTTCCGTTTATGTTAATTATTTCCATTTCTGTTTCCAAAGGTTGAATTGTGGCAGCGGGGGAAATATTGCCAACGTTAAATCTGTTTAGTTCTCGTTACAGTTTACAATGACAAGCTGTTCAAAAGTTCTGCTGAAGTGAATACATACGCAACTGCGCCGGTGGGATTACCCATGTGGGAGCGCATGTGTTCTCCGTTTCGATCCCTGAAAATAAGGGATCGCAGACAAGTCCCAGGGACGGCAGGTCCCAGCAAGAAGGAGAGGCTGGAACAGTTGCCCATCCCCTTGGACGCAAGGGCCACCTTCGGGGGCTGCCGAGTCGGGCTCTTGTCTCTTCGTTACCTATTTTTAACTTTACATTTGCTCTGTTTTTTTGTTTATCGTGAGTTTTCTTCCTTTTGTATTTTCCTATGTTCTGACTTTCCTCCCTGCTCCCCTCATCCGCCCCTCCCCTTCCCCTCCCTCCCTCCCCCCATGGAGAGAGATATCAGCCCAGGTGGGACATAGGTGCTGTCGATCAGGAAAGTATCACGGACATGGACCTACTCAGTCCAAGAGAAGATGACTCTGGTGAGCTGACGAGCGACAAATTGCTACTATATACACACACTAAATGATGGCGCTAACACTAATATCCCATAATGTAAATGGCTTTAATAACCCTGTCAAAAGAAAGCTAGCTTTCTCAGATTATAAAAGAAAATAAGCAGATGTCTTACTACTACAAGAGACGCATTTTAGAAAAAGCAGCACCCCTAAATACTTAGATAGAGATTTCTTCCAGGTCTCCTTATCCTCAGCCTCTGTTAAAAAATGTGGGGTGGCCATATTATTTAGAAACAAGGTTCCATTTGTCATTCAGTCAACCAAGCGGAATTCAGATGGCCGCTATATCATCATAGTAGGTACAATTCGAGGAAAGTATATTACTCTGGCCGCGGTGTGTGGGCAAGACGCAGCCTATTTTGATAACTTCTTCAGGATTTTGAATTCCACAGCTAGGGGGTGCGTTGTGCTCGCAGGGGATATCAATATGGTCATGCAACCACACCTGGACAGATCAGGGGGGATTGGTACAGATAACAAACGAGCTGGAATCTCACTACGCAGGGGCCTCAAAGCCAAGCAATTAACAGACATATGGAGAGAGTTACACCCAGCAGACAGAGACTATATGTTTTACTCCCACCCACATGGCTCGTACAGCAGAATCGATTACTTTTTTGTCTCCTGTCAACTGGTCCCTATGGTCTCCCGAGCTGGAATCCATGATATTTCATGGTCGGACCACGCACCGATAGAGCTAAGGTGTAACAATATTCAAGCCGATAGACCTGGGGCAAACTGGAAACTCAATGAATCAATCCTAAAAATTCCCGCAATATGTGATGCTATTGGTAATGAAATAGAGCAGTTTTTCCATATCAACCTAGGCTCTGTTAATTCCCACCTAGTCCTATGGGAAGCTCATAAATCGACACTGTGAGGTACACTAATTAGCATCACATCTAGAAGAAAAAAGGAGAGAGATGCCAAAATTGTCACGCTCCAAACTAAATTACATTCCCTCTCCTTAAAACACAAAAGTAGCCAAGATCCTCAAACCCTACAAGATATAAAAGACACCAAAATTGAGTTAAATATGCTGTTGACCTCCATGGCTGATAATTCATTGAGTTGGTCAAAGAGGAAATTTTACGAAAAAGCAAACAGAACGGATACAATGCTGGCTCGTGTGCTATGAGACAGGCAGTCTAAATATAACATCCAAGCCATACGCTTAAAATCCGGGACCACCACAGCTAATCCGATGAAAATAGTAGAAGAATTTGGTTTGTTCTATGAATCTTTATATAATGGAGAGAAGGTGGCCCATAATACCAAAACGAGCGGAGCATTGCGAGATTTCCTAGCCAGCTCAAATCTAGAGAGATTGACAGACACAGATAGAGAGGCCCTAAGTGCAGACTTCTCTATTGAAGAGGTATCACAGGCCATTAAAGAACTTAAACCTTTTCGGGGTTATATTATAAAAAAATTGTCAAATTACTCGCCCCGAGGCTGCTCCAAATGTTCAACGCAATTTTAGCGGGAGCTCCTAACCCTAGGGAGATGCTGCAGGCGTCTATATCTCTAATTCACAAGCCTGGTAAGGACCCGCTGGACTGCAAAAGTTACAGGCCAATTTCGTTAATTAATACAGATATTAAAATATACGCCAAATTACTGGCCAATAGACTTAGTCTTATCCTACCCAGACTTATACACCCAGATCAAGTCAAATTTATTAAGGGGAGGCAGGCAGTGGATAATATCCGCCGATTTATTGATCTGATAGAATTGGCTAATACAGGAAACACTCAAAGTATGTTGTTAAGTCTGAACGCAGAAAAAGCTTTTGATAGGATAGACTGGCCCTACTTAAAAGAGACGCTTGCGGCATTCGGCCTTGGAGATCGGATGAGTGAGGCGATTCTCTTGCTTTACTCGGGCCCTAGCGCCAGGGTCATACATCAGGGCTACCCTTCACTGCCATTCCAAATAAGGAGTGGCACGAGACAGGGTTGCCCACTATCTCCTCTCTTATTCGCCCTATGTACCGAACCACTGGCGGCGCAAATCAGATGCAATCCAGGCATCTCAGGGTTGAACGCGTACTCACAATCTCATAAAGGTGCCCTGTATGCAGATGACATCCTCTTGATTATTACAAAACCCCTCACCTCCCTACCATATTTATTTGATCTATTGGACAGATTCTCGAGGATCTCAGGGTTCAAAATAAACCAATCGAAATCTGAGGCTCTTAACATCAATCTCCCTCGACATACTGAGAAACTACTACAACTAAATTTCAAATGGAATTGGCAACGGAAATATATCAAATATTTGGGAGTCCACATCACCAAAAATACCAAAGACATACAATATATAAGGCAAATTATCCCAATCTGATTTGGACCCTAAAATCTGATTTACACAGATGGGCTTCCCAGAGAATTTCCTGGATAGGAAGGATACATAGCTTCAAAATGAATTTACTCCCCCGTATCCTCTACCTCTTCCAAACATTGCCAGTGCCACTCAAAATGAAGGATTTGCTCTCACTTCAATCTGAGATATCTAATTTTATTTGGGGGGGAAAAAAACCGAGAGTTAATAAATTGAATATGAAAAGACCTGTACTAGCGGGTGGACTAGAAGTACCCTGCCTGTTATCATACTACAAAGCGGCACAATTAAGCCAAATTGTTCAATGGCAATCCAACCCGCATTTGAAAAGCTGGGTGGAGCTTGAGAGCGCTGCCTGTTCCCCATTGGAGCTAAGTAGCTTGATTTGGTTACCCAAAACAACGCGAAAATTCGCTGACACTCCGCTCTCCTCAATGACCAACTCACTGTAAATCTGGGAGGCAAATAAGATAAGGCATTCCTCACAAAAAACATACCATGATGACCCCCCTATGGAATAATCCCATGTTCGCATCGGGCCTAAAAGGCAGTAATATCTCAATATGGAAGCAGAATGATATATTTTTTAGCAACAGCAAAGAGCTCCATCTGCACCACCCTCCAGGAGAACGCATATAAAGTCCTCATGAGATGGTACCTCACCGCGCTGAAATTATCTAAGTTTGCACCAGGATCCTCCCCGCTATGCCCTCGGCAGTGCGGAGGAACGGCAGACCTGTTACATATGCTGTGGTCCTGCCCGCGGATCTCCCCAATCTGGGAAGAAATCAGAAATTGGATTCAGAGGATTTTTGACCTCGGAATACCCCCAGACCCATGGTTGTTCTTTCTAAACAGACCATTAACGGGCCTTACCAAAGCAAACAATAAACTAATTGCACATTTTGCTATAGCCACGCGTTGCGAGATCGCAGCATTATGGAAACGCCCCGCCATCCCAAGTATTCCAAAGATTCAGAATCGAATGTGGTTTATATGCCAGATGGAGAAGTTGACAAGTTTAGTTAACGACACTGGCTCCAATTTTTTAAAAGTCTGGACGCCCTGGTTGGCACAGACAGACATGCCAGGGGTTGAGAGAGACTCAATCTGGCTATGATAGAAACAGATGCGTTCTTCTTGGGAGGGGGTAGCTATCTCCACTTCAGAGAAACAGAACTTGGGTTAGCAGCACTCCAGAGTCGACAGATTAATGACGTGTTGGAGATGTCAAAGATAGTCTTGACCATAGTCTTGACCGAACCATGAGAAGAAAAGGAGGCAGCACCACCGACCTTCCCCTCCACTTACCCACCACACTCCCTCCCCTTGCTCCCCTCTCCCCCTCCCCTCAAAACCACCTTTTTTTTTTTCCTTTTTCTTCTTTCAGTATTTCTTATTTATTTTCTCTATGTCGCTACCATTTTATTACTTTATTATTTGCACTATACATAGGATTGTTCAGTTAATTACTTAGTTCAATGTGAATCGCCCAGCCGATTAGGGCTCGAAAAGCCGCGCGATCGTACTAAATCTGTTTCATATGTTTAAATATCTATCAGTCACACAATGCATTATATTTCATACTATGTTGTACTATATATCTGTAATACTCAAAAAAATTTAAGTTATAAAAAAGAAAAAAAAAAAGAAAATCAAACATTAGCCAGCCAGCATAAATAAAGCAAATACAACTTGATACCCCTGCCATCATGAAGGGCATCCACGTCAGCATACTCCAGGTCCATGTCCTCCGTTGCCAGCAAGAGCACATGAAAAAAATACAGTCTCATGGCCCCTAACCCCTTAATCACCTTAGCCGTTAATAATAATTAAGGGGTTAACCCCCGGCCCCCGCTACTCACCAGGGAGGCCTAACCAACCACCCCAGGCCCACTATACTTACCCTCTACCCATTGATTGGCATCTAATGGGCATGATAAGTCTCTATAGCAGTCAATGGGCAACCTAATAAAAAAGCATGATTAGCTCCGGAGACCCCCGGCATCAATCCAATGCAGGAAAAAAAACATTATTTTTTTTCTAAGTCCTCTCTCACGCACCTTCTCATCAGCTTCTCCTCAGCCTCGCGCCAACTTTTCCTAGCGTGAGGATTTTGGGAGAAACTTGCCATTCTCGAGACGTGATTAGCCTCGATCAACTGATTGAGGCTACTAGAATTGCACGAGTTCAAGAACATTCAGATAAGTGGCTTATCACCGCTCACCACACTCTATAAGTGGGTTATCGAGGCTTTTAGAATAGGCCCCTAAGAGTCATGGTAAATTGCTAGGTTCAATAAAAGCTTTGAGAAGTTGGAAGTAATTCTTTGACACTTCCCATATTAATTAGGTAGCAAAATATTCAATTCGTTTGGTTAGTTAAATATAACATAAACACAAAGAAAATTTTATTTTTCAGAATACAAGATTGATATGGATTGAACAAAAATACAATTATTCATGAAAGGATTACCTAAAGTACAAGTAGAAATACAGTAACTGGTCCAAAAAGGGAGTACTTTTCTGTTCAATAGTACCTTTATTATTTGAATAAAAATTATTATTATTTCATACAGCACCTTTCTACCAATGGGACTCAAAGTGCGTGGTTAGCAGTATTGTACATGAAGAATTGTACAGACACAGTGCCTGCCCCGATGAGCTTACAATCTATGTTTTTGATGCCTGAGGCAGAGGGAGATAAAGTGACTTGCCCAAGGTCTCAAGAAGCTGACACCGGGAATTGAACCAATGTCACTAGACTCAAACTCAGTATTATCACAATAAACACTGTTACTCACTGAGCCACTCCTTCAGATTATTAGTTAGTTTTTAGGACAAGCTTTCAAAAGTTCTACTCCCTTTCGAGGGTCAAGCAATACTGATTTCCAAAAGTTCCTCCGAGTTTAACACTGAGAAGTGAGGCTTGCCTCTGGAAGTTATTATAACACTTTCTAAAGTCTTACAAATAAATAAAGGTCTCTCTGAAACCACCTGTATAATGTCTACTAATTGTAATAAGTAAAGAGGAGGACATTATGCATAGCACATGCAAAAACTGGGGACGTGCTCCTTTTGTGTTTTTGCACTCAGCCAAAAAGAGCCCCAGTTATGGTTTGCTGTATGTACCTGTAGCCATGTGTAAAATTGGTGTACAGATCTCTCTCATGCTGGCAGTAATCCTGGTAAGAAGGCAGGGTTGCCAGTAGTGATCATGGAGGTTTGCCCTCAAACCCTTGTGATGTGTCATATACTGTATGTAGCAAAGGAAGTGACAGCATGTTTTGTGTCCATTGTTAGTGACACAGAGGTGGGTCTTCTCTGGAGCCTATATATGGCACAGCACACCCAAAAGTTAGTTGGTTAAGTCCTGCTGGTTCAGAGTTGGAGTTCAAGGTCTGCAGCAGCTCAAGTCTGTCTGTCAGAGTGGCCAAGGGACAATCTATTACACACTGTGTCCAGGGACCTGGCACAGCTGGTGGTCTCCCTTAGAGGAGAGGTGGAAGAGCAACTCAATTAGAGAGATAGGAGGAACCTTCTGCATGGAGGGTCACTACAAGATGTGCGGCTAAGTGTCGGCCGCTGTGATGGGCAGTCTGCCAAGAGACATGCAATTAAAGATACCCTGGTTCAAGATACCCTTCCTGTGTGAGTCTGGAGTTATTCCACAAGAAGATGCCCCAGGGAGTTCCCCGTCAGAAACTCTTCCCTGCTGCCATAGGGATCCTGATGGGGTGGAGGCGCTGTACCAAATGTGAGTAGGACTCAGAACACTACCTAAGACGCCTGTCATGGTGATATTCCCCATTACCAACCAGCGGGAGACTCAGGAGTCCTGTTGCCAGCAGGTGCACCACATGACACACACATGTAACTGGGGACAGATTACACCCACAGGGGCCAATATGAGATTGGGTGGGGGTCGTACCGTTACATACCGTAAGTTACATTTTAAAGAAACTAAGAATAAAGGAAATTAAATGTTTAAATATAAATATATTTTTCAGAATGAGATTCTTTAAGTACGAAAGGTTAAAAAAAAGTTAATAAACTCTAATAATGATTTTTTTAAATGTAATTATTATTGTTTTTTTTTTACTGAGTGCCACTGTGAACAGGGTTCTGATTTTGGAGAAGGCTTGCATTTTGACATTTAATTTATGGCAAAGTGTTTGTTTTTCCTGTGTGGTGTCACTTACACTGTCAGTGTCAGTTTTTATTGCCAAAACCTTGAGTGTTCTTCCTGTAAAATAAACACTATTTTGCATGGAAAATACAGCCTGGACATCTTTCCAACTAAACCACTAGTGACAGGTGGCTGCTCGCCTCTCAGGACGCAGCCGGTAACCTCTTTCTAATATATTATTGCTGTTATTGAATATGTTTTGGTGTGCATTATCTTTAATTTTGGATTACCAAAGCCTATTCCTTAAATATCACCTGGTTATTTTGTTTCCAGCCATTAGTGCTACAGATATGAAAAGAGGTGTTCCCCCTAACATGACTTAATGAACAAATATCAAAATACATTGGCAAACATTTATTACAGCGAAAACAAAAATGTGTGAGTATCTTTTAAACACTGCTCACATACTTATAATTAGTGGTTTATTCAGCATTTTATTTTGTACTTTAAACATCTAATACTAACTCTAAGGCTGCGGTCCCAGTCACTGCCACAGCGCACAGTGGCTATCTGCAGTTTGTTTGTGGCTGCAGTTTGTGTGTGCTGTTGTGGTGTGTGTGTGTGTGTGTGTATAGAGCTCCAATGTGTGTGTGTGTGTGTGTGTGTCAGCAGAAGTGTTTATGGGTGTAGCGTGTGTGTAGAGGTGCAGTGTTGTGTGTAGAGGTGCTGTGTATAGAGGTGCTGTGTATAGAGGTGCTGTGTTGTGTGTGTATGTTGTGTGTGTAGAGGTGCTGTGTTGTTTATAGAGGTGCAGTGTTGTGTGTGTGTGTGTGTGGGGTGTGTGTAGAGGTACTGTGTTGTGCTGTGTTGTGTGTAGAGCTGGGGGGGAGTGCAAAGTTTAGTAAGAGGCTGCATTTTTTTTTATTGTGGCTGCAGTGTGTGTGTGTGTGTGTGTGTGTGTGTGCTGTTGTATGTGTAGCAGCAGTTTGTGTGTGTGTAGAGCTGATGTGTGTGTGTATAGAGGTACTGTGTGTGTGTATAGAGCTCCAGTGTGTGTGTCAGTGTCAGCAGCAGTGTTTATGGGTGTAGCATGTGTGTAGCAGCAGAGTTTGTGTGTGCATGTGTGCGTGTGTGTGTGTCAGTAGGGTGTGTATAGCAGCAGAGTTTGTGTGTGTAGAGCTGCTGTGTGTGTAGAGCTGCTGTGTGTGTAGAGCTGCTGTGTTGTGTGTAGAGCTGCTGTGTTGTGTGTGTAGAGGTGCTGTGTTGTGTGTGTGTGTGTGTGTGTGTGTGTAGAGGTGCTGTGTTGTGCGTGTGTGTGTGTGTGTGTAGAGGTGCTGTGTTGTGAGTGTAGAGGAGGTGCTGTGTTGTGTGTGTATGGTGTGCTTGTGTGTGTAGAGCTGCTATGTGTGTAGAGGTGCTGTGTTGTGTGTGGTGTGCTGATGTGTGTGTGTGTGTTGAGCTGCTGTGTGTGTGTGTGTGTTTGTACACAGAGGGGGCGGCAGTGTGTGGATGTAGATGACCCCAGATGAAGTCTTTTTGACGAAAAATGTTGGGCCTTTTGATCCTTTGAGGCCACCGTATCAACCCTCTAAGGAATCCTGATTGGGAGACACCAACTGAGGAGACTACAGCCTGTTCCTGCTGAGTAGCTGAGCAGCTGATTGAGGAGCAGTCACCACGGGAGGAGGGCTGAAGTGCGCCCAAAGTCACTTCTTGCTCATACACCAGCAGGGAGAGTGTGAGTTTGTTACCATTCCCCTCTGTGTTGTTTGTCTTCTTGAGTAAATGTTAACACACTATACCCTCTGCATTTGTGTTCTTGTCTTCATATGAGGTCAACTAGGAGTCAATGTAAAGAGGGTTAAGGCTGCACTCCACAAATAAGATAAAACATATACAGTTTACCGGTGCTGCTGGTTCAAGGAAGTACCTGCCAGGAAAAATCCAAAGTACACTTAGGAAGAAAGGGATCCAGCGCCTCACAGATTTCTAAATAAATAAATTTATTGTGCCACACAACGTTTCGACCAACAGGTCTTTCTCAAGTGACTAGGCCGTGGAGCGCTGGATCCCTTTCTTCCTAAGTCAACTAGGAGTCCGCAGACCTGAGGATTTCACTATATGGAGCAACAGTATTTTGTGTATTTCAGTGCTATTTATCACTGGGTTTATTTGCACATTTAACTCTACACTTTTTGTCACTTTGCGCCACGAGCACTTTTGGTTTAGTGTGTGGATATAGATATCTGCAGTGTAAGAGTATATAGAGGTGGTTTCATGTGTTTACCATTTTATTTTAGTAAAAAAATCTATTTAACTATACAAAAGTGTCTATTATTTATGAAATAAGCCTACATTTAGCCTATAATAGTAATAATCCCCTCAGAACAGGGCATTACTGGCCAATAATGCCCTGGCTGGGTTAAAGTCCCTTGGCTTCGCCTCGGGCCTTCAACTCTTCCAGCCAGGGCATTATTGGCCAGTAATGCCCTGTTCTTCGGGGATTATTACTTAATTATCTTTGTTTTTAATGGTATGTTGACCTATAACAATATTAAAAAGCACCTATTGTTTCAGATCTTTAATAAAACTACAGTAGCTCAGGGGCGCTCAACTACAGCCCTCAAGCCCCCCACCCCCCCATGATAGCCCAACTTCAGCACAGGTGTCTCAATCAGTCCCTGCTTCAGCACATGTGGCTCAGTAAGACCCTGCTTCAGCACATGGGGCTCAATAAGTCCCTGCTTCAGCACAGGTGGCTCAATAAGTCCGTGCTTCAGCATAGGTGGTTCAATCACTCCATGCTTCAGTACAGGTGGCTGAGTCTCTGATTCAGCCACCTGTGCTGAGCTGGAACTGATCCAGCCACCTGTGCTGAAGCTGGGCTGAAAACTGAAAACCTGACATGTGGGGCGTAAGAGGGGGGAGAGAGCTTGAGGACTGGAGTGAAGCACCCCTGATCTAGCTTATGATTTTTCAGACACTGCAAACCCTTTACATAATGTTCACTTCTAAATGCAATGTTTCTATCATGGTATTACACCTGTACTCCCCTTGATTTAAAATGTTATACAGTTTTGTAAAATACAAATAAAATGTTCCTTATTATGACATTTTTCCTCTTGCTTGTGTCTAACAATTAAAATGTGGATACAGTATATACATATTGCATCCAGCTACACTTGTCAGTTACTTTCAGCATTCACACAATTGATTTCTTTGCTGCTGATTTAATCTTGGCAGAGTGAACGTGTGGCACATTTTTACTTGGGTATAACACGCCCATGAGATGTCCATCCACATCCCAGCCCACCGCAAATAAAAATTGCCACTTCACTCCGACAAATTGCCAGTTCGGTTTTCATTAACTGGAACGGGGCTGACAATCACATGAGCCCGGAACGCGAGTCTAGCATCAGCCCTGTTCTGATTTCTTATAAAACAAGGTGTTTAAAATATCATATACTGTAGGTTACAATACAAAAGCGGCTGGTATTATTTTTATGAGGAACAACCTTAGGTGCCTCGCGGCAATGAATCAGGAAATGTGGTGTCTCACTGCACAGGTTCTCAGTTTATCTTCTCGTAATCAAGCATCCCTTTTTTTATTGAATGTGTCCTGTTTGAAGAACGAGAATGTCATTTATCTGGGATCTTTCTTCCTTTAATAATACATGCCCCTTTATATAAAAAAATAGCCCTTCCTTTTTACTTTGTAATAACGTTTACAGATCATGATCAATCAAGTACTATTTCCTAAATGTTTGATGTACACCATTCGTATTTAAGAGGTTCTTTTGTATGGGGTTAATCCGGAGACGATGGTAATATCATGGATGGTCTACCACTTCATTCTTAACCCTAAGGCTGCGGTCCCAGTAACAGCCTGTGCGCACGGCGCGGCGTGCACTGTGCGTGTAAGCACCGCCCCTCAATGGGGCTGGGCCCAGTACGCACCGTCACGCAGAAGGTGCAGCCGCGCCTTGTTGCAAGGTTATTCCCAACTCAATCAAATTGAGTTCAAACCTTGTGACGGAGGCGTGGCCACGCCCCGACCGGCGGTTCACCCAATGACGGCGAACCAGCCGCGTGATGTAATAGCCACGCCCCCGCAAATCCCCGACCACGCCCCCTCCCATCGCAAGCTCCCCTCTCCCTGTCAGACCACAGATCGCAGTTAGCGCTGTGCACGCGCCGCCCCCCCCGCCGGGCGCGCGTGTCACAGACATTACTGGGATCGCAGCCTTACAGTGCACTTATGAATGCACAAGGTAGGGTCTGCGTCCTGGCACACGGGAGGCCTTTATGATGTACCCTTGTGCGTCGGGCACTTGCTTGTTTCCTTGGGGGGATATGTTTGGTATTTTTTATGAATACGATACATCATAAGATTGCCAGTTTCATCAACACTGTCCCCGTTTCCTCCAGGCCGAGGTGGGGTCAGTGGCGTGACTACTGCCCGGGCACATCCCGACATGTGACATGGCGTCATCAAGGTGACGTGATATCGCGACATCACGTGCCGACACGTTGACATGGTAACGCGATACAGCGATGTCATGACGCCGTGGGACGAGGGCTGACAGGTAAGTGAAATGCCCGGGGGCCCCTTACACATGTAGTTACACCACTGGAGTTTTGTCCTTGGAGGCAACAGGGGAATTGTGCGTATTTCAAAGGTCCGTGTGTGAGGTTAATGCAGCTCGCTATCTTTATTGTACATGTATCGCACTTTCCCCCCACCCCCTGGGAGATATGGCGGCTACTGTGTGGGTGGTGCATTACCTGTGGCTCACAGGAGGGCCGAGCCTCCGCTTCTGGGAGCCTGAGGTGTGTCTGATCACAGTGCCTCCACCTACATGGGATCCTACTATGTTGGATAACTCTGTGACAGGACCCTATACAATAATGCACACACTGAATAAAATAACAGTCTACTGTATGCATGAGAGAGAATACATTGCTATAACGTCCCCACTAACTAGGGCCGTAACCCCACAGTGTCCTCCAACCAATGTCCACATCTAATGGATAACTCCCCACAGTACTGAGGGGCCTTGGGCACCCAACCACCCTGGTGTCCACAAGAGCAACCCACCCAATGTGTGAGACAGTGCTGCCCACAACTAACGTGTGTAAAGTTGGTGCACTTGTTGATACCTGCCGGGTACTCCAGCACCCGGTGGCGCCATAACGGAAGGGTAGGATCCACTGATCCAGCGATGGTTGTTGTCAGAGACGAGTCTGCCTCCGCGTAGGGTGAATTCCCATGTGGATGGTATCACCATTAAAGATAGTCTCTGATCTGTAGAGTGATCTAGTCCCAGACCACCGGATTGCCAGTTCAACCACATCCTGGCTGTGTCCCTCCCACTGGTACTACAGGGGCAGTGTCCCTAACTACTGGGCCTGTCCCTGCAGCGACCACAAGCTGAGGGGAGTTGGGACCTAGTTGGAGTCTAAGGGGGTCTCTGGCCTAGTGCAGGGGTCACAGACGCCATGCACCTACACACACTATCCCTTCCTCCACCCAGCTCCGACTGGCATGCTCCTAGCGCGTGCAACGTATCAATATTCCCCTGCTAGGGAATCCGGCCTCGCGATTGGCTGCTCGCCTACACCTGACTAACTGCCCCATTTCCTTCTGGAGTCTGCAGTCCCTATCTGGGTAAACAGCCCGACACCTGCAAACTACATTTCCTGTGAAAGGATTGCCGCATATTGTCACCCTGTAGGTGCAGGAAATCAAACAACTTATTGTGGAGGAACATAACTATTTTCTGTGATAAATAACTTTAGAAGGCAGCCAATTACATTGATTTGGTGTCTTTTCTTTTCTATCTCGGAAGCAGAATTGACCAGTTAGTCCTCCTTTTTTTGCTCCGCTTTGGAATTCTGTACTATGGGCTGGAATGGCGCAAACGATACCTGTTCATGGGTTGTAGAGATGTGCAAAGGTGACCCTGTTCCCTTTGCAAATATCTTGGCCATTTATTAATTTTTTTAATTGACAACTGCTAGTGGGTTAAAGTGGCAATCCCACATACAAAAAAACCACAAAGATTTTCTGTAAACATTGTATCAATGTACAGTAACCATCTTTCCAAGAAAGATTCCGTAATTTCTAAAGTGCTCATTTCACTTATTTGTTTCATGTAAACAATTAGTACATTTCTACAGTATTTATTCAGGCTCTAGATATTTCTAATCTTGTCTTCTTTATCTCTTTGGCAAATGATAACAGCATAATTAGTCTACACAAATCAACAAAGAGAAAAAAAGAGCAGAGATTAACAATTTGCATAAATATAGTCAGGTTTACAAACAGTCGCTTGGGTATTATGGAGACATGAAAGGTTTCAACACAAATACTTACGCTTGTTTGCTTGTTTTTTTTATCACCTACATTTAACCAATTAAAATTGTTATTGCCATGCCTTCACTTTGCTCCTATGAGGGACTGCCCCTGAATGAATGGGGAATGGAGCAAAAGAGATGAAAGCTATGGTGGTGACAGATATAAAGAACAGTGTTAAATTCGGCATATATGTTAAACTAAGCAAGTCTCACTAAAGCCTTTAACACAAAGCTAATATGTTGCAGTGCTTAATTGTTTAAGTCTCCATTAATCTTTCCAGTACAATATAATTAATAATAAATTATTTCATTTTATTATAAAAAGAAATAAAATGGCACCTGGTTTGTGACACAGCACCAGAGACTGCTTACCCTCCATTATTAATACAAGACGTGTATTTCCAAAGCCAGAGTTCTGCAGTGAGCCATCAGGCAGGTCACCACTAGAATAAGTTACAATGTGCTGAAGAGTTCAGGACTGTAAACAATGGTTGTTTTCCCCCCAAAATGATATGTTCATTAAGTTAATTTTCTTTTATTCATTTTCATAATGACTAACCTTATATAAAATCATGGATATGTTCACGGGTTTAGGATCCAAAACCCTTTAGCAGTGTGAATGTCTGGATCGCCCATATCCGGGTCCTGGGAACACTCACTTTTTGGGTTATTTCAGACCCCGTGACCATAGCTACTGAATACTACCTGCAATAAAACCTAATTTCCTCTTCCTGCTTGCATCTTTTCTTCTCTTAGCATTTCCCCCTCCATACGAATATAGTCCCCCCCCTTTCACTTGCTGCCATTTTGCTTTGGTGGGGCTGAGTGTGGATGGGAGTGGGAATAAGCTGTAGGTTCTGCATTTTAATTTATTTCAACAACAGAAAATCATAAAAGCAAGAAATACAACGCAAGCAGAGGAAAGGAGCAGCAAGAAGCAAAGGCCCAGATTCACTAAAGTGTGCTACAATGTATGACACCCTAACTCTTATTTATTTGAGTGGGACATAAGGTGTATTGAAGCATAGCATCCTATTGTTAATCTGGGCCAAAGAGTGAGACAGAACAAAAGCAGAAGAAAGGGTCAGGCAGAATGATGGGGCTTCACTCTACATATGTACAGAAGCCACTCTTTGCATTGTTTTTGCCAAAAATTCTGATAGACTTTGTTAGTGATTTTGCAGTCTCTTGTTATGCTGCATCATGGCGTTTGTCATTGTTTTTATTACGCCAACTTTGTTCTAACTATAGCCTGGCCTTCGGCAGCTGTTGCTAATTCTGGGCCTTTCCTCTGTCAATCCTGTTAGAACAGGCAGTGGAAAGGTTAATTCCTTCAGTTGGCCTGTTTTGCATTTCAGCTCTGAGTATTGTAGGAGAGTATTCAGGGGCGGGCCTAAGCAACCTTTGAGCATGTTAATCCAAAGGGTGGATATGGGTTGGAACACCCCCTGATGTGTGTGAGCCAATCGGTATCCAGCTTTGAGTTGTAATGATTCAAAGTTAGAGATACTCCCTGAGGATATTCAAATTGAGACATGTTTCCTAAATTTAGATTGTCAGTTAGTGAGTGGAGTTAGTGTTCAGAGAGAGCTGAGAGAGATAGGAAGACAAGAAAAGTTCTCCCCCTCTTGCCCCACCTGGGTATGGAGAGTGGGGGTGGGAAATTAAGCTGCTATGAGCAGAAGGGCAGAGAGCATATCAGGCCTATCATGTTCTGCTGTATGCTGTGTATGCTGCCCTGAATAAAGTTCCACAGAAAAGAAGCTGCTGTGTGTGTCCCTGTTCCTGGTGTCTGGAGAATGGAGTGTCAGTGGGGGTCTCTCCTCTGGAGGCCCCGGGGGATCCCTACTGGCTGGAGGCGCTGTGCACCCTGAGAGAACAAGGTAACCTGTCCCACACCACACCTCCTGTCCCTGTCCTGGGTTCTCCCCACAACACCGCGGAGCCCTCAGCCCTCCTGTTTACCAGCAGGTCACAGCACCCAGACCACTCAGAGTGACCAGGAGTGTACGCCCCAATCTCATGTCAGGTGGGGTACCATAGAAGGGTTACATTACTATGTTGTGATAAAATCTAATTGCGTCATTCTTTTGCATACCCACGAGTTCCCCTTCTACATGGGCTTTCTTTTCTAATAGCTAACCTTTTGAAGTACTGTAGCTACATTGGAAGGGAGTTGAGAAAATGCAATTTATGCCTCACATCCACCAACTGAATAAAAATCCTAGAGTAGCAGAAATAGAGTTTCCAGCAGAATTAATCTATTACATGTGTCAGCCTTGTTAAAAACCTGTCTCATGCCCTTCATGTGAAGCCCAAGGTCATGCATTTAAATATGTGAACACTATGTTTTAGCTACAATGCAAGATCCACAATTTAAAAACAAACTTTTTTCATCTCACAGAAGGCACCGATGTTAGTATCTATGTAGCGCTGTTTCCCCCACCATATGGGAAATGTGGCGGCTACTGAGTGTGAGGTGCTTTATTTATCTGTGGCTCACAGGAGGCCTGAACCTCTGCTGCTGGGAGCCTGGGGTGTACCTGATCTGTCTGGCGACAGCGCCTCCACCTGTGAGGGATCCTGACAGCGCCGGATAACCCCTTCACAGGACCTTCACAGGACCCAATGCAATAAGATCACACACTTGTATTTAATAACAGTTTACTGAACACAGGTACAACTAGATATATCATTAACCGACATACAATATAAGCCTCGCACGGCCGTAGCCCCACCGTGCTCTCCAACCGTAGTGTCCACCCCTGATGGGAATTCCCCAAACTACTGAGCAACCAACCTCCCTGGTGTCCACAAGAGCCAACCCACCCAATGTGTGAGACAGCGCTGCCCACAGTAACTGAAGGTGTTATAGTTGGTGCACGTTGTGAGGCACCTGCCCAGGTGCTCCAGCACTTGGGTATGGCCGAAAAGCAAAAGGGATCCACTGATCCAGCGACGTCGATATCAGCAAAGCCTCCGCCTCTGCGTGGGGTGAACTTCGGTAGAAGGGTTTCACCTTTGATAGTCTATGATAGTGTGGTGGTGATCCTGCCCCAGACCACAGTCCGCAAATCGCTGTGCGGCATCTTCAAGTGGCACTATACAATAACTGTTTACAGCTACAGGGGAAATGTCCCTAGCTAGGGATGAGACCCTCACCCATGCCAGGCGCTGTGATCTAGGTCTGGGCAGAAAATACGCCTCTGGAACAAGTAGACCCAAAGATCTCAAATGTTCTTGACCCTGGTGACATACAGTAAGAACATAAAGTGCCTCTTTATTAGAGATTACCTTTTCTTTCGCGGATCAGTCTAAAAAAAGAGCGATAGAGTGGCAAATGTAATAGCATCTCCAGTTATACAGTATACCGGTAGGATCTCCTGTTCTGGCCTTTCCTCATCGCGGCTCCTGTACAGCAACCCCCTATCCCCCGCACCTCAGAGTATGGAGACTTAATAGCCCATCGGGATTAACACAGCGGGAATCCCTGCATTATGCATCTGGGCAACAAGAATAAACAGACAACGTACAAATTCAATTGGGAAAGATGAGGTGAATCCTTGATGGAGAAGGATATAGGAGTACTTTTATAAAACAGGCAATAGTGCCCAATGTCATGCAGTAGCTGCAAAGGCAAACAAGATCTAATCTTGCATTAAACTGGGAAAGACGCAATGAGAACACTCCAAAACGCAAAACTCCCCTCGGGCATGTAAAAAAAGGAAAAAAGAAAATATAGTGCAAATGTGTATTACACAAAAAAAAAACTATTCATAAAAGGATGAGTGCCCACTCATGTGGTAGATTTCTGATCTTGAGCAGATATTTGGCAGGAACTCTCCTGGACCATAAACAAAAAGAAGAGGAAATATACTGCTGCGGCCGCCTTTATCCTCCTACTTGCCCGGATAAATGTGGGGGTTTTCTCCGTTTCTTCCGGAGTTTCCCGCGCGACGGCCGCATCATCAGATAAGCGCTAATGGCGCTTATCATTGATAGCGCCTGGGGCGCGGGAAACCTGACGGAAAAAAGCCGCGCGCCTCCGCGATTTTAAAATTCCCGCGGTGGCGGCCGCAGGAGGATAAAGGCGGCCGCCACTGTAGCGTAACACAATTTAAAAATACATTACTGTATGAGCAGTGAGCCCATCAAACTCATTTGATCCCACAAGAACACAAGCAGATTACCCACTCTGGGTCAGTAGATGTCCTGATCATGCTCAGCTGAAGCGCCGGTGACTGGAAGCGGTATCACTGTGAGTTTCTGCTCCGGATAACCCCTGAGGAAGTTCGGAGTTCCGAATGAAATGCATAGGGTGGTCCATTATTTGTGTGAGCACACTGTGCTGCTTTTGTGTCCTGCTGTCTGCTGCCTGCCACTGCCGTGAAGACCGGGGAAGCCGAAATCGGAGGCTCCCATTGGCTAAGCTGATCTGTGATGTCATCCACTGTGTGATCCGCAGGAGAAACTCACAGGGATACCGGATGGAAGAGAATTAACCATAATGATGCCCCTTTATAAAGCATTAGCAAGACTACACCTTGAATTGGGAGTAAAGTTTTGGGTACCACTCCATAAAAAAGACATTATGGAACTAGAAAAAGAGCAGAGAACAGCCACCAAATTTGATAAAGGGGATGGAAAATGTAACTTATAAGTAGACCCTAGCTAAATTAGATTTGCTTACATTAGAAAAGAGGCACGTCTAAGAGGGGATATGATAACTATATACAAATATATTCGGGGACAATACAAGGAGCTTTCACAAGGACTGTGGAATTCATCCCAAAAGCAGTACAAACAACTCAGGGTCATACTTTAAGGTTGGAGGTAAGGAGATTTCATCAGCAACCTTAGGAAAGGGTTCTTTACAGCAGGGGTGTGCAAACTAGGGGCGTAAGATTTTTCTGGGGGAGGGGGGCTGCGGCGGTTGCAGATGCCCCGCACTCTTCCCCAAGGCATTTAAATTAAATGCTGGGGGACCGTGCGAGGCATCTGCAACTCAACTTACCGAGATTCAGCCGGCTTTGGGATGTATCTCATGGCATAACGGCATCAAATGACGCCACGGGGTCATGTGACGTGACATCACATGACCCTGTGACGTCATTTTACACTGCACTAAGGTAAGGGGGGCGCAATCACCGGGGGAGAGCAGACGAAGCAACAAATGTTTGTGCACTCCTGCTTTACAGTAAGTACAGTAAAAATATGGAATTCATTACCCATGGAGATTATGGCAGATACAATAGATATCTGCAGAAAATGGTTGGATATCTTTATAGAAAGAAAAGGTATACAGGGATATACCAAATACAGCTGCTAGTTAGTTACGAGTTTACTGTGGTTTGAAAGAGTGCAGAAATTTAAATTTAGTGTTGTTTACAATACTGGCCAGAAACTCAAGTCGGCGATCGCGAGTTATTGTGTCTTAAAAATCTAATTGCAATTCAACCTGTCACTTACAGTATTCCCATCCATGTGTGCATGATCCGATATCACACAAATGTTTAGTACTTTTCTGTACAGTATGTACTTCAAGTGTCTTTAATTGTAATTTAAAGAGTAAAGACGCGAGCACACCAAACAGGAGTGCGCCTCAAGCCACTCACTGCGATTTACCAGTGGGGAGAGTGTAAGTATTATCCTTTCCCCTCTGTATTGTGTGTAATTTTCAAGTAAAATGTTAATATACTATTATGTTTCTATTTATTTCTTCTCCGTATGAGGTTCTGCAATGAATCAATTACGTCATCTTTGTCTTGCCCAAATGGAACAAATTGCTGTGTTAAACCAGTACCTGTTTGATATTCTGTTATTATTGCACATGTTGTGTTCACACAACATTATTCACTATTCACCCACTTTGCACCGTGTATACGTTTTACTTGAACCTTGGTACATTGCGATTGGGAGACCGCAGGTATCTGGCAGCACTTGATTTATGAGCACTAAGTTATTTCCAATGCAACACATTGGCTAACACTCTGTTTTTTCATTGATTATTTAGCACGAGCACACAATTAATATAATATATATATATATATATATATATATATATATATATATATATATATATATATATATATATATATATATATATTGGTTTTCGCTTTTTCTGTTTGTCACTTTAGACCAAAAATAGATTGTAAGCTCTAAGGGTTAGGGGCCCATGTCTGCAAAAATCATTGATACACTTCCAGAGCTATGCAAGGAAAAACAATTACTATTACAAGGTATGAAGGTTAGTAGTGCTACATGTGTCTGATGATCATATTATTCTTCTTATGCTTTAGATTTGTCTTCCTCTGATGTTAAAACTTAGTTTTTCTCACTCTCCTAAGAATGAGATCAGCTGCCTTAAGATGAGGATTATTATTCAAACTGTAGCATTCCATGCCAAATAGAAGGAAATCTAAGAGCCATTAGATTTTAATGAAGCCTCTATTTTCTCTTCCTGAATGTATCCTTGATCTGTTCATAAATCTACAGCCACATCTCTTTGTGTCCGAAGAGGGAACTCTGCCAGACCTCTTCTCCTCTTCTACCAATTACTAAATAATGAATATGAGCTAAGTGATGGAACAATGCCAGGCTCACAAATATTCCCTTCAAGGCTAAAATCAATAACACTTAGCTGCTGTAGTACACTTTAAGACAGGGCTTAAAAACCCATCATCATCTTCAAAGCTTGGACATCCAACACATATGTTATGCATATGATCTTACTCATATACAAACTCATGCAACACCATATGTAGAAGGTGTGTTGATAGAGCATGTTCTGTAGTCGATAAGCTATGGCTATAAGTGAAATAACGGTCTATTATTTAATGTGAATGGCTGCAGTCCATGCTAATGATTTTCTCCTTAAAGCTGCAGACCAAGCAATGTCCTACATTTGTGTTCTGTACTATGAGAAAATACTTGTAGCAATTATTTTTTTAAACAACTCTGAATTACATTTTTAATTCATTATAATGTAACAAGCCTTTTTTTGTTTCTGTAGCAATCATTTACAAAGTCACACCCCCTTCCTCTTCTGAAACAAGCTCTGACACACCCCTTTTTGAGCCCTGCCCTCTCTCTAGCAATGCACCAATTGTATCTGGTGCCTGCCTGGTCACATGATCTTCCCCACAGAACTTTGTCATATTAATATGCATATGCATTCCATTGACTGCAGAATACTCTTCTGCAGCCATTTAGTGAACCCCCGAGCCGAATCTTCGCCGATCGAGCACAGGAGAACGGATCGATCAGCAACTTAGCTAATTACTTTTCATTGTGTGAATTGTATTGATGCGCATATCAAAGGGAAAATAAAAAGAATACAAAAATGGCAGCTTGGGCGGCTGCTTTAACAGGAGATCTGGAAAATTTACTCAGAAATACATTGGCTAGTTGGAAGGGGAGACAAAGCCAATGATCTGTGGGGATGAGTGGACATGGAATGTCTGTGCCTTTTCTAAAAAATAATGATAGCAAAATACACCGTTAATGTTTTAATCAAGCGTTATCTGGCATTGACAAACTGCAATACGTCCTTAATTACTGCGTCACTCTTCTGACATTATGTCTTGGAACAAGCGCTTTGGGAGGAGGGGGCTTACCCAGTCAGTAAAGGAGTTTGATTATTACCAAGTCATTAAATTCAACCATCCAGCAATTATATAATATAACACGCAGTTAATGGATTTTATATCAGACATCCTTCTGAGATGTGTGTTCATTATAAACTAGAATAGTTGGAACTAGTAAGGGTCTTATTTTATATACCCCAAAGCGATCATTCAGGCCGTTCCCGCCAGAAAAGCCCCATGACAGCCTCGGTGTAAACTGTAGAATTAGCACCTAATAATCAGATTGTTGTACCCCAGCTGGTAATAATACTGCATTTCGGGCCATATTTACTTAAATGTGCCTTTGAGTACTGCCAAGTGTTTTATGGAGTAGCGCTGCTTCGCAAATATGGTCCTTAGAGAAGTCATATGAAGAAACGGGAAAGCAAACGGAGCATATTCGTACAGCGGGGGTCATTTAGTAAAGTCTTCTGCAGAACTAAAGCACAAAGAATGCAAAAAAAGTGCAGTTGATTACTTAGGTAACAAGAACATGTTCTTGTATAGCACTGTTAGTTTTACAATAAATAAAAATAAATTAAAATAAACCGGCGCCAAATGGAAAGAATAATCTGACCAAATACTGTATAGTCCAATTCAAAGGGCTGGGATGAGTTCCATGGAAGTGTCCTCAATGCAATCTCAAACAAACAAACATATAAGACCACAACATAAAAGAGAAGAAAAAAAGAGAAAAAAGATCATAGTGCAACTAAATACAAACAACAAATCACTGATATAGTTTACAAATATAGACAGTAATTTAATATATAATTAAAAAATACACATAAAAATAAACAACAAACAATAGCTTGTTGGGCAGGGAACACACTAATAAAGTGATGGCATACAGTGGGGCTAAAACTGAAACCCTACTTACAGCAATGCTGAATTGTACTGTATAAGCCTGTATATCATTCACACAGCCCTCCGTGGCCTGGATGGAGAAAGGAGGTTTCACCACACCGTCAGTGTGCTGCTGCACCGCAGGGAAGCTCCTCTCCCGTGATATCACACTGCCAGCTGCCTCACTAGTCCACAGACGTATAGGCTCATGAATGGAGGAGCACCAGAGCTCTAAACCGCCGAGGCCCCACTGGGATAGTCACGCGGGCATATTCGAACAGCGGGGGTCATTTAGTAAAGTCTTCTGCAGAACTAAAGCACAAAGAATGCAAAAAAATTGCAGTTGATTACTTAGGTAACAAGAACATGATCTTGTATAGCACTGTTAGTTTTACGTAGCGCTTTACAGAAACATTTTGCAGGCACAGGTCCCTGCCCCATGGCACTTACAATCTATGTTGTGGTGCTTGAGGCACAAGAAGATAAAGTGACTTACCCAAGGTCACAAGGGGCGGCCACCGGGAATTGAACCAAGTTCCCATGCATCAAACTCAGTGCCAGCCAGTGTCTTTACTCACAGAGCCATCTCTTCACACTGCATGGTCACCCTTTGCCTTCTTTACCTGTCACGCTTATCCCCATTGTATTTACTTTAATTGCCATGTATGGTACATTTTTTAAAGTGCTGCATAAACTGTGGTGCTTTATAAATATGTAGCCCTGTGTAATTTTGGGGTTACATGCCTTTCTCCTCCTGTGCAATAATCCCTGTTAAAAGGGCAGGTTTGCCAGGAGTAATCATGAGGTTTGCCCTCATCCCCTGTGATGTGTAATGTGTAGTGAAGGAAGTGACATCATGCTCTGTGTCCAATTACAGTGACACAGGGGTGGTGCCTACTGGAGCTATATAGTATGCATCACTTCCTGAATTGAGTTGTGGAGGTGTGTGTGAGTGTCTCATCCCACTTGAATGAGACTGTCTGACCCAACACAGTGCCAGGGCTTTGGCAAGAATTGTGGCCCTCCCTTAGGGGAGAGGTGGGCAGACTATTCCCCTTACTCTATTAGAGAGTAAGGGAAGAGCAAGGACAGCTTCTAGGGCCCTGACTAGGAGTGGTGTCCAGGGACTTCCTTGAGGTGGGCAACCTTTATGATGTGCGGCTAGAGACCGGCCGCAATGATGGGCAGTCTGCCACTAAAGATGACAATAAAGAATGTCCAAGTTAAAAGAACCTTCTTGCCTGAGAGTGGAGTCATTCAGGGAGAAGCTACACCCAGAGGTTCACTTTCAGAGACTCCTCCCTGCTGTCATGGGGACCTGAAAGAGATGGAGGCGCTGTACCTAGAAGTGAGTAGTTCTCAGCATTACCTCACGAGCCAGTCCTGATGTATTTCCCCATATCACCGCAGAAGACTCAGGAGTTCTGTAAGCCAGCAGGTGCACCACACTATAGTACATGTAACATGGGGCAGTTTCCTCACGTAAGGGGCTAATATGAGATTGGGGGAGGGGGGGAAACACCGTTACAAATACAATTATACATACAATACATACATACATTTAGTTTCTGTGGCATTCTGGCTTTTTTATCAATTTAATTCTGTTGTTTGGTTCATTGATGCCTCCAATTTTACCTGGATACCTTTGTAAAAAGACCTAAGTGACCTAGATTTGCTGCACCAGATTTTCACTGGCTCTGTTTATAAACCATTTGTGGGTAAAATGGCTTAACTTAGTTAGAGAGTCTGGTTCTAAAAAGTTTGTCTTAAACAGCTCCCAATGAAAAAGGTATGACCAGGTACAAAGGATCCCGGAGAGGGGTATTGTATTGTATTGTATGTCTTTATTTATATAGCGCCATTAATGTACATAGCGCTTCACAGCAGTAATACATGTGGTAATCCAATAAATAACAGATAATATAAATAACAGATCATGGGAATAAGTGCTTTAGACATTAAGGAAGAGGAGTCCCTGCTCCGAGGAGCTTACAGTCTAATTTGAAATTCAATATACTGTACGTGTAGTACAAAAGTGGGGAAACTACTTGAAGGTTTAATACGGGATAATATTCAGGAATTCCTAATGGAAAACAAAATTATTAGTAATAGTCAGCATGGATTAATGAAGGATAGATCATGCCAAACTAACCTTATTTGTTTCTTTGAGGAGGTAAGTAGGAATTTAGACCAGGGTAATGCAGTTGATGTGGTCTACTTAGATTTTGCAAAGGCTTTTGATACGGTTTCACACAAGAGGTTGGTGTACAAAATAAAGAAAATTGGACTCAGTAATAATATATGCACCTTGATTGAAAACTGGTTAAAGGACACACATTAGAGGGTTGTCATAAATGGAACTTTTTCAGGTTGGGCTAAAGTCTTCAGTGGAGAACCGCAGGGATCGGTACTGGGACCCCTGCTTTTTAACTTGTTTATTATTGACCTTGAGGTTGGCATAGAGAGCAAAGTCTCCATCTTTGCTGATGATTCAAAATTGTGTAAGGTAATAGAATCAGAGCAGGATGTAATTTCTCTTCAGAAGGACTTGGAGAGACTGGAAACGTGGGCAGGTAAATGGCAGATGAGGTTTAATACAGATAAATGTAAGGTTATGCATTTGGGATGCAAGAATAAAAAGGCGACTTACAAATTAAATGGAGATATATTGGGGGAATCCTTGATGGAGAAAGATTTAGGAGTGCTTGTAGACAGCAGGCTTAGCAATAGTGCCCAATGTCATGCAGTAGCTGAAAAGGCAAACAAGATCTTATCTTGCATCAAACGGGCAATGGATGGAAGGGAAGTAAACATAATTATGCCCCTTTACAAAGCATTAGTAAGACCTTACCTTGAATATGGAGTAACATTTTGGGCACCAATCCTAAGAAAAGACATTATGGAACTAGAGAGAGTGTAGAGAAGAGCCACCAAATTAATAAAGGGGATGGACAATCTAACTTATGAGGAGAAGCTAGCTAAATTAGATTTATTTACATTAGAAAAGAGGCGTCTAAGAGGGGATATGGTAACTATATACAAATATATTCGGGTACAATACAAGGAGCATTCAAAAGAACTATTGATCCCACGGGCAGTACAAAGGACTCGGGGCCATCCCTTAAGGTTGGAGGAAAGGAGATTTCACCAGCAACAAAGGGAAGGGTTCATTACAGTAATGGCAGTTAAAATGTGGAATTCATTACCCATGGAGACTGTGATGGCAGATACCATAGATTTGTTCAAAAAAAGGTTGGACATCTTTTTAGATAGGAAAGGTACAGTATACAGGGATATACCAAATAAGTATACATGGGAAGGATGTTGATCCAGGGATTAATCCGATTGCCAATTCTTGGAGTCAGGAAGGAATTCATTTTTCCCTTTATGAGATATCATTGGATGATATGACACTGGGGTTTTTCTTTGCCTTCCTCTGGATCAATAAGTAAGTATACATATAGGATAAAGTATCTGTTGTCTAAATTTAGCATAGGTTGAACTTGATGGACCTACGTCTTTTTTCAACCTCATCTATTATGTAACTATGTAACTATGTAAATCCCCTGAGATTGTAGAAAAAATAATGAAAAGGACACAAATTGCCAAAAATTGTCACATGCCAATGCGGTTAACGTTTCATAAAAATTTTGGCGCAAAGTTGACTCAAATTGCCCCATTTTCCTCTTTCGTCTCTTTCTGTCAATGCATCGAGGTCTTCCCTCAAGGTTTGGTTCTGTTTGCATCACCTTGCGATTTGGGGAGGGATAATGTATGTATGTATGTCTTTATTTGTATAGCGCCATAAAATGTACATAGCGCTTCACAGTAGTAATACATGTCATATAAATAATAGCAGGAGTTAGGGAGGAGTTACATGACGCACTGATTGAAATGAGATGTATCAAACTCTGCGCCTCCATGTGTCACTTTTGCATCTGATTTCAATTGATATCACTTCGATTGTAAGCTCTGCGGGCAGGAACTCCATTGCCAAAAGGTTTACATTCATGTTTGAAGCACTTATTCCCATTACGTTTCATATTATTTTATTGCATCTGTTCCTGCCGTGCAACACTATATCCATGGATAAAATAAAAATATACATAGATATGTCAGGTAAAAATGACAGTACTTTATTGGTGTGTTATTTAAAAAGAAAACTACAAGTATGGGAATTTTTTTAATGATTTTTTAAAAGTGTATCTGTGAAATGTTTGAAAGGTGAACAAGCTGTCTGTGAGCAGGGTTACTGGCTCTGCACTTCTTAACCGCAGGCTGTGCTGAAAAGCTGTGTAATGCGACAGGCATAAGTTTACAGGGATCCCATGTTAAAATGTACAAGAAGGAAAAATGACACACACTGAGTGCTCATTTGCATATCCTTACCCAGAATCCCTGGCTGCAGTGGAAGCACTGTATGCTAAGAGATAATGGAGAACGGCAGGTTGCACACCTGTCTGAGACATGCAAATGTGCTCACGCTGTAAGTGATGTTTTTATTTACTTTAAAATGATTGTAATCCGAAATTTTCAGGGAATCTTACTGTTGTGTTATCTACACTTCCCAAATACAAAGTACTAGCGAGGACACCCTGAATCAAAGCCCCTTGGTCAAATGATGTTTACAAGTCCTGGGATATGGCTAGATTTCACCACAGCTTATAATGATATCAAACAGGGACCACACTCCATGCAAAGTAGGGGAAACAACACAGTCTGTCGAGCACCCGTCATCACGTCCGCTCTCTGCTGTGTGATGTCGTCACCTCTACGTGTTTCGCGTCATATGACGCTTCTTCAGGAGGTATGACTAACCACTCCCATAGCTGCTCTTAAATAGCAAGACGGATAATTCCTCTGCCAATGGGAGTTACCATGGGTGTATTACAGCCCTCAATCAATGCCTACTACCAACAAATAAACAAATCAAACATACTTATATCACAAACAATTGCTTTTGTAACCAGGAAATGAAAATAAGGAGAATAATGCAAAAACACTGGGGAGTCCTTCTTATGGACCCCGGTTTTCAGAACCAACTCAATACAAAACCTAAAATAGCTTTCAGAAAAGCCAAAAATGTGAAAAATGTATTGGCACCAAGTGCTCTCAAAAAAGAAACCATTGCACAACCTATAGGTGGGAATTTTCTTCAAAGACCCCCAGGCAACTTTAAATGTGGGAGGTGTGTGATGTGTCCATATACTGTATGGCACAAGAGAAACACATTTTTGACTCTAGAAATAAAGAACATCTAATCACACACTTTTTATCAACTGCCAAACCCAATTTGTGATATATGTAATAAATTGCCCGTGAAATCTAAGATATGTGGGGAAAACTATAAGGCCTCTAAAAACCAGAATTGGTGAACACATCAATGGGATTAAAAATGCACAAAGTAATCTTGATAAAGGGAAAACGATTCATAATCTATCCTAGCATTTTTTAACCCATCACCAAGGCAAAAGCAATGGATTACTTTTAAGGGGGATTGAAGTAGTGGCAAGAGACCCCGGAATTGGAGACCGAGATCTGAAACTCTTGCAAAGAGAGCAATTTTGGATATTTACTCTGGGGAGCAAATCACCAGGTGGGCTCAATGAGCTAGTAGAACTGACCCCATTTCTTAAATAATTGCTCCCCGAATAAGTATACACATAAACCTATATTTTCTATATGTTTATATAATGTTATTTGGTGTATCCATTTCCATCATTATTCATTTTTTTCAATTTTCCTTCATTCATTTTCCTGGTTTTCTGGAAAGATTCATTTTTTAATGTATTTATGTCTTAACAGTTATTTGTTTCATTTTGTTTTATTTTGTGATGTTTGTCTTGTCAAGATCATGTATTTATGCTGTTATCTCATAGTTTGTCATGAGGTTATTATATATTTCTTATTTTTTTATTTTTTGTTTTTGTTATATGTATCATAGAACATTATGCTAAAATTCCATTAACATCATTTAGTAATAATATCTAACACCTTTTTTTATTTTATTTTTATTTACTTAAATTTTTATTAAACATTTTTTTTTCATACAAAAGAAAAATTAACAAAACATATAACATATAAAAGGGGGGATAGGGGAGGGGGGGAAGGGATAGAATTTGTAAAAATATAGCATTGTACACAGCAATTTAACTGTCACATATATCACTCTGTTCCAAGTATTCTAATCTATGTATGGGGATATACCTGCATGGCGAAACCAAGGAGCCCAAATCTCAGAGAATTGTGAGGTCGAGCCATTCAGATAGGCTGAGAGTTTTTCCATATAAACTATATGCCAGATTTTATTGTTTATTTGGTTTAAGGATGGGGGGGCAGGTTGTTTCCAATTTTTGGCAATTGTACACCGTGTAGCATTTAACATTTGGGTTAGTACTCTAGCTTTTTTTCGGGGAATATTGGCTATTGGCTTGCCTAACAATATATATACTGGGTCATGTGGGACAGTGATTTCTAGGATCTTGTGTATTAAGGTGAACACTTCTGTCCAAGTTTGTTGGATTTTGAGACATGACCAGAATATATGCAGAATATCCCCAACTTCGCCACAACCACGCCAGCACAGTGGGGAGACCGCTGGGAGAAAAGAGTGCAGTCTGGCAGGAGTCATGTACCATCTGTATATTCTATCTAACACCTTTTATGGTTGAACTAATTCTATCAATTTGGATCTACAGTATTTGGATACATGGCGACATGTAAACATATATAACATTTATTATCGGTATATGTTATGGATTAATTCCAATAGACAATGATTTTGAGCAGATAACGGATTCTAACAGGTAGTAATTATTTGTAGCAATTGTTTGTGATTTAAGTATGTTTGATTTGTTTATTTGTTGGTAGTAGGCATTGATTGAGGGCTGTAATACACCCATGGTAACTCCCATTGGTAGAGGAATTATCCGTCTTGCTCTTTAAGAGCAGCTATGGGAGCGGTTAGTCATACCTCCTGAAGAAGCGTCATATGACGCAAAACGCGTAGAGGTGATGTCATCACTCAGCGGAGAGCGGACGTGACGACGGGTGCTCGACAGACTGTGTTGTTTCCCCTACTTTGCATGGAGTGCGGTCCCTGTTTGATATCATTGTAAGCTGTGGTGAAATCTAGCCATATCCCAGGACTTTTAAACATCATTTGACCAAGGGGCTTTGATTCAGGGTGTCCTCGCTTGTGCTCTGTAATTGTGGAGGTGTGGGTTTATGTGAACCCTTATTTTATGTAACGATTTTTAGTATGTATTTTTAAGTTTATTATAAAGGTCATTATCTTTAGTAATTGTGTTTTTCCCCTTTTTGCGCTTTCTTTTTGTTTGCATGTTTCGTATTTACAGTACCCCGCTGATCACGGGAGAGTGAGAGCTGCAGAGGGAGACCATTTATTCTGAATCAAGGGGCTCTATTGAGATTGCGCGCATCTTTGCTACTGTTGTTATATCTGCCTTATCTGTCCTTTTATCTTTATCTATAATGATCTTTGTGGGTTTATTTTTTCTACCGTAAAATTCAATGGCACAAACGCAATTTAGTGTGTATAAAAACCTCACTCACTTTAATATATAATTTATTTTCTAATACATATTTAAGTGACTATACATTATTTTAATAAATAAATACACTGAAGGTGACCTTAATAGTCACTGATATATACGAAGATATATGAAAATGGTCTTTAATGGTCTTTAGTGTCATTAAACAAGCTATTCAAAATGACATATTTAGTGATTATACAGCAGATGGAAGATACATTTATGTATTTTTAGCATGTTTTAGTTATAATGCTCTAAGCTGTATGTGTCCTCACCAATTAAAGAAATAGATTTTACTGCGCATAAATCAAGCATTAAAACCTTTGACTTTGCCTATCCTCATTATGGACATGTTTAGTTTGATACTAGAAATAGGTGCTGGAGAAGGAAGAGAAAAGGGAGGTGGTTTTATCTGTCCTAGACAAGGGACATCGGAAGGGGAGGGAAATATTAAGGAAACTTTTGTTCCAGCCCATTGTCACAGGCTTTAGTCTAGCAATTATACAGATTCTACTACACTGCTACACTATACTACATACTATACTACAGAAGTAGTAAGCCTAAGGGGCCTATTCTAGTAGCCTCGATAACCAAATTATCGAGGCTTTTGAGCTCTTCTTGCAAGGTAGCTATTCAGAAAGCCTAGGTAAGTTGGTTAAATCGTGCGGAAAAGCATTTTATCGCGATTCCTGGCTCTGGCCAAACACATCGCGCGGCAGCCGCCGAGGAGCCTGAAATCGCAATTTTGATCAAATCGTTGAATTCTTGTTGGCTCGGTTATCTTATCGAGGCTCTGGAATTGCGATTTGATCAAAGATTATTTTCGGCAGCAAAAGCTGGCGAGAAAGGGTGCGATAGAGGGACTTATAAGAAAAATGCAATTTCTCTGGAGCTGATACATATTAATATCAGCACCTGAGACCCCATGCATCAATTCGATGCAATAAAAAATGCATTTACAATCAGCTTCATTACCTTAGCTGCTAACCGCTAAGGCAATGAAGGGGTTAACTACCAGTGGCATGTTTATTGTGGGTAGCGGCGGTGGGTGAAGGTGGTATTTGGCCCATGGTGGGTGTTTAGGCCTTGTAGGGCAGGGGCTGCGGGAGGAGTGAACCCCTTCATTACCTTACCGCTAAGGTAATGAAGGGGTTAACCCTTCATGCTACCCACACGGTAGGTATAAACAACCACCATGGCCCAAATACCACCTACACCCATCCCCGCTACCCCCAAGAAACATTAAAAAAACAACAACCCTAATACCCACCTCCTCCCCCCAACACATACAGTGCAATATTGGGCAAAATTACTATTACTCAGATAGGGATAATAGTGCATTTTCCCATTCAAAATAAAACAATATACAGCAGCATAAAATAAATAACATTTCTACTTGCCTCTGCCAGGGTGAAAGGCGTCCTCATCACCATGCTCCGTGTCCATGTCCTCCATTGGCAGGAAGTGAAGGAGAAAAAATACAATCTAATGGCCCCGAACCCCTTAATTACCTTAGCAGTTAGTAAACACTATAGTAACTAAGGGGTTAATCCCCCTCCCTCGCTACCCACCCGGCAGGCCTAACTACCCACCCTGGGGCCACTAGCCCACCCTATACCCATTGATTGGCACAGTGGTACATCATGCCCATAAAGCTTCAGAAAGTCCTGAGATGTAACAGAAATTGCGTAGTGTCCTGCATATAGGAAGGGCCCATGATGACTAGCGGTCGTATCATCATATCCAAAAATTTGACATGTGAATGTGCTCACAAGTGATTTTTTTATTTGAGATATATATATATCTATACTATAATTCTAAGTTGGATTCCTGTTTTCCATTTATTTGAATGTTAGCATCAAAATCTCACAAACGGCACCACGTAGCACCACAAAACTTTCAATGTACATTCTGCGGCGGATTTGTAGGTAAACGCAACTATTTTGAGCTTCCAATGTGACTCACCTCCCAAATTATGGACATTGTAAGTTTCACTCGGCTGGACAGCAGTAATGTTAGAGCGAGGGCGGGGGGCGTATGTGTGTGTATGTGTATGTGTGTGTGTGTGTGTGTGTGTGTGTGTGTGTGTGTGACACTGTGTGTGTGTGTGTTTGTGACTGTGTGTGTGTGACACTTTGTGACACTGTGTGTGTGTGTGTGTGTGTGTGTGTGTGTGTGTGTGTGTGTGTGTGTGTGTGTGTGTGTGTGTGTGACGCTGTGTGTCAGTGTGTGTGTCACTATGTGTGTGTGTGTCACTTTGTGTGAGAGAGAGGAAGAGAGGGGGAGAAGGAGAGGGGGAGAAGGGAGAGGGAGAGAGGGAGAAGAAGAAGAAGATTATTGATCAGTCCGTGGGGGGTGATGTGAGATGCAGGGGGGGGGGGGGGTGGGAGCTGCAGGGGGGGAGGGGTGATGTTTAAAGCAAAATCATTACAAAATAAACACATTGTTTATTCAAAAGTATGAGTTAATTATTTATTACTGTAGATGGACGTTCACAGAGGTACACAATTGGAGACTTTTATAAGGTGAAATTATAATAAGGCTTTATTGTGCCTTTTCCTTTTCATCAGGAAATCCATCCAAACACAGGGGGGGGGGGAACAAAGCTTCTATTAACTTGGGAGTATTTCTAGTGAAACACTATGCAATTAATTCACATCTCCCTTAGTCAAGCATTTCTCCCAGCCCCAAACACATAGCATGAAATAAGCAGATATAAGAAGTCTCTTAAGAATGAATGTCTTATCTGTTTCTTGGAGGGAAAATCTTCTCAGTTCCTTGTTCAGCTCCCTTCCCTCAGGGTGTGTCAGCTTCAGGTTTAGTAGTCTTCCCTGTGTCTTGAAATCAGTTCTGCTGTATCTTCTGGCAGAGCTCAAGACATGGTCAGCTCCAGAGATCTGTGTTCTCTAGTCAGTCTCTCCTGGGAGACTCAAGAACCCCTGCTCTGTCTCCAAAGGTCAGCTCACAAGTGAGCTAAGGAGTCACTTCCTGTCTCAACAGACAGGCTTTTGTAAGCAATCTAAATCAGGCAGGTAGTGTTTATTAATTGACTACCAGCAGTTAACCACCACACTGCTAGATTAAAGGCACATTACTTGAACAGGGATTACTCCCCTGTTACAATTACCCCTACTGATTTACCCCTGTAGAACATGTGTCATCCAGATAGGGGTTCCCTGCAATTTTACGAAATACTTAAAGGGTTCCTCCAAACAAAAAAGGTTGGGAATCACTGGTCATGTCAGATGTGCAGGGGAGCTGTGCCACCGGTTGGGGGGTGGGGAGATGTGCCAGCAGGGGAGATGGGCCAGCGGGGAGGGGGGGAGATGTGCCAGTGGGGGGGAGGGGAGGAGGGGGGAGATGTGCCAGCAGGGAGGAGGGGGGAGGTGTGCCAGCGGGGGGAGGGGGAGATGTGCCAGCTAGCGGGGGGAGACTGGTGGGGAAGGGGGGGGGGGGCAGGGACATGTATTCAATATTACATTCCCTGGGCGAAGCCGGGTACAAAAGCTAGTATATATATCATACACACGCGTGTGCGCGCATGCGTGTGTGTGTAAATGTCTATCTAATACATACTGTATCATATCATGCTGCGAAACACCTGGGTAGTCAGCATTAAAAAAACATCGATTGATTGATCGTGTAAAATACACAGCTACAGCTTTGGTGCTATGAAGAAATAAAGATTAATTCTGTTTTACATTGAATGCATAATTTGTTCCTGGTCATCGGATAAGAAATAAATGAGAGCTAGAGAATCTATGGATTTAATATTTAATCTACGTGCAGAACATTTATAGTGGGATTCAAAAAAAAAGCTTTAAATGTATTAAGTTGTCACACATCTACCTGCTGTGGTTTTCTTTGACTTTAGCTCGTTTATTGAGATCTTCTTTTTAAATAATTGCAGAGGAAATTATGATGAATCATAACATCTGGGAAACAACTGAGATAAGGACAAATGTATATGTAATAATACTTCACTTTCAAAACGGCTAAAGAAATAGATTCGTTTTTTTGTGTAAGAAACTCAATTTAGAGCGACAGGCAGAAGGCAGCATAAATCTCAGAAGAGGCAGACTCAGCTGGTAAGATATCTGCTGGTGTGCTGTAGTGCAGTGTCCTAAATAATCTCACACTGACATGGCTAATTCTACATACTTTCTCGAAAAAAGAGAAAACTTCGCTTTTGAAATATTGTTTATGACTGACAATAAATGTGTCTCCAGTGTATTGAACCAGTAAATAACATCAGTCAGTGGCCCGTACTCACTAAAGGGTGTTAAATCAGCTATAATATTTGAACAGAATACAAGGGAAAAGAGAATAATCTATTTTCCAAAAATAAAAATGTGGAATATAGTGGGTGTGAAGTGTAATAATGAAACGGTTAATTCGAGCTGGGCGAACCAGTCCAAATCCATTTCCCGGTATTTCCCGGGCGAACCAGTCAAAATCGGCTTCCGCGTGTTAAAATCTGCAGACGGACCGTTTTAAACCCCCCTATGTGGCTGTAAAATAACCCGCCGGGGGGTGGAACGTAAATCCATTCCACAGGATGTGTTTCTTTCTAATCTGTCGTCGCATTGTAAGAAACACGTACGACGGATAAATACGCAGAAGGAACGTTTTCAAAGCGGCCGGAGGATTAATCCGTCGTTAAAAATCACAAACGGAGCAAAACGACGGCCGGCCACGCCCACTTCTCTGCAGCCGTGCTTCCAAGCAGATATGCTTTTAAGTATATATGTTTCAAGTATTTATGAAGTTTAAAAAGGAAGTTCAAAAAGAAGTGGAAAAGTGGACAACACATACTACTTTTGATTCCTGCTTTTGATCTACGTTGGAAAGGAGGATATCATATATCCCAGACTGCACATCTCAACACTTAACGATTGCTGTGATGCCGCCTTTATTTTTTATATTTGTTGTAACCTCACTCATTTTCAAATTATGCACTTCCTTCCACCAGTCTCCTTATGTTTCTAACTCTATTCATATATCTCCATCTCTCCTTTCTTCCCCACTTCTCAGTTCACATGAACTCCTTTCTTACCTGCGTCCTCTGACACCACACAGCTATACACCCTGCACTAAAACACACCCCTACAAATCATCCTCACACATTCTCTTTCTATCCATGCTTCTCCTCCTTGCTTCTGGGGATATCTCTCCCAATCCTGGTCCCTGCCTTATTTCTACTTGCTCTCGTCCTCGCCTCCCACATGCAATTTCTACTCCTTCTGGTGTCAACCCCTCCAACCTCATACCCATCCCCTGCCACCCTCCCTCCTCTCTCCCTTTCTCCTGTGCCCTTTGCAATGCTCGCTCCCTCTCTAACAAGTTCCTCTCTGTGCATGACTTCTTTCTCTCTCACTCCCTGCTTCTCTTTGCTATAACTGAGACCTGGCTCACTCAGTCTGACTCTGCTCTGGAAGCTGCCCTCTCCTACGGTGGCCTTTCCTTCTCCCACACTCCGCGCCCTGATGGCAGGGGTGGAGGCGTGGGGTTCCTGCTCTCCTCTCTCTGCCGTTACCGAACCCTTCCTATTCCCCCCTCTCTTGCTTTTCCCTCCTTTGAGGCTCATACTGTCCAGATCTTCTCTCCTCTCCCTGTCCATGTGGCGGTCATCTATCGCCCACCTACCTCTACTCATCCCCCTTCTGCCTTTCTCTCTCACTTTGAATCCTGGCTCTCTTTCTTTCTCTCCTAAGACTCCCCTGTTCTTCTCCTTGGGGACTTCAATTGCCACATTGATGACCCCTCTCTCCCTTGGGCTTCCCACTTTCTTTCTCTAACCTCTTCTTTTGGCCTTCAACAGTTGACTGCAGCCAGCACCCACAAGGATGGCCACTACTTAGACCTGGTTTTCACTAAAAACTTCTCTCTCTCCGATTTCTCCATTTCCCCTTTTCCTCTCTCTGACCATCATCTCATCTCATTCTCTCTATCTCGCTTCTCCCCGTCTCCACCTCCATCTACCCCCCAGTTCTGCAGAAACCTGCGCTCTATTCACTTGCCTGACTTTCCGTCCACTTTACGCTCATCCCTCTCCTCTCTCAGCTCTGCTACAGACCCTGACAACCTGGTCAGGAACTACAACTCTGCCTTGTCCTCCTCTCTTGATCTACATGCCCCGCTTTCTCTCTGCCGCACTCGCCCTTCTAACCCTAGACCCTGGCTAAATTCCCACACGCGCATGCTGCGTTCCTCCACTCGTTCCTCCGAACGCCTCTGGAGGAAATCTCATACTCTCGCAGACTTCCTTCACTACAAATTTATGCTATCCTGTTTCAACTCTGCCCTCTCGCAAGCTAAACAAGCCTACTTTTCTTCACTAATCCACATGCACAAGTCTAACCCATGCCGACTGTTCTCTGTCTTTGATACTCTACTCAAACCACCCTCAGCTGCCTCTCCTTCCTCCATCTCCGCTCAGGACTTTGCTGACTATTTTAATTAAAAGGTGGAATCCATACGGCAGAACATCCCCTCTGTTTCTCCCTCCCATCCTACACTTCTTCCTAACTCTCCTCCCGCCTTCTTTGACTCTTTTTCCACTGTCTCAGAGGTGGATGTGTCACTGTTGATCGCCTCTTCTCCCTCTACCACTTGCCCTCTTGACCCCATTCCCTCCCATCTCCTAAAACCTCTTGCTCCTACTATAATCCCTACGCTCACACACATTTTTAACTCCTCCCTCTGCTCTGGAACCTTTCCATCCTCCTTCAAACATGCAACTGTCATACCATTACTCAAAAACACCAAGCTTGACCCTACCTGTCTTTCTAACTATCGACCTGTCTCCCTCCTGCCTTTTGCCTCTAAACTCCTTGAACGACTTGTATTCTCTCGCTTGCTCCATTTTCTCAACACCTATTCTCTCCTAGACGCTCTACAATCTGGCTTCCGTACTGCTCACTCCACGGAAACAGCCCTCACTAAAATAACTGACGACCTCTATGCTGCCAAAGACAGAGGTCATTACACTCTGCTCATATTACTCGACCTCTCTGCAGCATTTGACACCGTGGACACTGTTCTCCTTCATATTCTCCATACTCTTGGTATTCGGAACAAAGCTCTATCCTGGATCTCATCCTACCTCTCCCATCGTACTTTCAGTGCCTCTTCTGCTTATACCTCCTCCTCCTCTATTGATCTCTCTGTGGGGGTACCCCAGGGCTCTGTCCTGGGACCTCTTCTCTTTTCTCTGTACACACTCTCTCTAGGTGACCTAATAACATCTTTTGGGTTTAATTATCACCTCTATGCTGACGACACACAAATATACTTTTCAACACCTGACCTTACACCTGCTATACAGACCAAAGTTTCTGAATGTCTCTCTGCTATATCATCCTGGATGGCCCTCCGTCGCCTTAAACTCAACATGGCTAAAACAGAGATCCTCATGCTTCCTCCCAAACCTGGCCCTACTACCTCCTTCCACATTACTGTTGGAACTACCATCATTCACCCAGTAGCCCAAGTACGCTGCCTTGGGGTCACACTCGATTCCTCTCACATTCAAAACATTTCTAAAACCTGTCGCTTTTTCCTCCGCAATATAACTAGGATACGCCCTTTCCTCTGTTGCTCGACTGCTAAAACTCTGACTCAGGCCCTCATTCTCTCCCGTCTTGATTACTGTAACCAACTGTACCTGTACAACTGATTACTGTACCTGCTGTCCGGCCTTCCTGCCTTTCACCTGTCTCCCCTACAATCTATCCTTAATGCTGCTGCCAGAATCACTCTACTCTTTCCTAGATCTGTCTCAGCATCTCCCCTCATGAAATCCCTCTCCTGGCTTCCGATCAAATCCCGCATCTCACACTCCATTCTTCTCCTCACTTTTAAAGCTTTACACTCTTCTGCCCCTCCTTACATCTCTGCCCTAATTTCTCGTTATGCACCATCCAGACTCTTGCCTTCTTCTCAAGGGTGTCTTCTTTTTACCCCCTTTGTATCTAAAGCCCTCTCCCGCCTTAAACCTTTTTCACTGACTGCCCCACACCTCTGGAATGCCCTTCCCCTCAGTACCCGACTTGCACCCTCTCTATCCACCTTTAAGCCCCACCTTAAGACACACTTGCTTAAAGAAGCATATGAATAGCACTGTGGATATTCTGAACACATGATACATAAGCTTGGCCCCCTGCAGACGCACTTACCAGAACTGCCTCCTACTGTCTCTGTACGTTCTCCCTACCTACCAATTAGACTGTAAGCTCCTCGGGGCAGGGACTCCTTAATGTTACTTTTATGTCTAAAGTGCTTATTCCCCTGATCTGTTATTTATATTATCTGTTATTTATTTGATTACCCCATGTATTACTACTGTGAAGCGCTATGTACATTAATGGCGCTATATAAGTAAAGACATACAATACAATACAATACAATACAGAACCATTTATTTGAGAGAGAGGAAGGTGAGAGAAACGTACAGTCACACACACAACACACAGCACACAGCACACAGCACACAGCACACAGCACACAACACCCAGCACACAACACCCAGCACATTTGTATTTTCCTATTTTTTTTTTAATATTCTTGTCTCTTATTATTTTTTTCTTATTTTTTTTATTTGTTTTTTATTATGAGGTGTGGCCGTGGCAGCCAGGGCAGGAGGCGTTCTCACCATTTCCCTGCCCTTCCTGTGAGACTGACAAGTTAACATAAGATCAACAACTGTTTTAGGCTCAGTTGGCAGTGCGGGCAGTAGAGCCTTAGCAAGTTAGCGGTGGTTGGCATAGTACCAGGCATGCTTCATGCTTCCAGTTGTGAACATCCATGAAACACCTTTGTCCTCTGCTGTTTCAACATTTTCATTGACCTCACATGATTCCTTCCTGACAGTGACAGAGACTGTTGTTGAGGCTTCCAGCGCACAGGACCACCTATTGTTTGAACAGGTGAGCGCTGAGGAGCAGATGCAGCCGCACGTGTTGTGTGTGCTGGCAGGTCAGGCTGGTGTCAGGGGCCAAGTTCTTATCTGGTGTATAACATTAGCACAGGTTTCTACACTGTGGCCCTGGATCTGGTTTCAGATGCACTACCTGAGTCTCCGACAGCCAGCACCTCGATGGCTGCTTCTGCTGCTCCTTCTTGTGTACTGGAAGCTTCACCAGGTGGGGACATGGGGGTTCAGGAGGTGGAACAACAGGAAAGAGGTGTGCGTACGAGTGGAACCTTCAAGGAGTCTGGAGGTTGTGACTGCTGTAAGCTCTTCTGGTCCAGGGAGTGCCCAAGAGAACCAGTAGGGGGTGCTCCTGATGCACAGTAGAGTGGGGACTACACCTGCTGGGTCGCTCAGCACGTCACAGGAGTCTCACGCTGGCATATGCTTAGCGTTCTTCTCTCCCCCCCACCTCCCATCATGGTATTTGGCAGAACCCCATTATGAATTTGCAGCATTACTGAACCAGGTCGTCAGAGATGACAACAGCAGGGAGCACCCGCCTGACTTTTGACTTTACCAGAAGTTACTTCCACACCGATTTTAGGGTGGTGGGGGTCCGTTCTCTTCGTCAGTTCTACTTGTTGCTGGGTTGGAACAGTGTGAAGGATGACAGAAGGGGGTGGGGGAAGGGTTAGAGGGACCAAGCAGGTGTTACTTGACTCTATGATATATCTCTTGAATATCTCAGAGGGGGGAGTCGTCTCCGGGGTGCCATTTACATTGGTGGGTCCACTAGAATGGAGGACTCCAGCAGCACTTCCAGTGGCCTACGCTTAAATTTCCAGAGGAGTCCGATTCCTGGAGTCCCCCGCCCCTCCTCTGGACGCTTGTGATGGCTCTCACACCCTCCCTGTGTTAGGCTCTGTTACCACCATCACTTTGCTTTAATTGTACTCGTTCTATGGTTTTATGTTTTTGGGGAAGTTCTGTTTGTGTTTCATATCATGTTTTTTTCTCACAATTCTGTGTTTCCAGGTTTCTCTTGTGTCTTTTTCTTTCTCGCACCCTCTCCTTGCTCAAGTCCAGTCCTCAAGCCTCCCCCTTCCCCCAACAGGTAAGGTTTTCAGGATATCCCTGCTTCAGCACAGGTGGCTCAATTAGTCCCTGCTTCAGCACAGGTGGCTCAATGAGCAGCTGTCTTTGGCAGAACCACTGATTGAGCCACCTGTGCCGAAGCAGAGACTGATTGAGCCACCTGTGCTGAAGCAGGCACTGATTAAACCTGTGCTGAAGCAAGGACTGATTGAGTCATCTGTGCTGAAGCTGGGATATCCTTAAAACCTGATGTGTGCTAAACCTAGTTGTGCTAATTCTATCTTCTATACTGGTGGTGGAGGCCTGGGGCACAGAGTAATGGTGACACGAGGGACACAAACACAGCCATGCATGGTATTCTTAAAGTGCAGCTATGTTACACGTAGGATTGTTAGTATTGTAATAATCTAGTATCCGGCTGCTCTGTCCGTACACTTTGGGTGCATGGGCTGTATATTCAGGAGGAATCAGAGCTTTAATCATCTTGTTAAACGTGAGCCTTTCCATGCAGCCATGGGACAGTTTTGTCCGGCGGTCGAATAGGATTGTACTCGCTGCGCTAAACACACTGCAAGGACAACTCAGCCAGTCCACCGCCATCTCTGCCAGAGCAGGACATGTTTGTGTTTTAGCAACTCAGTATTCAAGAGGATCAGATGCAGGAGGCAGGAATGAACTGTCTGTGCTTCTAGTGTGACTCATGCTATAGTGATGGAGCTTTTGCCAGAGGGATGGGCCAAGACTTTGGCCGATGTTACTGCCAACACCACCACCATTACCCCCATCGCCACCACCAAAAGTCACTTGAGTTGGGTTGCGCAACTCGAGTCCTCAAGCCCTCACCCCAGCCCCCCCAACAGATCAGGTTTTCAGGAGAGTCCAGCTTCAACACAGGTGACTCAACGAGTCCCTGCTTTAGCACAGGTAGCTCAATTAGTCCCTGCTTCAGCATTGGTGGCTCAATCAGTCTCTGCTTCAGCACAGATGGCTCAATTAGTGGCCCAGTCTTCAACTGAGCCACCTGTGCTGAAGCTGGGATATCCTTAAAACCTAGGTGAAGGGGCTTGGGGACCGAGCTGAGCACCCCTGCAGTACGTAGCAGAGCTAGATATTGAATTGCATTTTCTATGACTCTTCAATCTCACTCCTGTTCCCAGCGGGTGTTACAATGTTACACAACTTGCGTAGATATGTTCCTTCCCCACAGCTTCTTTAATATCTCTGCCGAGAGTTTTCTGAAAGTTTTAGCCGTGTTTATATTCCTCCTAAATCGAAGCAATTTGCAATAAGTCAGGTCTCTGCCCACACCAGACGGACGTCAGCTGGTGACAGGACACAGTGATACCTGTTATTTAGTTCGTGTGCTCTGCGTTCGTTTACACTAAACAGGTCTGCAAAATGTAGCTGCGGGCCGTGCTCACTGTAATGTGCGCCGTGCTCACTGTAATGTGTGTCTCTTTACATTGCAGTTCAGGACACACTTGAAGATGTCAGGCACTTTGCAATTTCTCTCAGCAAATTATCTGCACAGAAAATACATTATTTTCTGTTTGTATCTGGTGAGGGGAAAAGTTGGACTCCAGCAACAGTCCCGACACCTTCCATGGAACATTCAGTGTGCGCTGCTTTGTGAGGGGTAGAGATGGGTGACTTTTTTTTGGCACATTTAACCGTCCGGTTCCTTTGCACCGGGGATATCAGGCGGATGAGGTCCAAAAAAGATGATCTGTGATGGTGGCATAAAATGTCCCCATTTAAAAAAAAAAAAAAAAAAATTAGGGTTGAACTAAGGGGTCACTGAAGCTGATCCCCATTCACTGCAGCTTTGGGTACCCCCTGCTTCCAGAGATACACACCTCTGTGGGGGGGGGGGGTGCCGGTATATCTGCAGTTTCAATGCCCCAGTCACGCAGGCCAATGGATTGAAAGGCTAGTTTGATTATGTTATTTTTTTTAAACGTATATTTTGCTAAATGTATATTTGTAATGCTTCTCTATTAACAATATCCCTATTAGCCACTTTTGGCTAATAGAGCTATTGCGTGTGTGTGTATGTGTGTGTGTGTGTGTGTGTGTGTGTGTGTGTGTGTGTGTGTGTGTGTGTGTGTGTGTGTGTGTGTGTGGGGGGGTTATTACTGGTAGAGGGGATGGGAGATGGGGGTAGTTGCCACCATAGAGGATGGTTACTGGTTAAGCCTGTCGGGGGATGGTGGGAGGGATTTGGTTACCTTAGAGATTAGTAAATCATTGCTTACAATGCTTTTCTACCCATTAAAGTGGCTAAGCAGGGCAGGGAGTGTTGTTGTTTTTTATATTAACCCCTTTGTCACTCTTTTTACGCAGCTAGTCATGGAAACCCATGACTAGCTGACCCGTAGGCTACTGAGGGCTTCATGTTTACTGTAATGTATTTCAATTACTTTTTTTAAATCATTATTTTAGATTTGTTTTTTTATCAGCATTTTCAAAGTATAAAGCATTTTAAGAAAAGTAGAACAGGAGGATGCTACAGAATGGTATGTTGCCTGTTTTGGTGATGTTTGTGGAACAGGAAGTTCTAGGTATCATAGATATTAATGTCATTTCATATAACTTTATCTCTCCATAGAGGACAAGAAGATAGAGGAACATATTTACTAGGCACTCGTGCTACTTAAAAAGCCACCTTCCAGGAAGGCTTATTACAGTAAATATGTCCCTGTACCGCTCACTTAAGTGAATAGTGCCATATGGTGTCTTGCCAGTACCGGCTTGATGGTGGTGTCATTAAGGCCACTGCACCGAGCCCCGAGGTAATAGAGGTTCCGTGCTCTTCACCACAACAATTAAACTGGTTGCCGGGGGAGAGCGGGTGGCCTCTGTTGCTGTCTCACCTTCCCCTTCATCCGTCTCTTCCTGCAGGGTCCCTTATCGTGGCACCGGCGATGTCAAATGGCGTGGCATTGCCATCACAACAGGATGTCACAATTGTCATGGAAATGCAACGCCATTTGATGTGGCGGTGCCACGATGAGGGACCCTGCAGGACGAGACGGGCAAAGGAGAAGGTGGGAGGCCTCGCACCACACGTCTGCACCAAGCCCCGCAATATTCCCAGCCGGCTCTGATCTTTTCCAACAGTAGCATTATTAGTAAATATGGCCCACAATGTGAATACATTTCAGTATCATGAGGGGGTCAATTGCCCCGACGATAGCCTGTCACAGCCTGCAGCACTATCAGGATTTAAGACAAGGACAAAGAGGCAACTGGGACCAGCCCTGTTACACACCCCTTCCTGCTGTAATAAAATTCTCAAAGTTACAGTCATATATGAGATCACAGGTGTGTTACAGCAGAGAGATGTTAAACACTGAATATGGCAACACAGAGTCTAATATGCAGTATAGTTTACCTTAACCATTTTGATTATTGCATTGATACTTAGGCCTTTATTGGTAAATAGTGACCACAAACACTGATTATCTTACATCCAATTGCAGTGTTTTCTTTTTGTTTGGGTGTAGCCTAACTTTAATGAATAATATTCAAAAGATTGTAGCAGTTATGACAAAGTTGTCGTTATTCAGGAATAGTTAAAGAGCAATTCTTCCAGCATTTGAATGATTGTCATATTTAGGAAGGCCTACAAAATCATTTTAAGCTAATCATTTAAATACCCACTGGAGAGGAGGTGAGAGAAATGAAGTTTTATCCAGGAGGGAAGCTTTCTGGAGTCACAGATTGAAAACTCTCCTGTATGAACAAAAGCTGTATGGTGCTCAAACAAAGATCAGTAGCTATATAAGCACATAGCAAGTATAATGAATATCCACTGTGCACATCCTTGAAGTATCCCACATGAATGTATAGACCAAATGTCAAATAATGACTACACCACTATCCACTGTAAATCGAATAGCTGGATAGAGTTCCACTTCTTGAATAGTGAAAACTCCCACTGGCTAGTGTCCAGACATATAAGCATCGATGTGGACAAATAATAGGGTTTACAAGAGTAATATAACTCACATCTGTGTGGTCTTCAGTGTGATGTTCCTCCACAGGTGTGTGCTTCCGTTTCTCCACGAAATCCAAACAGGCAGGCAAAGGAAAGTTGGAGCACTACTATGGACAGTAGAAAAAGGAGGAAAAAACTGCAAGAGAGTGTGCCCCATAAATAAAAACATTTAATGGATCAGAGCATCAGCTACAAAAACGAGCCCAAGGACTCCACCAACGCGTTTCGAGCGACACGCTCTTTATCAAGGGGCAAGCTTTATTCTGAAGCTTGCCTTAAACTAGCCCGGTTACATGCTGGGTACATGCTGGGTGTAACCTGGCTAGTTTAAGGCACGTTTAAGGCATTTCTGCATTGACTAATGGCCCATCAGATTAACAGTGGGGGTCCCTGGTAGTCCCATTCAACTGAATGGGAATGCCAGGGACCCCTGCTGTGTTAATCCAAAGGGTTATTAGTCAATGCAGAAATGCCTTAAACGTGCCTTAAACTAGCCAGGTTACACCCAGCATGTACCCGGCATGTAACCGGGCTAGTTTAAGGCAAGCTTTAGAATACTCGTTGTCTCGTCGGTATGTGGAATTGGATGTTCTGAGACAGACCTGCTTCATAGGCTCCCATTAAGACCCCTCTAGGATTTGATGTTAGGTCAAGCTTACACATTTGACATATTACCTCCAAGACCTCCATCCAAATGTTTTTTTTTTTTTTACTTTGGGACATTACCAAAAATTGTGGCAAAGATCTGCTTTAGGAGAGTTACATTTTGCACAGTGGCCTGCTGTTGGCTAAGCCTTTAACATATCTTCCCTATGGAGACATATGTGCAAAATGTGTCCGTTTGTAAACCATGTCATGAAAATGTGCTGATGATGCTGCTTTCAAACTTCTAATTGTTCGGCTTCTTAATACCTCACTACAACAATATACATTTAAGTATTCAGACTACGAACACCAAGTATAAATTATGGAAAACTGAAATCACTACATTTATTCATGCAAAATACCTTCAGCTTTTCTCGGAATGGATTTTGTAATTTCAAATTAATGAACTTGTGTACAGAGAATATAATTATTTGCTCTCAAAATTAATCAGTTATGCATGTATTCATTTATTATACCAGCGGTGGGTGCACAGCAAAGTGGGACAATCAATACATTGACTTACCATAGATGCCTGCAGTGCATTAAATGTACTTCCATCAAATCATTTATTTTTATTTTCCTTGGAGGCGTGACAATGCTCCAGGAACTGATAATGAGTGAGGTTTCAAGGGGTTAATTCAATACAGTAATGTGCAATGAACAAATGGAAATAGCTGATTTTTGAGAAATGTATATTTAATTTGTAAGAATGGAATATGCTTCGGGCTCAGTCTTCAACGTTATCTAAAATCAGATAAAGATATGGAATCTTGTTACTTTCCACACATCTATGTTAAATCAATTTGTTTTTTTTCTTCTTTGTGCGGTTTCTGTTTTAAAGTGTGAATGGATACCCAGAGCACAGATTCATTTCTACAGCTAATAATTGCATTCACTGAGCATGAGTTGATTCCCATGTAATTAAACAAAGAAATTCACACATCTGAAGTGTCTTCATCTTCCCGTATCCGCATCAATCGTAACATCTCTCATAACCAAGAAATCCTCTACAAAATCCTGATTTTCTTATTATTACCCATGGTTTGGTGTATGTGATCCTTGCCAAATTTTTCACACAACATTTTTTTGCACATGGGAGTAACTGACACAGTCTTGACAACATACAGGTAGAATTTCTATATCATTTTTATGTTGGCTGGTACATTCCTGCGAGTACTGTATACATTTTGAATAAAGGCATCAGATTCAGCTGGTAGAACCTAAATAATGTTATATTATTATACAGCTAGAGTATCAACAGGATCAAAAGGTGTAGAGAGGATTTGGTGGAATTTCAGCCATGCCAAGTGGGAGGGGTTATTTATGGCTTCCTGCAGTCACCGTACTGTACCTATTGAACAAAGCAGATACAGTATTGAATCCTCTGCAAGATCCTTGATGTGCACCCAGCTTGTTTACTGTATGTTTGTTTCAAAGAAAATTGGTGTTCCCATTAGGTGCAGATATAATGCAGCAGTTTGTTATAACTTGTGCTTTGGTTTTGTGGGTATTAGGTTTGATACATACAGATACTGGGAAATGAGATATTGCCATGAGACCAGCTAGATTGGCAGGACCATGAAAACCCATAGACTAACTGTCATGGAGCGGCCTTGTAGGTATGGTCAGACAGGAGCTCACACACCACTTCCTTGCAATGAAAGTCCTTTATTTCCCTTGCCGGGGAAATCAGGTTGCAGTATACTTGTAACGAACATAAAATGAAGCAAGTAAGAAGCATAGGTCTGCAAAATAATACAACAGTCCTTACTCTCAGGTACAAAAAATGGAGTTCAAGCTCTCCCCCAGACAGGCTCTCTGCAAACTGTTTCCTCACAGATTGAGAGCAAAATGAGAGCCAGCAGGAAGTCTGCCTGCCTTTTACACCTCCAAATTCCCATCAGCTAGCAGACCTACAAGCTAGGGTGTGGTTTTTCTGGTCTGCTAAAGTGAAAGAGTATTTTTTACCTCTTATAGACTCCCTCACACTGACTTATCGTGAGGAATCCTTACAATCTAAAAGGAATTGGACAAAAACACATGGCATAGATTTATAAATTGTGTCCTTACATTGCGCAAACAGAATAAACAGCTTATCTGACAGTTAAAATCGTCTCAGGAGGTATCTCACGAGCGTTTCCTCAATCTCCTTTGCAGCTCCGCCCTCCTAGCGTATGTTGAAAAATGTTCCAACATCACTGCTAGATGCGTAGATCTTATTCCTCATGCAAGCTCTGATGAAGTTGCTGTAACGATGCTCGTCTCTAAAAAAGAAGCGACCTGCAAAGCTGAGGTAGGATATAGATCACCAACGTGAACTCATGAATCAAGAATGAAATAGTCGGGGTCACAGGCTGGGGTCGAGGTAGGTGGCAGAGCAGCAAGCTAAGGGTCACAGTCAATGGACGATGCAGGTGGCAGCGGGGCAAGGTTGGGGCCACAGGCACTGGTTTAGGGTGCAAGGTGCAAGGTCAGGGTCACAGGCTGGAAACAAGGCAGAGTGAAGATCAATAGGAACACACAAGGCACGGGGAGGAACAAACAGAAACTATGCTCTGGCATTTGAGCCACCTGTGCTGAAACCAGGACTAAATGAGCCACCTGTGCTGAAGCAGGGATATCCTCAAAACCTGTCCTGTTGTGGGGGCTTTAGGACTGGAGTTGTGCAACCCTGGTTTAAATGACTCCAAAACAATCATGTGTAGTATTCATCAAAACCATGAAATGTTGTATTCCAGGTGGGCTCTGCGTACATTATAAAGCTATACTGTATGGGACATGGACTATAGAGGAATAGGTGTTAAGGAAAGAGGTGACATGATCATTAGATATATTGATTTTTGTCTTTGATTAAACTGTATCAAATATGATAACATGGAAGAAATAACCCGACGGTACATTTGGTGCATACACTAAAAGATAAAATAGTCCATCAGCTCTGTGCTGCGTGGCATGGGGATAAATAGCACTTATTCTATTCATACCGTGGATGCTGTACATTTCGTGCCTTAGTAACTCCTTCCAAACGTATTTCACTGTTGTGGTCTTAGACATCAATTGGGATGTGTGTACTAATACGTACATCTCATGTGGAATATCTTAGCATACTGTATGGAGACACTCTGCATTGACTTAGCACGGCTTACAATGGGGATATGTGTACTAATGCGTACATCTCATGTGGAATATCTTAGCATACTGTATGGAGACACTCTGCATTGACTTAGCACGGCTTACAATGGGGATATGTGTACTAATGCGTACATCTCATGTGGAATATCTTAGCATACTGTATGGAGACACTCTGCATTGACTTAGCACAGCTTACAATGGGGATATGTGTACTAATGCGTACATCTCATGTGGAATATCTTAGCATACTGTATGGAGACACTCTGCATTGACTTAGCACGGCTTACAATGGGGATATGTGTACTAATGCGTACATCTCATGTGGAATATCTTAGCATACTGTATGGAGACACTCTGCATTGACTTAGCACGGCTTACAATGGGATGTGTCAAATATGTTATCTGTTTTTCTTCATGTTGATTGTATTACCCAGGTCTGGGGTCGCACTGAACTATGAGTTTGAGAAATGTAAGACACGTAAGGATTACGTTTCGTATTTTGGTCCCTATATGCTATATCCTACCTCAGTGTTCAATTGGACATATTTTGATTTTAAAGAAATGTTTCGCAAGCTTAAAGCAGCAAAATGTGAAATCCTATATGTTTTTTTCCCTAAATAATTTTTGTAGTATAAGATAATACTTACTGCATTTTAATAAAAAAATATTATGCAACTCTCAAATGTTATGTGTTTTTTTTTTAAACTTTGTTTTTATTAGTTTTGTTTACAAGGTACAGTATCACGTTACATATACTGGTGTCACATATTCCTTCTATTGATGGTAACACCGCACCCTGTATCCTATAACTTCATAGACATACAATGACAGACACACATTGGGAGGGAGGGGGAGGTGGGGGGGGGGGGCGAAGTAACTAAGTCAGCTTGACCTCTGTCTGCTTTCCCAGCACTTAGTTATCCACTATGCCCGGCGTTTGTAGGCATGGCTCTCGACATCTTTCTAGTGGCCCATCTCTGTCTTCTTATCCTACGTCGAGTTCGTCTCTTTCCAATCAGAGAAGAACGCACTCAGGTCTATCACAGCCATATGGTGGCAGAGCTCACCCCTTGGATATCTGACTGTGCTAACCATGGCAGCCATACCTTTTGGACATTTGTGCCAGTGTCGGTAACCAAACTTGTCAACTTTTCCATCTGGCATATGGACCAAATCCGATTTCGAATTTTCTCAATTGAAGGAATCGCGTTCTGTTTCCATAATGCTGCGGTCTCGCATCTCATCGCTGTTGCAAAATGAGCTATCAATTTGTTATTTGCTCTGGATACATCTTTTGTTGGTCTGTTAAGCAGGAACAGCCACAGATCTAGTTTGAGTTCGAGGCCCAAAACCCTCTGTAGCCAATCTTTAATTTGTTCCCATAGGGGGGCTATACGAGGGTAGGACCACAGCATGTGCAACAGATCTTCTCTTTCCCCGCACTGCCTAGGGCAGAGCGGGGAATATCCTGGAACAAATTTGGATTATTTGACCGGGGTGAGGTTCCATCTCATTAACACTTTATATGAGTTCTCCTTTAATGTGGTACATACCGAGCTTCTGTCAGCCGCATTGAAAATCTCGGTCCAGTTGTCGTCCTCTAATGTCTCCTCAAGATCCGATTCCCATTGGGCCATGAAGCTAAGTTTCTGTCCGTTGTCCCTACCTGAACCGATCACATCTCTGTATAACCCAGGTATTAGTCCCTTTGTGTCCGAGCCTCGGGCACAGAGCTTTTCAAAATTTGTTAGTGGTGGTCTAATTGTGTGTTTTGTATAGAATGCTCGGACCTGGAGGTATCTAAAGAATTCTGTGTTAGAAATGTCCTTTTCTGACTTAATTAGCTCAAATGTTTTAATAGTGTTTCTGCCCTCCAGGTCTTTCAGTCTCGTGATCCCCCGACTATTCCATATACTAAAACTTTTGCTGTCCAGCCCTGGAGCAAAATCTGAGTTGCCACACAGTGGGGCCATCAATGAATTTCTTGAGGTCAATGAGCATCTAAATTTAGAGGCCTCCCACACCGCTAATGAGTTCAACATAGAGGGAAATGGTTTATGCAGCGTGGTGAGACCAGATTTAGGATACCAGATTAAGTTGTGCAGCTCTAAGGGGGCGCACATCTCGCTTTCCAATGCCACCCATCTTCTCGAATTTGGATCTGAGTGACATTGTACAATTTGGCACAATTGGGCTGCCTTGTAGTAAGCCATTAAGCAGGGCACTGCCAAGTCACCATTCTCCTTAGGTCTTTGGAAAATCTTTGCTTTAATCCGTGGTTTCTTATTTTTCCAAATAAATTTGAAGATCTGTGATTGCATAGCTCTTATATCTGAAATTACCACGGGTATCGGGAGAGTCTGAAACAGATATAATAACCGGGGTAGGAGATTCATTTTAACGCTATAGATTCTCCCGATCCATGAGATTCCATATGAGGACCATTCCTTAAGGTCTACTCTCAGGGACCGTAAGAGTCTGGGATAATTTGCCTGATATAGTGATTTGAAATCTTTTGTGATGTTTATTCCGAGGTACTTTATAGCTTTAGGTTGCCAATTGAAATTAAAGTTGAGCTCTATTAATTTCTCTGACTCTTTTGGAATGTTCAGGCTAAGAGCTTCTGACTTGGACTGATTGATTTTAAAGCCTGATACAGTATGTTGTTAAATGTGTCTAGGAGATCAAAAAGGTTGGGTAGCGAGATCAGGGGTTTTGATAGGGTCAAGATGACATCATCCGCATATAATGCTACTTTGTGAGTTTGTAATAAAATTTGGATTCCGGTGATGTCCTTGTTTCTTCTAATCTGTGTTGCTAGTGGTTCCATGCATAAGGCGAACAACAGGGGCGAGAGTGGGCAGCCCTGTCTTGTACCACTTTTAATGCTGAACAGCTCTGAGGGGAAGCCCTGATGTAGGACCCTCACTGCCAGCTCTGTGTATAACGCTTTTATTGCCCTTAAGATCTTTTCTCCGAAGCCCAAAGCCCAAAGCGTGGCCTCTAGATATGGCCAGTCTATTATGTCGAAGGCCTTTTCTGCATCTAAGCTTAACACTATCCCCGGGATCTTGTTGGTATTGATGTAATCAATTATGTCTATGATCCTTCTGGTGTTGTCAGCCGCTTGTCTGTCTCTTATAAAACTAACTTGATCCAGGTGAATCAGCCTCAGCAGAACAGCACTCAGTCTATTGGCCAATAATTTTGCGTATATTTTGACATCCGAATTTATTAGGGAGATCGGCCTGTAACTCTGACAATTTGAGGGGTCTTTCTTTCTTATGGATTAAAGAGATTGACGCCTGGAGCATCTGGCTCGAGAATGACTCCCCTGCTAGGACTGCGTTAAACATCCTTAACATGTGTGGAGCCAGAATCTTAATGAATCTTTTATAATAAAGGTTAGAAAACCCGTCTGGGCCTGGAGCCTTTGAAGGTTTTAAGTGTTTTATCACCTCTTCTAGCTCCTCTAGTGAAAACTCAACCTGAAGTGTCTCGCGCTCCAACCTTCCCAACCTCGGTAAAGCCGAGTCTGCTAGGAAGCTCTTTAGGGCGCTACTCGTCTTTACGTTATGGATCACCTTCTCCCCGTCATATAGCTTTTCATAATATGACTTAAACTCTCCTACTATATTTTTTGGGTTGGAGGTTAACTCTCCTTTTCGATTCCGGATTGAGTGTATATTATAATTTGGCTGCCTATTCCTGATCTTGTTAGCCGGCAAGGTGTCCGGCTTGTTTGCTTTTTCATAAAATTTCCTTCTAGTCCAACTCAGTGATTTCTCGGCCTGGGAGGTAAGGAGTAGGTTAAGTTCAGTTCTTACATCCCTTAGCTCCCGTAGTGTGTCTTCTCTACCTGTCCTGCTATGTAGGATAGAGAGCTCATGTAACCTAGACCTCAGTTGGGATAATTTAGTTTCTTATCGGTTTTTCCTACCTGCTGCTATGCCAATTAATGTTCCTCTCAACGTGGCCTTATGAGCCTCCCAGAAGGTGACGTGGGATTCCACACTGCCCCTGTTGATTTTGAAGAATTGTGTTAACACTTCAGAAACTGACTGTATTACTTCTGGGATCTTAATAATTGCCTCGTTAATCTTCCAGTTTGCTCCCGGTCTGTCCACTCTAATTTGTGAGCACCCCAGCTCAACGGGCGCATGATCTGACCATGAAATATCATGGATCATGGTATAGGTGATCTGCGGAACCATTCTATTGGACACAAAGATGTAGTCGATTCTGCTGTAGCTGTCGTGTGGGTGTGAGTAAAACGTGTAGCCTTTCTCTCCTGGGTGCTACTCCCTCCAGATGTCCACTAAATTCCTTTCTTGGAGGCCTCTCAGGAGGGCTACTGTGTTTTTACCTTGCCCTTTTTTCCCCCCTATGTGTTGTCCTACAGTATCTATGGAGGGGTCTAGGGTTGTGTTAAAATCGCCTGCCAATATTATATTTCCTTCCGCCATTTTCTCTAGCGTTGCGAAGAATCTTGGGTAAAACTGTGGCTCGCTCTCACAAGGCGCGTACACATTTGCTAATGTAATCCTACAGTTTTGGATCACTCCAACTAGAATTATGTATCTGCCATTTGTGTCTTGCTTTATTTTTTCGACTTGGAAAGGCATGTTGTTGCTGAACAAGATAGCGACCCCCTTCTTTTTTACCTTCGAGGAGGCCAGGTAGAACCGCCTGTAATTTTTATCGAAGTATTTGGGACTGCTACTTGCACTAAAGTGTGTCTCCTGAATTAGCAAGATATCCGGCCTCGTTCTCCTGAACTCCGCAAAGGCAATCCGTCTCTTCCTGGGGCTATTAAAACACTGCACATTTTGTGTAAGAAGTGTCACAGGCATTTGTGTGTCATGTGTGTAGCTGCTCTTGCTCACCCATAGGGGGCGGCCCCAGTCACTTCTACATTGCACGCCAAGGCGTGCGCTGTGCTATCAAGCCCCGCCCCCCCAGTCAGGCCAGTCCCAGTCCCTACCTTGTCGCGCATCTTTCCCCAGCGGTGCGCGACAGGTTTTCAGGCAGGCAGGGGAATTTGAAATTAACATCTGCGACGGAGGCTTGGTCACGTCCCCGCCGGCGGATCAGCCAATAAGGGCGAACCAGCCGCGGGACGTCATGGCCACGCCCCCGCAAACCCACAGCCATGCCCCCTCCCATCGCAAACCTTCCCACTCCCCTCAGACCGCCTATCGCGGTGCAGCGCTGTGCACGCACCGCCCCCCCCACCGGGCGCGCGTGCCACAGTGAAGACTGGGGACTCAGCCTTAGCCGGCCTTGACTCTGATGTAAACTGCTACTCCAGGTCTGATGGCGCTGTCTCTGCTGTAAGTTCTTCATGTCGCCCGTCAGGGAGGAACACAGGGAGGGGGAGGGGACACGCAGTAGGGATAACATTGGGAAACATTGTTATGGAACAAGAGCCACATTTCTGACTGACCCCCCTCTCTCCTTTGCAGTTTCTGCCTGTCAGATTTTATTCCCAGCTGCATGGAGTCTGCAGACACATACTGTGCCTGTGTAACTTGCAACAATGTTGCATTCCTTGCCTGCGAGCATGGAATCAGTGAGCTGCTACAGCAGTTTCTGAGATCCTCACCAGAATGGGCTAGTCTGCCCCCCCCTCCTGTTTGTTCAGACATGGTCTGCCCCTAGACTATTCCTTTACCCACACTGCACCTCACTTCCTTTTTCCACCCTGGAGACAGTGAGTAAAGAACACCTTCTCTGTTTATCCCCGTTGGTGAGGCCATCTCTTTTTACCGGTTCCTAACTAACAATCACCACTACACACCATCCACAAGTATCTGTATCCTGCTGCCTTTTCCCAATAAAGTGGAGGAAATATTACAGGACTTGGAGTGATTTAAAAGGGAACTGTGATAATGCTATCGGGAGCCATTCATACCAACGTGACCCTGGCTTCAGAATAGTAAAAAGAGGACCGTGTGCCTTGGGAAATACACACAGAGGAGCTGCTACCCACAGCCTTTATGCTAAAGATACAAGCAAGCAGCTTACATAGCAAATAAACAGCAGTCTCTCACCACATTGCACAAGCACGTTGCTACACAGAGCCACAAGCCTCTACACAGCAAACTACCACAGCTTTATGCAAAGACAGTGAGCAGCCCTACTTTGCTAATACTACACAAAGGAAGCACCAAGTAGCTAAAACTGCAAACAGTCTGCAGCCTTCACAGACAACCAGTAGCTCAAACTGCACAGCAGCCTTGCAACAAACAGTGCTTCTCTTACAATTCCTAACTGCCTTTTTCTCTGTCTGAGTCCACCCGCTGCTCAGCCCCACAGTGAGGAGCCAACGGACACCTGTAAGTACAGCTACCCCAACGCTGCACGCTGCAGGACACCGCTCGGCATCATCTGAGACAGACGCCCATCGCTGACAAGGTAAAAGACCGCACGCCACACGCACTGGCAAAAGGCCTACACACACCTACAGCATGGCAGAACTCAGAGCCTCACCAGACATCACGCAGGAAAGCGATCTCTCAGACACAGAGACCACTGCGCAGCTGCAACAGGCGCAGGCAGGCGCAAGGCCCAAACGGACAGTCACACTGACACAAAAGGGCCGCGAAAAATATGAGACTGACATTGAAGCGCACAGCGCTAAATTAGAGTTGGCCTGGGAAACAACCACACTTGGGATACGCAATGTCGCCGGCGCTGGCAATTCTGTACAACAGCTCGAGCAGGCAATAACTCAATTAAAGATAGATCACGCACGCTACCAAGAGCTGTCAGAGGCATACGTCACTTACTTGGCCAGGGCTAATACCGGCGAAAGCCTGCAAGAAAGGGACCTACAGCTCAATATTGACTTGACACGTGACAGCCGCGTGCGAACCTCTATCACGGAAGCCGAGAGTAAGAGGAAAGACCTTTTGCTGGAAACCGCATCGCAGCGCTCAAGCACATCCAGGCACTCATCAAGGTCAGCAAGATCAGCACAATCTAATGCGTCCAGCGCAAGCGCGAGCGCTACCAAGGCGCGAGCCACAGCAGAGGCCGCACGTGCCAGGGCCGAATATGGTCGGAGAGAGGCGGCTGTAAGGGCAGAAAAGGCGCGCATAGAAGAGGAGGAGCAGGCCGCCTCCGCTGCAAATGCCGCCGCCGCTGCTACCACCGCCGCTGCCAATGCCGCCGCTGCTGCTACCGCCGCCGCTGCCAATGCGCATAGAAAGGCCGAATTAGAGGCTCTAAGCAAAGAAGAGGACGCCGCTGCCGCCATAGCCCAAGCTGAAGTCCTAGAAGCAGCTGCGAGACAGGACGGCGGGGAGCTACCGTACAGACGGATAGCCTCAGAGGATCCAGCCCGACGCACTGAAGACTACGTAAGGAGCCTCTTCAGTGTAAACACCAGCGCACCATCTCAACACGGATGGAGCGACTCCACAGATACCGAAGACCTGCTAGGCCCACGAGGAGAAGATGCCGTTCCTGCAATGGCACATGCTGCCTGGGATAACCACAGCCACAACAGTGATCCACACGCCAGCGCGCACACGGATGCACCACAACGGGCTCGCCATCCAGGTACACCCACGCGGGAGAAAACAGCCCCTCACACTAGCCAGCAGCCATCACGCGTCCACGCCAAGGAAGAGGCGACCGCACAGACCGTCCCAGCAACTACCTCGGAACGGGACAAACGCGCCGATGTCTCAGGTCTGACAGACATAGCCAAGTACATGATCCGGCGCGACTTGGTGCACGCAGGACTCATCAGCTTCGACGACCGCCCTGAGAACTACCGGACGTGGAAGTTCACATTCAAAGACGCAATCGACAGCTTGGACTTCTCAGCAAGGGAAGAGCTCAACCTGTTAGTCAAGTTCCTGGGGAACGTATCCAGGGAGCAAGCGCCGAGACTTTGGACGGCAAACGCACATCAACCCCAAGTAGGTCTGGACCTAGTGTGGGAAAGGCTAGAAGAGACCTATGGCAGCCCCGAACCAGTCGAGGATTCACTCTTCAAAAGAATCGAGAGCTTCCCCAAGATCACAACTAAAGACTACTCGAAGTTACGAGATCTTGGAGACCTGCTGCAAGAACTGGAGTCCGCAAGGAAAGACCATTCTTTAATAGGTCTCAACGCCCTAGATTCAGCTCGTGGAGTGAGACCCATCCTGGAGAAGCTACCCTTCAACCTCCAAGAAAGGTGGCTTTCACAAGGTTCCAAATACAAAAGGGAGCTTCATCCGCGAAGCGGCAAGGACAAGAAACGACCCCAGCTTCATCTTAGGGGCGCAAACCACATCCAGCGCCAGCCACCCGAGGAACGAAAGGTCAACAGCAAGGTACAAGGACTCCAGAACACCCATCTCGGTCCACAGGACGGACGTGCCCCCTACGACCCACGCGAGTCCCAGCCAGACGGCCGACAGGGACAAAAAACCAAGGGACCTTAACAAAGAATGCCCTATCCACAAAAAGCCGCATCCATTTAACAAGTGCTTCGGATTCAGGATGAAACCCATAGAGGAGCGAAAGAACCTACTCAGGGAATGGGGAGCCTGTTTCAAATGTTGTGCTTCCACAACTCATTTATTCAAGGACTGCAAAGAAGCTATGAAATGCACAGAGTGCGATAGCGACAGGCACATAGCCGCTCTACAACCGGAAGCTATGAAGCCCAAAGCAAGCAAAGCCCCTAACCCTCCGACAAAGCAGGGCGGGGAGGAAGAAGTGGGAGACACACCCCCCCCGACGTCAGTAGCATCCAAATGCACAGAAGTATGCGGAGAAGGAAACGACGGTAGATCTTGCTCTAAAATATGTCTTGTAGCAGTGCACCCAGAGGGACAACCCCAAAAGAGCCAAACGGATGTATGCAATCATCGACGACCAGAGCAACCGATCGCTGATCAGGTCAGAATTCTTCGATATGTTCAACATACAAGACAGTACTTCTCATTACACTCTCAGAACGTGCGCAGGGCGAATGGAGACTACAGGGAGAAGAGTGAATGGCTACACCATATGCTCAATAGACGGCAAAGTGAGCATGCCCCTTCCCACACTCATCGAGTGCAATCACATGGCAGAAGATAGGACTGAGATCCCCACGCCAGACGGGGCGCGACACCATCCCCATCTAAAAACCATTGCCGATCATATCCCACCACTAGACGAAGATGCCCAGATCCTGCTGCTACTTGGCAGAGACATCATGAGAGCACACAAGATCCGCGAACAGCGAAATGGGGACCACAACGGCCCAAGCGCCCAAAGGCTTGATCTAGGATGGGTGGTAGTTGGAGAAGTATGCATAGACAGGATACGAGGACCCGACAACGTAGGCGCTCTACGGACGAACTTGTTGGAGAACGGTCGTATATCCCACTTCAAACCTTGTCCGAACCACTTTCAGGTCCATGAGAAGCTCGAGACCAAAAGGAACTATGGAGACGCGCCTGTGGCAAGAAAATACCCCAACGACCTAGGGAGTACAGTGTTCCAGACAACAAAGGACGACGACAAACAGGCGCCATCAATGGAAGACAAAGAATTCTTGAGGTTAATGGATAAGGAGCTCTTCAAGGACGAATTGGGCAGTTGGGTGGCCCCACTACCTTTCCGCTCGCCAAGAAGACGCCTCCCAAACAACAGAGACCATGCTATGTCCAGGCTCACTTCGCTCCGCCGTAACCTACAAAGGAAACCGGAGACCAAGGAACACTTTGTGGCCTTCATGCAAAAAATCTTGCAGAGTCGGCGCCCCCACTGAAAGAAGGCGAAGAATGCTGGTACCTCCTGTCGTTTGGCGTCTACCACCCCCAGAAACCTGGCCAAATCCGAGTGGTATTCGACTCCAGCGCTCAGCATCAGGGAGTCTCCCTAAACGATGTTCTCCTCACCGGGCCGGATCTGACAAACAGTCTTCTGGGAGTGCTGATCCGCTTCCGCAAGGAACCTATCGCCATAACCGCAGACATTCAACAGATGTTCCACTGCTTCCTTGTGCGAGAAGACAACCGTAACTACCTAAGATTCCTGTGGTAATAAGATGACGACATAGAAAAAGAAATCACGGAGTACCGCATGAAAGTACATGTCTTCGGGAACAGCCCATCACCTGCAGTGGCAGCCTACGGCCTCAGAAGAACGGCCCAAGACGGAGAAGCAGAGTTCGGGAAAGACGCCAGGAGCTTCGTTGAAAGAGACTTCTATGTGGACGACGGATTAAAATCAGTTCCCACCGAAGAAGAAGCCGTAGATCTACTCAAGAGGACGCAAAAGAAGTTAGCGAAGGCCAACATAAGGTTGCACAAAATAGCTTCCAACAGTGCCACAGTGATGAAGGCGTTCCACGCAGATGATCAAGCACCAGATCTCAAGAATTTGGATCTGGGGACCGACACGCATCCCATACAGCGGAGCCTGGGGATAAGCTGGAATCTTAAAACAGACACCTTTACGTTCCAGGTAGCCATCGGAGAAAAACCCTTCACACGTCGCGGAGTCCTGTCCACCGTTAACAGTCTCTACGACCCGCTAGGATTCGTGGCTCCTGTCACTATACAAGGGAAGTCTCTCCTCAGAGAAATGTCCTTCGAAAAACAGGAATGGGACACCCCACTACCTCCAGAAAAACGGAAAGAGTGGGAAACGTGGAAACACTCCTTGAAGGCCCTCGAGCAACTTCAAATCCCACGCCCCTATTCACCTATATCTCTCATCGCCGCACACAGCAAAGAGCTTTGCGTGTTCTCAGATGCCTCCACTAAAGCTATAGCAGCGGTGGCCTACCTAAAAACCACGGACGTGGATGGAGGTTGCCACATCAGGTTCATCCTCGGCAAAGCTAAGCTGGCGCCACAACCCGACCATACTATACCCAGGCTCAAGCTGTGTGGTGCAGTGTTAGCAGTGGAACTGGCGGAGCTTATCGAGAATGAGATGGACAGCAAACCAGATGCCGTCAAACTCTACACAGATAGCAAGAACCCCTCTTTACCTATGTAGGACTTGATGTATTTGGGCCCTGGATGGTCATCTCGCGTAGAACTAGGGGCGGACTAGCAAACAGCAAACGATGGGCGGTACTCTTCACCTGCATGAGTATGCGAGCGATACACATCGAGGTTATAGAATCTATGGATGCTTCAAGCTTCATAAATGCCCTCAGAAGGTTCTTTGCAGTCAGAGGACCAGTTAAACAAATACGCTCCGATTGTGGTACCAATTTCGTTGGGGCATGCAAGGAATTACAAATAAACACTAAGGACAATAGAGACAATAGTATCCAAAGAAACCTGCGCGACCAAGAGTGCACGTGGACATTCAACCCTCCTCACTCCTCTCACATGGGCGGAGCATGGGAACACATGTCGGAGTGGTTAGGCGTATCTTGGATTCTATACTGCTAAAAACCGACCTGACTCGACTCACTCACGAAGTGCTAACCACATTCATGGCCGAAATATCAGCAATAGTCAATGCTAGGCCCTTAATCCCAGTGTCAACAGATCCAGAATCGCCAAGCGTTTTGACACCAGCAATGCTGCTGACCCAGAAAGTAGGGAACGTCCCCACCCCAGTCGAAGGCTTCCACTCTAAGGATATGCGCAAACGACAGTGGAGACAGGTGCAGTACTTGGCCAACACATTTTGGGATCGCTGGAGACGCGAGTATCTGGTGACACTCCAAGAACGCCACAAATGGCAAACAGTGAAACCAGATATCCAAGTGGGGGATGTGGTCTTGTTGAAAGATAAACAGGTGGCAAGAAATGAATGGCCCATGGGACTTATAATCAGAACTATCCCAAGCGAAGATGAAAAGGTTCGCAAAGTGGAAGTACGAGTGGCCCAGAATGGGATCGTTAAAACCTTCCTAAGACCCATCACAGAGACTATCCTTCTAATGCCCAAATCGGACTGTGATGGGGAAAAACTGGTTACCAGTGCCGTGGACTTTTAAGAGACATTGTGGTGCGTCAAGCTAACCAAGAGCTGCGCACCCACCTGGCTTCCCTTACTGGAAGGCCTGGCCAAAGGACTTTGATGCCAGTGGTACCGGCCGGTATCACATTGCTATGGAAATATGGACCTTTGCAGTATATTGTTATGTTGTATGTATTGCACATATATTCCACATAGCCTGCCATATAGTGGTATCTACAGATACCAGACAGGGAGTGTTATGGAACAAGAGCCACATTTCTGACTCACCCCCCTCTTTCCTTTGCAGTTTCTGCTTGTCAGATTTTATTCCCAGCTGCATGGTGTCTGCAGACACATACTGTGCCTGTGTGGCTTGCAACAATGCGAGCATGGAATCAGTGAGCTGCTACAGCAGTTTCTGAGATCCTCACCAGAATGGGCTAGTCTGCCCCCCTCCTGTTTGTTCAGACATGGTCTGCCCCATGACTATTCCTTTACCCACACTGCACCTCACTTCCTTTTTCCACCCTGGAGACAGTGAGTAAAGAACCCCTTCTCTGTTTATCCCCCTTAGTGAGGCCATCTCTTTTTACCGGTTCCTAACTAACAATCACCACTACACACCATCCACAAGTATCTGTATCCTGCTGCTTTTTCCCAATAAAGTGGAGGAAATATTACAGGACTTGGAGTGATTTAAAAGGGAACTGTGTTAATGCTATCGGGAGCCATTCATACCAACGTGACCCTGGCTTCAGAATAAACATATCTACAAAACAATTAACTCCGTGCCTTTACTGGTCTGTGTAGACCTTGGCACTGATGCCCTGGGGTATCCACTGAACCCTGGAACCTCCTCCCTCTCAGGCCCAGGGCTAGGACTAGCTAGCAGCCCCTTCCCCCCAGGGACGTGGGCAGCAGGACCTGTTGTATCCTTCCTGCTGCCTTGTCGGTACATGCCTACTGGTGGAGGCCCGCCTCACTACTCCTCCACCGGCCTATTTAGAATTTAAAGAGCACGACTATTAACCGAACCTTTTGTAACTTTCTGTATTGGAACATGCGAAACCTAATTCTTATGTCAACATTTTCACCTACTATTTATATAACTCTTTTACCCGGCACAAATTCTCCTGTCCCTTCCAGTCTGCTCCCTGTGCTATGCCCCAAAGCTCAATATTTTGTTGTGTGGCCCCACTGTCCCTTCCACCCCTCCATATGTGGCTCTTATCTCCCCGTCGATCAGTCTCCCTTTCTGGGCCATCCTTCCCCCTTCCTGGGCCCTCCTCCCCCCCCCCCTTGGCCACCCTTCCCCCCCTTGGCCATCCTTCCCCTCCCCCTTGGCCGTTCTTCCCCTCCTGGGCCGTCCTTCCCCCCCTGTCCCTCCTCCTGGGCCATCCTTCCCCCCCTTTCTCCCCTCCTGGGCCGTCCTTCCCTCCCCTTCCCCCCTCCTGGGCCATCCTTCCCCCCATGTCTCCCCTCTTGGGCCATCCTTCCCCCCTTCATCTAGGTCCCCGGTGGCGGAATTCGCGCACCTCCACTGGGGATCCCGTGCCCACAGCCACTGGCTCCGTTTCTCCTGCTCGGCATCAGTCCAGCGCCATCTTCCGGTGCATCTCCACCTCTCGTGGCTCTTCCGCACTGACGTCATCTCCGGCAACATCCCGCATCCGTCCGCGTCACTTCCGGAGTGACGTCACTGTGGGCAGGTTCGTCTCCAGCTGTCAGTGATCCTCTCGTCTCTGCTGCCACCATCCTAGGGTGCGCGCCTTTTCCCTCTTCTTGGCGGGAAGGACTTTGGCCACCATTTTCTCCGCCATTTTACAGGGCTGCTTGGATTTGTTTTTGTACAGCCAGAACCAACCGCAATCTGCAACGAAGTCCTCAGGGGTCTCAGAAGCTGTATTTTTGGGGTCTCTTCTGCCTCTCTCGGGTCCAGGAGATGTCACATCAACAGAAACTTTTCTTTCAAATGTTCAATAACTTTGTACATAGTAGCCTGGAGCTAGCCCTTTAAAGCTTAATTGGATGGTTGTTGCCATTCACTCTCCCGCTTTCTCTTGTCTGCTGCACGCCTCACTTTCTGCCAGCTCGCCGTGGGGGGAGGATGCTCTGCTGTTTCTTCCAGGTAGGTGATTTTTTCATTGATATCTAGTGTAGTGGTGTTCCCCTGCCCCTCCCCCCCCCCCCGTTTTACCTCCGTTGCCGGTGCTGTAGTGACGAGCGGCAGACCCGCTGTCAATTCAGGAGGGTGGGGGCAGAGCAGGGAGCGCTCCGGTGCTTCGGAGGCTCTTTAGCGGGCCCGAAACGCATAGGGCGCCGCCATGTTTGATCGTTGCGCATGCGCAGTGCAGCGGGGCGCCCCTGGTAGGTCGCGCATGTGCAGTGTAAGCGTGCGAACGGCTTGCCAATAGAGAGGAGGCTCTGAGGTGGGACTAAAATTCCCATGAGCCTCAGCAGAGCCACATGACACCAGGGAACGAATTGGAATGCAGGGATTGCTGGCAAGCAGGAAAGGGAAGCGTGGGGGAGAGACCACGCTAGCAGAGGGCACCGGAGGAGCAAGGGGAGAAGTAGTGTGTGTGCAGGGGGTCAGTGACCCACCTGCGTAGGCCAGATTTCCCCTCAGGCCCCAGTGCAAACCCTGAGTCACCATTAGCTCGTGGTGCTGCAGGGAAAGCCCTAGAGAAAGATACATTCTATTCCCTTACTGTATTAGCAGACAGGGACACAGTGTTCTTCCTGAGCTGCTGTGTGTTCAGTGGTTTGGGCTCAAGCTGCTGGACATTTCCAACTCGTGAGAGACTACGTTGGATCGGCGGATCCTTTTTGAAGTCTGTTACCGGCTGCTGGAGTAGCCGGAAGTTATTTAATAAGTGCCCAAAAGCGGTACCTTCAGGCGCTTATCCCGCTTTGGGGGAGGGTTCTTTGGGGACACTGGGTTAAGTGACCAAGGGACTGAGTCTATACATTGGACACGGTGTGGGCGCACACGGTGGTGGGTAAAGGACATTATTCCAAGGTGGAGTGTGGCAAGGCCACTGATATCTAATTAGTGCATTGCTATATATATGTATGCACTGTGGTTATACGGGTGATATGTGTATGTTCATGCCCTGCATTCAATTACTAGTAAAAGGTTACAACGTTGTGTATTATTATTATTATTCTTGTCCAGGGGAAACTTACTTATTGGGGATCCTGGGCAAGTGGAGGCGCTGCCAAGTACATATTGTTACCCCAGGCTCCCAGTTAGCGGAGGCCCAGATCTCGCTGAGCCAGCAGGTATATACAGTACAGCATTAGTAGTCTCTCTATATCAGCAGGAAAGAGGACTACGCTAGTTTTTTCAGGAACTCTTCATTGTCAGCTATGTGTTTGATGGTTATTGTACGACCATTTTTCAGCACTGCGAGACCGAAGGGAAAGGCCCACCGATATCTGACCCCCCCGTCTCTCTGTAGTCTGGTGATCGGCTGTAGAGCCCTTCGTTTATTGTAAGTCTGACTTCAATAGTAGGGAAACTACTTGAATGTTTAATACGGGATAATATTCAGGAATACCTAATGGAAAACAAAATTATTAGTAATAGTCAGCATGGATTTATGAAGGATAGATCTTGCCAAACTAACCTTATTTGTTTCTTTGAGGAGGTAAGTAAGAATTTAGACCAGGGTAATGCAGCTGTTGTGGTCTACTTAGATTTTGCAAAGGTTTTTGATACGGTTTCACACAAGAGGTTGGTGTACAAAATAAAGCAAATTGGACTCAGTAATAATATATGCACCTGGATTGAAAACTGGTTAAAGGACAGACAACAGAGGGTTGTCATAAATGGAACTTTTTCAGGTTGGGCTAAAGTCGTGAGTGGAGTACCTCAGGGATCGGTACTGGGACCCCTGCTTTTTAACTTGTTTATTAATGACCTTGAGGTTGGGATCGAGAGCAAAGTCTCCATCTTTGCTGATGATACTAAATTATGTAAGGTAATAGAATCAGAGCAGGATGTAATTTCTCTTCAGAAGGACTTGGAGAGACTGGAAACGTGGGCAGGTAAATGGCAAATGAGGTTTAAAACAGATAAATGTAAGGTTATGCATTTGGGATGCAAGAATAAAAAGGCGACTTACAAATTAAATAGAGATATATTGGGGGAATCCTTGATGGATGAAGGATTTTGGAGTGCTTGTAGACAGCAGGCTTCACAATAGTGCCCAATGTCATGCAGTAGCTGCAAAGGCAAACAAGATCTTATCTTGCATCAAACGGGCAATGGATGGAAGGGAAGTAAACATAATTATGCCCCTTTACAAAGCATTAGTAAGACCACACCTTGAATTTGGAGTACAATTTTGGGCACCAATCCTAAGAAAAGACATTATGGAACTAGAGAGAGTGCAGAGAAGAGCCACCAAATTAATAAAGGGGATGGACATTCTAACTTATGAGGAGAGGCTAGCTAAATTAGATTTATTTACATTAGAAAAGAGGCATCTAAGAGGGGATATGATAACTATATACAAATATATTCAGGGACACTACAAGGAGCTTTCAAAAGAACTGAACATCCCACGGGCAGTACAAAGGACTCGGGCCATCCCTTAACGTTGGAGGAAAGGAAATTTCACCAGCAACAAAGGAAAGGGTTCTTTACAGTAAGGGCAGTTAAAATGTGGAATTCATTACCCATGGAGACTGATGGCAGATACAATAGATTTGTTCAAAAAAAGGTTGGACATTTTTTTAGATGGGAAAGGTATACATGGATATACCAAATAAGTATACATGGGAAGGATGTTGATCCAGGGATTAATCCGATTGCCAATTCTTGTAGTCAGGAAGGAATTAATTTTTCCCCTTAATGGGGTTTTTTGTTTGCCTTCCTCTGGATCAATAAGTAAGTATAGATATAAGATAAAGTATATGTTGCCTAAATTTAGCATAGGTTGAACTTGAAGGACGTACGTCTTTTTTCAACCTCATCTACTATGTAACTATGTAGTATTGCTGCTTTACTATTGCTGCAATACATTGTTCTCATTGTGAGATTGTGAGTCATTTCTGTGACCATGTACAACACACATTGCCACAATCTAGTAACACATTCAGGTAATCGTTTTTCCTAAAATAAATCTCTTCTAAGTGGAGATGGACGAATCCGTCCAAATCTGTTTCCTAGATTTTCTTGTATTCTCTCCCAAAATCCGTTTAGGGGTGTCAAATCCGCAAAGGGGATTTGGTCGGTTTTAATCTGTGCGGATTCATCAAAATCCGCCATTGGATACATAGGATTTATGGAATCTAATCCGCGGGTTTCGCGATCCGTTGGTGGATTCTTTAGAATCTGCAAATCCGTCCACGAACAGCAGAATCCACGGGAGTGTAGTGCTAATAATAATACTGTAGTGCCGACGAGTATTCTAAAACAAATCTGGGGCAATCATCAACAAGACCCAGGTACATGCTGGGTACATGCTGGGTACACGCTGCAACATTTCAGTGACATTTCTGCAGACAGACTAATGGCCCATCGGATTAACAGCGGGGGCCCCTGGCAGTCCCATTCAAATTTAATGGGACTGCCAGGGACCCCTGCTGTGTTAATCCGATGGGCCATTAGTCTGTCTGCAGAAATGTCACTGAAATGTTGCAGCATGAACCCAGCGTGTACCCAGCATGTACCCAGCATGTACCTGGATCTTGTTGGTGATAGCCCCAGATTTTCCAAGGCAAGTTTAAGGCAAGTTTTAGAATACTCGTCGGCGCACCTGTACATAATCCGCAAAACGCGAATCAGCCTCTTTCAGATGGATCCGCTGAAATTCGCGGACCAAAGGAACCGGACGATCCGCTGCGGGATCCAAATGCGCCCCCAAAGATTCTTCTAAGTAAAGGGAAACTCTTTTCTTAGCACTGGAAAGCACAAGGCTAAACCAGTGAACCAAAACCAGGCGCTTGAAATCACATATTAAGATGGATGAATACAGCAATGACATTAAACACATTTACCACGAAACCAATAATAAAATACAGTTCACATGTATTCCACGTGCAGCTTAACATTCTCCATTGACACTTTTTCATAGGACCCTGCTTCCCCAAATGTTCCATTAGTGAATACTTGCTGCAGTATATGTATTGCGGAAGCTATGCATGACCCAAGCAAAAATGTGTTTGGCAAAGCAGATTAGTTTAACATGGACCCAAGATTAAAGAGATTTTCAGATGAGCAAAAGCAATGTGCTTTATTTTCAATAGCACAGGACACCGAGAGTAAAAAAAACAGAACAGCATCAAATTTATTACCTTACTAAAGAAAAGCATTGTTAGCCCAGATGAGAATATTATTGCACATAAATCCCCCTGGATTGAGAAACATTTAGCATATTAAGTGCATCTGTGCTAAACAAAATAATTGCTTTTTTTTTTTTATTGATCTACAGTATATGTAGGGTGTAAAATATATGCAGAAGCACACAGCTGATTAATCATTGCAAATAAAAAAAATGGCTGGATTTATAATAAAGTAAAATGTATGATGGAAATGCATGCAAACCAACTGGTGAAAAAGGGAGGTTGGAGCTCATCATGCGTCTTTGGTTTAAGACTAACCCAACATTTCTTTATTTGCTGTGAGACTGCCGAGTAGAGATGCACAAATGTCTTCAAAATAACCATGCAAAATAATCCCATTCTGTTTCCAAAATGTTGTTATTTTACAACCTTTTCAAATAGTTCACATTGCCTCACCAGTTTCATCAGAAGACCATGACTGTCTTCTCTCATACCTCTACCCAATAGACTGTGATTTAGGCATAGGTATATAAAACAGGATCCTTTATTGATGGCAGCCACTGCAGTTATTACAGCGAATGCATAGATTCTTTAAGATAGGTCCCAGACCTCTGGATGGTACTGGCCTTCTTGCAGTCTTGAGTCTTTGTCCTCTGTTCAGGTCTTGGGCTGCAGTCAGCCCCAGGAAGGAGAGACTAGAACTGCATCTCTCTACCCTAGGAGGGGGAGAACTCAACTGTATGTCTATACCCCAGGAGGGGGAGACCTCAACTAACTAAAATTTAGAACGCTTCCACCCTAAGGCACAGGAGGGGAGGGCACAAGGTCTGCACCACGATTGGCTGTAAACAGACCCAGTTCACATCCACCCCTGGAGGAAACCCCACAGGACAGCCTGGCACTGCCTGTAGTTACTAGGACTTAGGTGACAGGAGGCAGAAAGTATAGACTGGACCAGCCATGGCTACACTTATTTATTAATAATCGAGAAGAAATAGATGGATGAATTACACTGTGTGGTACCACTAAACTTGTATGGAAAGCATATGCGTGTCTTTAATTTCTGTGCATGCGTGTACTTTAGAACTTGTATGGAACACATATGCGTATCACTGAATTTCTGCGCATGCAAACTGTATGGAAAACATGCACAATACAGTTATTGACAATTGAATGGAATGTATACATTGCCTTCATTATACATTATCGCTGTTGATGTTTATCAATCTGACAAAATCTGCAAAAAAGGATGAAAAGAAGGATTACACAATGACTAAAATAATGCAAATACTACATAATATAATTTTCTTCAACCGACATCTTATTCTTGCTGCCTCTTTTACAGGTTAAAATGTTAAATAATGTAAAATAATTGTGAGATTGTTATTTAGTGAAGAAATAGATGCATGAATTACATTACATTAGCTTACATTATGGCTGGATATGTTTCCTACACAAACATGGTGTGATGCTCATCAGCCTGCCAAACCTGAAAAACAAGGATGGAAACAAGAATTAAACAATGATTACAATAAATTACAGTATTAAAACGTTTTTTTTTAAAACTGTATTTATAAAGTTGGCTTGTTTGGACCACTGGGAATAAAGCTGAAAGACACACGGTATAGAAAAATTAGCTGTGCATATCGATCTAGCTGTCCTCCGCTGTTTGCAAAATATCTTTCTAAAGCTTCCGTTGGTATTACCAAAAGTGGGCCGTCACCTACTGCATTCCCATGGATCATGTTGTGTCTTTTTCTCCATGGTATGAAAGGAAAAAATCTGGGCACTGCGGATTTCTGCATAGAAAATGTATTAGCCAATAGTTGATGTTTTCGGCATTATGGCATTTGCTTTTGAGAAAGGACCTTGAGGCCGAAACGTCAACTATTGGCTAATAAATGTTCTATGCAGAAATCCGCAGTGCCCAGGTTTTTTCCTTTCATACATGATATTGGGAGTACCTAGCAGAGATTCCTGAACTAGGAGTATTTATATCTTTTTTTCCCTTGGGGAGTTCAGCATTACCCTTCAAACCATTTTCTCCATGGTGCCACAGGTATTCTTTGACAAACAGGCACAGCAAACTGCTCTCGGATGACAGTTTTGTGCAGGTCTGCCCTGTATCATGGAGGGATCCTCCAAATATCTTGCTCTCTCCAGCTGCTGTTGGCATAGAATGGAGACCCACAATGCCCTTTGCCATTCCCTCCATGTCATTCACCATTTGGTCCATCCTCTCCAAACTCAGGTCCATTTTCCCTTCCATTGTGTCCCGTCTGTCCCGTCTCTGCTCTGGATGTGGTGGTAGGGCCCGGTCATTGGCAGGTCTGGTCAAAGGTGTACATACATCTTCTACAGACCATAATTGAACATTACAAATTCACTCAACATTGCCAAGCTGCACCTGAACAAATTGCCAGTTTCAGATTGGCTGGAGTTATGTACTTTGGTAGGGTTTGATCGTAGTTGGGCTGAGCTGGATCCAGGGCGAGGTGAGCAGGGTCAGATTTGGGCGGAGTTGGGTCCAGGGTAAGGTAAGCAGGGTACGAGGTTAGGTGAGCAGGGTGTGGAGACAGGAGCGATGTGGATTGGAGCGCAGGTACCTGGTGCAGAAGCAGGTTTCAGGGGCACCCAAATGGAAAGGGTTTTGTTCATTTTCTTTCTCCATGTCAGTCCCGGATTCGTCAACTTTAGAATTGTGGGAGGTGCTTTGTTTTCTTTGCCCACTTTAACCCTTTGTGTGTCCCAGGTACAGTTGGGTCAGCAGGCTACTTTCACTTTCTGAGGCTCTTTGCTGGTAAATATGGAGTGAGCAAGTTCTTGCGTCCGTAGAAGCTGGATCGATCCATCATTAAAACACAAGATATCTGAAAGCACAAGAGTTAGTTCTGACCAAGTTCTGACCAAGATATGTGAGAATTTATGTACAGTACCGTTGATGTCACAGGGACAGCAATCGGCACACGGTGTTCATGTTGGGTGGGGCTAAGTTGGTGATTGGTTGTCTACTTTTGCAAGGTTTCAAAAGTAGGCATATATCGGTACCTGTCGCTTTATCTGTATAAACCATCACAACGAAGAAGCAATACACATTGAATGCACATTCATTAGTGGTTCAGTACATTCTAAATAGCAGCAGTGACCAAAACAATTAACAAACAATATAAAATCAAAATATTTTCCTCCTTTTTTAAATTTATTTACAGTATACAAATAAAAATATTAATTGAATGTGCTTTTCCCCATAAATTCATATCATATGGGAAATAGATCAGCAGAATGACTAATTCCACAAGTGTTTTTATGAATACGCAGGCAGAAAAGACAAACTGGAGGCACCTTTACATCAGAGTAATAACAACCTAAATAGAATAGCAAAAGCCGTGGAAAATGCATTGTACTTATGCCTTTGTCACAGGCTGTGCATTAGTCTTTCCTCTTTCCTGAAGTGCAACAACAGACATATGGAAGCGGATTCTAAAAGTCACATCTGTACTGTATGTAAACTGAATAAGCCAGCACTCCCGCTAGGCAATGTCTTACTTACATATATAAAGAGAAGCAAAAGAAACCCATATACTGTAAAAATAAATCATACATTTTGTCAAAAACAAGTTACATTAATCTTACATATCTGTAGCAGCTTTGAAATGCTAAGGGGTCGAAGAAAGCAGCTGCATTTTGCATGCAAAATTGAGCGCAAAAATCATACTGTTTCCAATGAAATTGAATCATCAAATGTCACATCAAATCTCAGAGGTTTCATTCTCCATTCACACCCTTGGGGTTTTTGTACAGTTTGACAGTCTAATAGGGTTTTTATATACTTGCTTTCATACGGTATCGCTATCACACCTCCCATAGCAGTTATTCACTTTCTATTGCAATAAAATCAAATATCGTGTGCAAAACAAGAAGGTACAAATAGTTCATATCACTGCTGGCTTCAACTTTGCAAGATTTAGAAGTACAGTAGAAGTTGTAAGGATTGGTGGAGGAGGTGGGAAGAGACAGTGATTGTTTTCAGCCCATTGAAACTGAATTTATGTTGCATCAAATCAGCACAGAAATACAGTAGAACAAAAGAGGAGACAAGGCATCAGTTGCCTTGGATAGATCTGGTCTGTATTGGGCGCATCGCATGGCAATAAGTAGCAGGAAAGAACTTAATTCATGTGCCAGCAAGGTTTCCCAGATATATCAAAGTAATTATATGTCTATGATGTGTAAAGTTACTTTTCCCTTCTTCCTTTTGTTACAAGTTATTACAATTCATACAAAAATTACATTAGCGTACATATCGTGATTTGTTTCTCTACAGTACTGTATGTCACAAGTCTTACTCCACCCTACAGCCAACCCCAAGTGTATAATACACCACTTTGCCAGACCTTGTGTTTTACTAGAGGCCCATTTGCATGTTGTTACCCATAATCCTTGTCTGCAGTTTACCAACACATAAATCATGATCTGTGACAATAAGGTGAATGAAAAGGTTTTGTGTCCTGTGGAAGGAATGTAGATGCAGTTTTAGGAGGTGAATCATTAAACTACTACAGTGAGAATTGGGGCAGCATATATGTAGTGTCCTTGCTCTGCATTAATATAAAAAGACAATGTCGATGAAATGCTATTAAGATGCAAGCGATTGCAACCCACATACGGTATATTTACATATACAGTATGTATATATTTACATATACAGTATGTATATATTTAGACATATTCAATTCATTCAATCTAACCCCAAATCCAACAAGAATGAGATGGTAAAGGATAAGATAACGGACAAGGTGCAGCACAATAACAAATGGATCACAGGCTTATTTCTTTATCTCTGTTAATTATTTCAATAGAACAATGAACTTCCTTTAAAGCTGTCAGTTGCCTCTTTAAAATGAATTTTCTGCACTTAACACTTCACTGATCTATTTGTGTTTCATTCTTTACAAGTCAAAGAATAGAGTTTTTGTTTTGTACAACCCTCTCGGCTTTCAGCGAACATCCCTATCTGAGACCCTGTACGGATGTTTCTTCTGCGCATCTCCAGCACAACATGTCCTGTCTTGCATGGTAGAAAATGCAATCCTGGAGCAGTGGATTTTGGGAATTTGGAAGTCGTCATAACAAACATACAGTACTGTTCTCTTCTGTGCGCTATTGACATTAATAATGAGTTGTGTAGCGCACTTTCCCCACCCTATGGGAAATGTGGCAGCTACTGAGTGTGTGGTGCTTTACCTGTGGCTCACAGGAGGCCTGAACCAAGGTAGACCAATGATCACTTGAACGGCAGGAGAGTGGATATCATCGAACGTAATTATTTCTGTGTGTGAGTCAGCAGTGGATAAGGTTAGTGGAAGAGTCTCCAATGTGATATAAGCAGGTTGCAGAGGACAGCCATCAATAGCCTCCAGACCGAAACATTGTGTAAGGTCAAACATTGTGTAAGGTCCAAGAGTAATTGACCCACCTCAACAAGGTCTGAAATTGTTGGGCTCTGCATAATGTCACGCTGTGCTGCCCGCAGACCAGACCTGTCACCTGTGCTGAGATGGGAAGTGGAGTAACACGCACCCACAGCAGAGAGGGCGTGTCCGGAATGGGGTGTTAGAAGTAGTCAGGCCTGGGTACACAGGTAAGAATAGTAATGGTACTTGCCGGATCCAGGGAAGGAGAAGGTACCGTAGTAATATCCGTAGCCGAGGGTCTGGGGTATGAGAGATCCGGGAAGTCGTGGAGCGTCAGCCAAGTCCGAGGGTCTTAGAGGTAACGTAGTCAGATGGGAGCCGAGATCGGGAGCCAGAGGGGGTAGTCAGACAAGCCAGGTCAAAGCTGCAGAAAAAGAGACAAGAAGCACGGCACAGGATCCAGACAACAGAAGGAGTGAAGTACTATGCAGAGCAAGGACGAAGTGACAGAGCAGGGTATAAGTATCACAAGAGACCAATCAGAGCAGGGGGCTTGCCAAGGAGCGGCTCCGGAGTGGACGGAAGGGAATTGTTGTTGGGAATCAGCTGTGAGCACAGGGGGCGTGGTGACAGGTGAGAGGCGGAGGCAGTGTCCAATGCGAGGCATAAGCAATGAGGAATGGCGCGCGCTCTGTAATGTGCGTGCATGCATGTTAGATGGCGGCGGTGTAAGTGACTACCGCGGCGGAACAGAAGGTAGGTGCCGAGAGGCGGTGGAGACACCAACGGGGGGCAGGGACAGCAGCCACTGTGGTACCGGATGGAGGTAAGGAGGGGACACGCCACAGGGGACGTGGCCCCCAATTCCTTACAATTAAACGGCATCCACAGAGGAAATCTACAGCCCCCGCCGATCATCGGAGGCAGCAGGTCTCCAAGCGGATCAACGCCAAAAAACAGCTGAGCAGCTGAGCAGTCCGGCAGACAACGCCAGAAGTGAACATTGTCCTTGCAAACTCCAGCCAGCAGCAGAGACACGGAGGGAGTGAGACTCCACACTATCTACAGGCAATTATCCTTCTTTATCAACCTTTTTATCACATATTTGTTTTTATATTTAAGCATTTTTTCTTGTAAGTGCATAACATTGTATCTGTTGTCCTTTGTCACCACAGGTGATACATGCAGTTTAAAACGTTACATTGCGCCCTTCACATTCTTTTTCTTTTTACGTGACAGGGAGGCAGAAAGATAGCCAGGACCAGCCATGGCTATATGTACAAGAATGGAAACCTGTGTGTGTTATCATTCTTATTCACTCTTGCAATCATGACTGCTTCTTATTGCTGTGACACAAATCTGCACTCACCAAATAATTATCTAACAATTATGTGCGGATACCCGGATGTCTGGGAAGAACAAATGGAATGTGAAAAGAGAAAGAGGGGGTCTTTATTTCACATAAATGATGTCTAAAACACAGTTTACTAAAAAGTTTAGTATTGTAGTGTACATGGAGAGACCCATCCTTGGCCTAACTGTCATTCAAAGAAGCACAATAAAAAATCACCTGGGCAATTACTTTACTTAGTAACACCTCAAATAATAATACAGTGAATGTGCTTTGTCTGTAGAACATAATCGCTGCCATTTTTAATGACTGGGTTTTTTTTAGCATCTTTGTTAATTCATCTTAATTAGGCATATACAGTAACTCGGTTTTAAAATATTTGTCAGGGACAGAGAGATCATTTTGCTGACGTGCTCTGGCACTCGAGGGGTTAAGATGCCTGGAAAAGTATTTAATAGCAGTATTTTGATGGATGTTTACAAGTTCTGGATGTTATGGGGAAGGGGAGTGTCCCTGCCTACTCCGGTGTAGCTGTAAGGTATCAATGGAGTTATCTGTATGTAGCAGGTATCCCCCTTCATACCTCCTGGTGGGAGAGCAGCTCCGTGGTGCAAGAGAGGCAGCAGCATTGCGTCGCCCATGTTATGGTTGGCATGGCCCTCCAGACACTGTAATGTGGTGGCCATCTTAGGTTTGGCGCGACTAGAAGGAAGGATCTAAAACCTATTATAAGGGAAGATGTTTATGAAGGGAATGATGAAAATGTAGAGACATTGTGGATAGAAATTAGCAGTGGAGGTAAAAGTATTAAGAAAATGTTTGTGGGAATATGCTAAAAGACAATTATATGACCCAAATTATTGAGGAACCAACCGGGAGAGGGGCAGTTCTGGATTTGGTCATATCAAACAATGTAGTAGTAATAACAAATATTCAAGTTCTGGAACATTTGGGTAACAGTGATCATAACATGGCCTCATTTGAAATAAATTGTCAAAAAACAGATTACTTGGGTTCAACAAAGACCTTAAACTTTAGAAAGGCAGATTTTAATCAACTGAGGTCTAATTTACAAGTAATACACTGAGATGATGTTTTTGCAGGGAAAAATGTAGAAGATAAATGGGCAGTCTTTAAAATATTGTTAGAAAATCACACTTATCAGTGTATACCCTTGGGTAATAAGTATAAAATAAATAAGTCAAAACCAACATGGCTAAATAAATCCTGTTACAGGATTGTGAGTGTGTTATTGGGGTATAACCTAAGGTATATGAGTTCCATAAGGAGCCATCCTATTACCCAGGATCCTCATAGGTGGAGGTGCTGCACCATATAGAGATATACAGAACACACAGTCACCCCAGGCTCCCTATGAGTGGAGGCCCAGGTCTTCTGTACGCCTAACAGGTAGCACCAGTACCGTTATTACTGCTGTTTCCCATAGGGATAGGGAAAAGGGTGTTACATGCAGATCAGAGCCTCGCCCTGTTTCCTGCTGGCCCAGCATCCTCTGATGATTGGATCCCCGGTGTCAGAGGTGGCAGGGCCTGCAGGAGACATATGGAGCTTCTCCGATCTGCAGTTTACCCACACTGCTTCTCCAGAGGCGGCAGGGACACATGGGATGATGTCTGAAGTCAACCTCTGACCACTACTGACCTCTGACACCCTCCAAGCTACAGTGGGGTAATGGATGGTCATAGGTTGGAGGAGAGGATCTCATAGGTACAGTATTCATAAGAAGAAAACAATGGCATGCACTAGCTTCATTTTTATCACTGGAACAATACATGTCATATTGATGAATTATGATGAGCTTCTGAATTCAGAATGAGATTTTAAACAAAATGTTTCTTCTGCAAATAGCATCCTTTGGGTTTATATCACCATTATGTTTTGTTTTGATATGGAAATATGTTTTCAATTTGATCATCTCGCAGTTCCATATTGTAGAGAGGTTTGTATTTATAATTGTTTAGTGAGAGCACACAGGAACGTCTGCCTGCTTTCAGGTTATTGTGGCCCATATTTACTAAAAGCAATTGGAACTGATGTTAACAATAAGAATTATTTAAACAAAAGACTACGAGAAAATCTGGAAAAAGTCTGACTCTCAAATTAAATTCACCAAAATTTTCCAAAATCGGGATTTTTGTCCACAAAATTAAATTTGCAGATATTTCAAAGCAGGTCAGTAAGCAATATGTAATATGCAATATTTAATGTAAATGAAATAAATATCAATGCCCTCATTTTTTATGAGACAAAATCAAATATAGTTAATATTAAGAAAAGAGACTTCTCTATTCAACATTTTCACTTTGTCCTAAAGCGCAATAGCTATAGAATACCCTTTAAGTGTCTATACTTTTATCTTCCAAACACAGCATTATCTTTATAAAATCATGTGAACTTCAACAACTCATTGTTTAACATACAGAAATGGTCTAAATTAAAATCTGTACTTGAGAAAATAGTAAAGGTTTAATGCCAATGGGGATTTTCATCAGAAAACGGTGTTTTGGCCCCTAGATCTGAGCCATGGTCTGTGAATTATTCCAAACGATGGAAGCCATAAACTATTGGATTCAGGAAATGTGACAATTCACCAGTTAGAGGGGGTTCGGATATCCTTCTCCCCCCCCCCCCCCACACACACACACCTCTCTTCCCCTTTGAATTCCAGATTGAATGTGAGTTTGGAATCTTAAAAATCCGACCAGAATGGATTAAGTGACGGATTCTTAAAAATCCACTCAGATTTTTTAGTACTCAATCCACAGATGGATTTTGGTGTGCGGATCGGATTTGGTCTAAAAACCTAGGGGAAATCGGTGGATTGGTTCGCCCATCTCTATTTAGAAGAGCCTTGTGTCTGTTGGGAGCTTCACAATATGCCATTTCTGAATGCAAGTCATCATATTCAGATATGAATAGATCATCTTCAACAACTAATCGTGGTTCAAGAGACTTGTTATACAGTACAGAGGTACCAGTCAAGGAAATTGGGAGGCAGGAGGAGAATACGCAGGGGGAGGAAGAAGAAAGCTACGCAATTGAGAGTGTTGGGCGTGTCAATCACATGTACAGAAACAGACACAATTGATTGAACAAATAGAAGCCCGGAGCCGGAGGGAGAAGATTACCCATCAGATTGACTAAGAATTATAAACCTTACTAATCATGTTCTAACTCCAGTCAAAGATCTACTCTTAGCAACAGTTTAATAAATGTGAAGTTTTTAAAGATATTTATTTTCTAGGATACTTCTTCATATAAACAATTTGGCAGTAAGCCTACAGTACTTTAACATCAGACGTCTCTTGGAATGAGAGATAAGAAAACCCTTGGAGTCTTGGTGGATCTTTTTGGCGGTGAGCGAAGGTGCTCGTTGTATCGGCCCTATGAGGAACCATGTTTTTAAATCCAATTCGACATATATTCCCACCTTTAAGATGAACGCAGCTGTCAAACTATTTTTTGAATGTAGAAAAAAATTATATATCATATAAATGCAATCAACTATTTAATCTCATCAAATTCTAAGGAGAGAATAGCGGTAAAAGAACTAGAAAACGTAATGATGTGGTTATCAAACCATCCGATAAACATCCAGATGCACAGAGCTTCATTAAGTCAGGGCAAATAACGTGATGTTACCTAAATAGGTAATGAACATTATTTTCCCTCAGTTCAGTGGGTATCCAGTAAGCTAATTGTATGCAAAAAGAACATCAATTAGTTATCTCTTTAGAATAGACTTAACACCATGTTAAGTTAGCACTACCTTGCATAAGCTTAACATGACTCCATTACATCTGTCTTAAAGGTGTGGAGATGGGGTGGGATGGAGAGAGAGATAGCTGAGTGCTCTCATCCTGTTGGGCCTGACATTAGTAACCCCTTCATCGTAAGGGACCCCAGGCTTGTCAGTATAGGTCTTAGGCCGCATGTATAGTGCCGTCGATGGCACGCCGGGCTGTGGCGTCGCGAGTTTCCGGGCATTTGATTGGTTCAAGGGCAGTCACATAGGCGACAGCCCTTGAAAAATCAAAATTTTCCAGCTACCAGTTTTCTTGACCGCGACGTCACTCTGTCACATTGTCGCCGTCGCGCTTACTATAAGCGCACTGTTACATACCCTATAATATGTATCATCTCTAACTGTGCATGCAATGTCTTGTATATACAGATGCAGCGGATGGTATCCGACCATTTCTCTGGTTGAATCACGCACTATAGTGTGTGGTGGTCCGAGACGGTCCGGTACAGACTAAATGGCCCATCTGATTAACAAAGCAGGGGTCCCTGCTGTGTTAATCCTACCGGGGTCTACCTGTCTGTAAGAGATGCGCAGTAAGAGATAAGCTGAATCAGTCACTCTACCTGCACACCTCTTACAGGCGATCATGCTGGGTTTATTTAATTTTAACACTACAGTATTGTAGCAGGGGGCATCCTGAGCTGAACCGCATTGATTTCAGGTCTGGGGACTCCCTATTTCCCAAGTTACAGTCCCCGTTATGGGGTGCCGGTATCCCAGCCATGTTAAAATCCTGTGGGTCACGTGACCATGGGATTTTAACACTGCAGGAGATACCGGACCCCTGCTGTGTTCATCCGATGGGCCATTAGTCTGTCGCAGCAAATGTTGAAAGTATCTCGGGGAGGTCTAGAAAACAAATTCGAGAAATGGCCGGATAACGCCCGCTGCATCTGTAATGTATAACCTTGCTCACTTAATATAACTGTGTATTTGTACCCATGTATCTGTCATCATCACTCTGTGCCCAGGTAATACAGTACTTGAAAACGAGAGAAAACTCTCAATGTATTACTTCCTGGTAAAACATTTTATAAATAAAATAAATATACTTTGCATAACTATTAGCATATCTCCCAGCCGGGTACCTCAGGGAGTGCTCCTTTTTAACACATGCATCCCTCCCTAATTTATTTGGAGAGGCGTTTGAGGGGATATATATATATATATATATACAACTGGAGAGACACTACATTGAAAGTCTGTCTCTCATTATAGAAAGCTTTTGGGAAATCAATGTAGTCCCTTTAAAAATTAAATGGACTAAATCCCCTCTGTGGCAAGAGAGAGATCAGTGATTACAGAAAAAGAACATACAGTAGTGTAAGAGATGTGTGCAGAGGTACGCAATGGAGACCGGTTTTAAGGTGAAATTAAAATAAGGCTTTATTGCGCCTGTCCCTTTAACACAGCAAAACATATGAAAACAACAAACGCCTAGACCTATTTAAGGGCTAACTTACTTCCCCAGTCCATTTCTCCAGGGCTGGAGGGATAATCCCATTACCACCCTATTCCCCAAAGTCTGAAGAGATACCTTAAAGCAGGTGGCCCTTCATGTCAGTCTCTGGTAGGTTCCTGGGTCCCCTGTGTCCAGGAATATAGGTCTTTGGGTGTCTTGATCTCAGCAGAGCCTTTCTGCTCAAGACCTCTTTCCTCTTGTCAGCACCCTTGTGTACTGAGGCAGGTGGAGTGGTTGATTGCACACCTGCAATCAACTAGCACACTGCTGGATTAGAGGCAAGATTCTTAACGGATAAGTCCCTGTTACAAGTAGATACAGTACCTCACGGTTGTTAACCTGAAGGTGCCCACTTTTTACATGTTCCCATACAGTAGGTGCATAAATGCTTGGAGAACCCCCCTGCATGCCTAATTGTGGCAGGGAGAGGGGGGCACCTCTGTGGACTTCTTTTTGACAAATAATATATATATATATATATATATATATATATATATATAACAGGTGGTTAGATTTATTACACAATGTAATTCACAGTGGACAAAGATTTGGTCCATTATACAGAAACATAGGCATTTGTGGCTAGTGATATGGATCTAAGAAGGTTTATTGGACTTAAAGTTAGTATGACTGCTAAGCATGCCGGGATAAACTAGACAGGCGTAATTTCCCACAAAGCAATACACCCCAAAATAGGCAAAGACAAAATGCACATTTTCCTGTGGGTCTTGCAAGGCACGTACCTCTAGGCATACCAAAAAAAATATATTTTCAGGATAGTTTAAGAGTTTCGTGATATGTGACTTTATTAATTGCCGAACCAAATAAGTAATCTATGCCTTGACGTGTCCTTGCAAAAATGTAAAGTCTTTAACTGTTTGCGTGAAATTTTGCCCTTAAGCGGGATGCACTAAGCTACGCAACCTTAGCGTACGCGAAAGTTGCGTTCAAGAAAACACGTCAACTTAAGGTAGCCGCAAAAATAGCTGGACTTAGAAAAATTTCTTGCTTAACATTTTTGCATGCGCAAAACCCATACAACAGGCCGGCGGGTGTCCCCGGCTGACCCCACGGGAGGCTGGGGGCCCCGCGGCTCACCAAGAATCCCGCTTAAGGGCAGAATTTCACGCAAACAGGGTAACGAACGAGCAAAGTTGGACTTCCAGAAAAAAGTAACTTTTAGAACGCAAAGTGCCTCTCTGCGTGGCTTAGTGAATCGTGTTCAGCGCAACATCACGTTCTAAGAGCACTTTGCGTTCCAAAAACGACTTATCGGAGCTTAGTGCATGACCCCCTTAGAGCATATAAACAACTGTAGCCAGGTCCCCCCTTGCGCACAAACCCCCTCCTTCTTTCCCCCCTCCTTCTGGTGCGCGAGCCGCGTGTTGTTTGGAGTTGCGGCCGGTTGCCGGGGACGCTGTCAGGCCGGTTGCCGGGGACGCGAGCGGGCCGGTTGCCGGGGACGCGAGCGGGCCGGTTGCCGGGGACGCGATCGGGCCGTCGTTAAGGCCGCGATCGCGTTGCTGCGGTCTCGGGGGGTTCGCGGTGCAGGGCGCCGCCATGGTAGATGCGTTGCGCATGCGCAGGGCGTAGGAGGACTGCAGGGAGATCGCGCATGCGCGAGGGGAGGACGAGAAAGCCCGCGAAGCCCTAGCCTACCAGGGAGGCTCTTGAAGAGGACTACAAGTCCCATGAGCCCCAGCAGCACCCCATGTGACGCCAGGGAGCCAATAGGGCTGCAGGAGCTCCCTGCTTGCAGGGAATTGATACATTTCGCGGGCAGAGAGCACATTGCAGTTGGTGACTGAAGCGGCTAGGGGAAGGAGGTAGGGTGCAGGGGTCAGTGACTCTCTGCACTAGGCCAGCAATCCCCTAGGCCCCAGACAGCCATGAGTCATCCTAGCTGAGTATTGTAGGGACAGGCCCTAGGTTAGGGACCCTGCCCCATTATCTATTGGCTAATAGTGTACCACGAACATTGATCAGTTGCTAAGAGGGAGCTGGACTATCTCCACGGAGACCAAGCTAGCAGTGACTGCGGCCTGCGGGCAGCAGACAGACCCTCGCCAAGGTACAGACGGTGTGGAGCTGCGGTGATATTATCCACGCTGGAATTCACCCCACGCGTAGGAGCATATCCCGGCGGATCCAACCCCAGTGGTATAGCAGCACCCGTGGCTGGAGCCCGGGCAGGTAACCCACAAACTCACGTGCACCAACAAGGCCTATCACCAGACATAGTGGCTGCGCAGTCACACACACATATTGGTATATGACTTGGGAGTGCGAGACATTGGGTTGGGGTTACTGGACATAGGGTGGATCACTCTTTGGAAGGTTAGCGTCCGCCGTGACATATAAGGTTAGCGTCCGCCATGACGCCTATGTGTTAGCGTCCGCCGTGGCGCCTAAGGTGGTAGCGTCCGCCGCGACGCATAGAGTGTGGGCTACTGCTGTAGTGCAAGTTAGCGTCCGGCGAGACGCCCTGGTCAGGTTGCCCTTAGCGAGGGACACCTGTTGTTATGTGTTGATGTTGTATTCATTCTATGCATCGTAGTAAAGGTATTAGTCATTATCAATTCAGTCGTATGTGGTTATTGATTGTCCTGCGAGGAACCACTCCCCCTCTGGTGGGAGCCATCGCAGGTGGAGGCGCTGCACCTATTGTAAGTGGTTGTCCATAGTATTGTATTGCCCCAGGTTCCCCGTGGCGGAAGCTCAGCCCTCCTGGTTACAAAACAGGTACAGCACCACACTGATAAGTAGTCAGATACACCTACCCACCTCAATCTCACTTAGGGTGGGGGTAAGAGGGCTACACAACATTAAAAATACACACCGTGATTCATCAGGTGGGGATCCTATCCCTAGTGTTGCTAGATATTTTTGGCTGGGCGTGGGAAGCTAAGACTTCAACTAGACTTTTTGGACACTTGGGGGGGTGTATGTGTGTCTGTGTTATTATTCGTGTATTCTCTTCCCACAGGCCAAACCCCTTGACCAATTCTAATAAAACTTTGAGGGTACCTTTCTCCCAATCTAACATAGATCTGCCAGAAGTGTCAACCAAATCAGTGCAGCACTCATCTTGTAATCCGTTTTATTAGTGATAAAAAATAAACGGTACATCTCATCGACCGGATTCTTGATACAAAACATTAAATGTATAATTTTGCAACTTGTATTACATTTTCAGACTAGTTGATGGAATAGTTTCAGACATTAAATTTTTTAAATGAAAATTAATTGGTACAGTAACTACGGTAACAAACAACACTGGAGATTCTAATAGGGACATCAATGTAAATGTACATACATGATCAGACTCCATGAGTAGTTTTTTGGATATGTAAATACTTATACATTTTCCACTTCGACCATTTTAATTCCCCCTTTTTTATTATTGTTACCACTAAAATGTTTCATTTATTTACATAATCTCTTGATGATGTTCACGATCTGTTTATACTGGTTAATGTCTCTCTGTCTCTCAGTCTCTCTCAGTCTCTCTGTCTCTCAGTCTCTCTCTCTCTCTGTCTCTCTGTATCAGACTCTCACATCTCCTGTCACAATGCCTTTGTCGGTCTGGTCAAGAGACATTTCTCCCTCTATTAGAGGTGAGAAAGACTGACTACAGTGCTCAATGCTCCATACCATGAGATCATTTTTTTATGCTATCCATAGAAAGCGTTGAATGACTTTGTTAATGAGGAACACTCCCTTCAAACCTCCTTTTCTTCCTCCCTCACACTTCTCCCCATGAATTATTCTCCCTACCCCCCCCCAATGTATTTCTCTCTCTCCCCCCATGTCTTTCTCTCCCTTCCAATCCTACCCATGCACACAAACTCCACACACAACAAAAAACTCCAACTACTCAACTCCACACAACTCCACACATCAACACTCCCCCCCCTCTAAGAATGTTACCGGGGCTGATTGGGATTCTCCAATCCCAACTGTGCTGCTGCTCAGCCAGTCGGGGGCGAGAAAACAGGCAGGGGGAGGAGGAAGTGCCTGTTTAGTGACGGCCCCGTCCCCGCATCAAGTAGAGCGCAGCTTCAGTCTCAAGCCTCCCTAGTAGAGATTGGGGATTTTTTGGAGCGGATTTGGATCAGCAGCGGATCGTCCGGTTCCTTTGGTCCATGGATTTCAGCAGATCAGTTTCAAAAAGTGCGATTCACGCTTTGCAATTTAAAAAAAAAAATATATTATTATTAATACAATCCGCGGATTCCGCGACCGTGGACGTTTTGGATTCTACCAATACGTCAACGGATTGTATCCAATGGCATTTTTTTTTAATGAATTAACACTAATTAAAATCTGTTTGAGGATTTTACAAAGCGAAATGGATTTTGGGGGGAAAATGCGAGAAATTCCTGGAAACGGATTCGAGCGGATTCCCAATCTCTATTCCCTTGCATAATCTTCAGCGCCAGCCAGCAAGGGCCCCCCTGTTCTGTCATGCCCCCCCCCACACTCCCCCTTGCATTGCGGGCTCTAGCGACACAGTGGTTACGCCACCGCACATGCTAAAACGCTCAGAACATCTACTCTTATCAAATATCCAATCTGCAAAATAAATGCACTACATTTGAACACCAGAGTAATGTAAAACTTAAGGAAACCATGAAAAAGGTGGCAGGTGAGTGATATTTGATATCATCTTGTATGGGGACCTAGCTTCTCAAAAATATTGATCTTGTCCTTTACTGCATTCCTATCTGATATCCCTTGGTAACTGTGGAGAATGTTTGCAGATAGTGTTACAGTAGAACGTGCAGAACAGGGGATACCTTGGGGTGGTTGTCGGCTTCCAATGCTTTGGCCAAATAATTTTACTTATGGGAAGAAAAACAAGTATTTAAAGCAGCACTACGTGTGGCATTGTGTTTTTAATTATTTAAAAAAAAAATATATATATATATATATATGTATCGGGTATTCCCTCTATCCCAATCACAGGTATAGTGTGAGTGTGTGGGAACCTATGTGTTACCAGGTGTGGTGCATATACCTGTAGGTTCACAAGAGGCCTGAGCCCCCGGTGATTGGGAACCTGGGGTGAGTCCTTTGGCTCGATCTGGTTTACAGCGCTTCCACCTGTGCAGGGTTCTAGAAATGTAGAAGGTTGCCTACACAGGACCCACATATACAATAAATACATACACGGAGATGTATATAACCAGTTTATATATATGCAGGAATAATACACACTTAATACCACTCCCCCTAGGGGGTAACTGCACAGTCTATAACGCAGTCCCAAAGTGTCTTTCACTCCACTAGGAATGTACCTTCCACCCACCACCGTGTGCCCCACACCGTGTCCACAGTTAACCCCTTTGTCCCGTGGTCAGCGCTGCCACTATGTGTAATTATAATATATATATAGGATACGTTGGTGCACTTAGGAAGGTACCTCCTGCACTCGGGCCTGCAAGCAACTTCGAAAAGGATCTGCCGCTTGGTGATCCCGTCTGATCCGGTGTTTCCTCGCATGGAGGTCCGCCAGGGGCGATTCCACCCTGGAGATAGTCTCTGTATCTTTGGTGCAGACTTGAGCCCAAGTCTCTTCTCGAGGAGCGCAGCGTCCGCTGTGTCCCTATCTAACGCTAGTACTACTGTGACAGGGTCCCTAACCTAGGGCCTGTCCCCGTAGCACCACAAGCTGGGGAGTTCAGGACCTATCTGGGGCCAAGGGGGGTTTGCTGGTCTAATGCAGTGGGTCACAGGCCCCTGCATGCACCTCCTTCCCCTAGCTCTCCTGGTCCAGCACTACTCGTCTCCCGCGCGCGCGAAATGTATCTATTCCCTGCAAGCAGGGAGCTCCCGCAGCCCTATTGGCTCCCTGGTGTCATGGGGCCGCTCTCGAGGCTCATGGAACTTATAGTCCCGTTTAAGAGCCTTCCCTGGTAGGCTAGGGTTCGCTCGCTTGCTGCTTGCGCATGCGCAACTATCCCGGCTGCCCAAACCTACTGCGCATGTGCAAACTATCCAAGATGGCGGCGCCCTGCACGGGAGCCGCCGAGAGCCCTAACAACGTGCCCTCGGCCCTAAAAACCGGCCGCTCACGTCCCCGGCAACCTCCGCACCAGTTCCCATCTGCCACTCACTCCTGCAATCGCCAACAGGTCCGCCATTGGGCTCGGCGGCACCCGTGATCGCCAGGTGAGGGAGGGGCGACGGGCAGAGGGGGACCTGGCTACATATATATAGACGTGTAGTAACCAGGGGGATCCTGATGACAGAAGACAGCACACCGCAATTATGATACCAAAAAGTGTGTATTGTGAACACAGGGCCGCCAACGTTTCGGTCCACGTAGAGGGACCTTCCTCAGGGCTGTGCAACAAGTGACTGTTCTAAGCACCCATATATACCCCCAACATCATACAATAAAACACCTGAAACCACTTAAAAAAACGAATTAACCATCCCAGGTACAACCCACCTCCAACAAGCAACAATAGGAAAACATTTTTACTAACCAGCACCAATCCGATAACTGCGTCTACGGTAAGTGATAGGGGACGTGCATAACAACAACATCTGTGCCCATACGTCACCTAACTCCCGATCGCATGCCTAGTAACCTGTAGAAACCATGCATTTGCTCAGACATCCCGTCGCATATGGCGCCTCTTTACCTACGTAGAGCTGCTGGCAGCTTAACTGAGTCGGTGAAGGAAAGTAGCGCATGCGCATCAACACCCTCGCAGACCGGAGGGTGTGTGCAGGGCCTGCACACGCATCTTCCTGTTGGCAAGAACGCCACCGGGTAGCTAGGTGCAGGGCCTGCTTTGCAGTCTGTACGCATCCTTCCCCCATAGACGCGGTCGAGCGACCATCAGTTGCGCACTGCGGGACATGTTGCGCGCGCACTATTCCTGTTGTCGGCATGGATGCCATCGGGTAGTTAGGCGCAGGGCCCGCTCTGCGAGGGTGTTGATGCGCATGCGATACTTTCCTTCACCGACTCAGTTAAGCTGCCAGCAGCTCTACGTAGGTAAAGAGGCGCCATATGCGACGGGATGTCTGAGCAAACGCATGGTTTCCAAAGGTTACTAGGCATGCGATCGGGAGTTAGGTGACGTATGGGCACAGATGTTGTTGTTATGCACGTCCCCCATCACTTATTGTAGACGCAGTTATCCCATTGGTGCTGGTTAGTAACATTTTTTCCTATTGGTGCTTGTTGGAGGTGGGCTGTACCTGGGATGGTTAATTCGTTTTTTTAAGTGGTTTTAGGTATTTTAATGTATGATGTTGGGGGTATATATGGGTGCTTAGAACAGTCACTTGTTGCACTGCCCTGAGGAAGGTCTCTCTACGAGGACCGAAATGTTGGCGTCCCTGTGTTCACAATACACACTTTTTGGTATCATTATTGCGGTGTGCTGTCTTCTGTCATCAGGATCCCCCTGGTTACTACACGCCTATATGCTTCATATGGGACAAGCATCTGCCTTCTATACAAACGTGAGTGCAAATCTCCATACCAATGGCTATATATATATATATATATATATATATATATATATATATATATATATATATATATATTCAAAATTGAAGCAGGGGGTCTCCAAAGCAGAACTGTGTTCATTTCAGCTCTGAGGACCCCCTACTTCTGGAGATGCTTACCTCCGTAAGTGGTGGTGGAAATACTGGGCGGTTTTAATGTCCCAGTCACGCTGGCCAATAGGAAGCCGCAATGGATGATGTCACAGCTTCCTATTGGCCCGCGCGTCACTTAAAGCCACTATGATGTTATGCACACAGTTCCTGGACTGCAGAGATATCGGCACCGCTACGAGGTAAGAATCTCTGGATGAATAGGATCCCCGGACCTGACATCAACATAGTTCACTCCCTAAAGGTTGCATTACCGCATATTTGTATTCTCGGCCTCCTTATTTCTTTGTTGCCACATATACTTTATCTTATATTAAAAAGTGCAGTGCTGTGTATATCTAGATGATGTGCGTTGCTAATGCTCACTGGCAGCATTGCCGTCATACCCAGATAGAGCTACGAGTCTCGAGGAGTAACAGTCACAGTGTCATGCTATTATGTCTCACTGCATGTTCTTTGCTAATACTGGGAAACAGCAAATGAACGCACAGCTGCCGCATGCCTTACACAGTAACAATGTTGCTGTACGCTATGAGTTCGGTGTATAAAACATATGCTATATTTTGTATGCATAGATAGACATCTCCTTTATCTAAACCATTGGCATGAAGCCAACTGAGATAGTATTCTAATGAAATATAGTGCAAATGTCACAAAATCTGCAGCACTCTCTGGTAGGGTAAATGCATATGTAGCCCTTTTTGTGACTGCCTGCATTAAGGAACTATGGGTGTTGCATATACCTGTGGCTTCAGGAGCTCTGAGCCTCCGCTATGTGGGAGCCTGGGGTCATACCCTTACTTATCGCGGTGCAGCGCCTCCACTTGCCCAGGATCCCCATGATAGAGAATATACCCTAAGCAAGAACGTAACAACCGTATTGTGCAACAGCAACCTTTTATGTATTTTGCATAATGAACAGACTAACTGCAGAGTATATATATATTAACGTTTCACACACACAGTGGCTCGGCCACACCTTATCAGGGATAATGTTCTGTACACACAGGTGGCTCTGCCACTCTCTCTCCCTAGGAGTATGTCCTGTAACCAGTATCTGTATTGTACCATATGGTATCACACTGATGCCCCAATTAGTTAGTGGGAGGCGGGATCAGCGCCTGTTGACCGGTGTAGGTGCACTTGTAGACAATGATACCTTCCGGTCACTGCGGTGACCGTCACACTCCACATAGGGTCCTTAGCGTTGTTCCAGCCTTCCGCCGACACTCCGTTATGTTGCGCCGTCTGTATCCAATCCAAGATGGCGACCGCAGCTCCGCAGCTCAAACCGCACTAAAGGGAAACGTCCCTAACAGCTATGGCCGTCCCTACAAAACGGCACCCTACGATGACAGGGGAATGCTCCTCGGGCCTGGGGAATGTCTCTCACCTAAGCGGGAAGGTCACTGACCCTCCGCTCACGCACACGAGGTCCCGCCAACCTCCTCCTTCACCTCCCTCTCGTGTCTGACCCACCGCCCACACGCATCCGGTTCCTCTATCCAGAGTCTCACACCTAATTGGTCCTCAGCCTCAGCTGACTCTCTCACAGTTCAGAGTTCAGAGTTCAGAGTCTCTACAGATTGGTTGCCCTTCGCGCGCTTCTCTCGCACATGCGCAGCCTAACTTGTACACAGTGACCTTGCTGGCAAAAGGACAATATGGCGCTTCCTTTGTAAATAACAGCGCGGAACCTTTATATATATGCACATCCTTACATTCTCCCCTCTCCAGAATCCAACGTCCCCGCTGGTCTATCTAAACCACATATATATAACTATTTACACGACCCTCTCTTTCCTAGATTAGGTTACACATTTCGTTAAACAGTACCATCACAGATTGCATCCTATGCCGAGCCCACTGCTGAGCCTCATAATGGGGTGCCCCAAATTGATCATATGCCATCCTCATGGGAGGCTGACTGGTTCTTTGACTTTGCCGAGGTTGATTCTCCTCTGCTTCCTCTGCAGAATATCCAGTCTCAACTGGTATTTCCATCTCTACCCTTGAGGGGTTTTCAGCATTAGTACAGTCTCTTTGGGGTGTGAAACAGGGACTTTGTGGATCTAGGGACTGACTCACTGGAGTCAAATGGTCAATGTTCGGGCCAAGAGGCTCTTTACCCGTGGTTCCTTCGGGAGATGCCTCCACGGCCGGAAGGCCCCTTTGAGAGGTTCCTTCCATTGGATCCTCAGAGGTGGCAATTTTTACAGTCTCTGGGCCATCCTCTGTGTGTTCAACTTCTCCATCTATGGGCGTGGCTGGGACTTCCAATTCGTCATTCCCTACTTGAGGTATGGGAAGTAGATGATTCCTATGCCACACTTTTACGCGGCCTTCAGAATCCTTGATCCGGTACACAGGAAGACCAGGCATCTGTGACTCCACCTCATACACACCCTCCCGCCACCGGTCTGCCAATTTATGCTTCCCAGGAACACCTAAGTTGCGTAAGAGGACCGCATCTCCGGGGTGAATTTCCTTGTGACGTACTTTGTGATCGTAGCGCCTTTTATTTCCCGCATTCAATTGCGCTGTCGTCCGTTCAGCCAATTTATAGGCCAGCTGTAAACTGTCCCTTAGCCGCTGTACATATCGAAAATGCGTCCTATTGGATACCCCATCGGTAGATATCCGCAGGCGCACATCCACCGGTAACCGGGCTTCTCTTCCGAACATCAAAAAATACGGGGTATACCCGGTGGACTCATGTCGGGTACAATTATACGCATGTACCAATGCCTCGACGTGTTTACTCCACTCCGTCTTTTGCGGGCTCGTCAAAGTTCCCAACATATCTAACAAAGTGCGATTGAACCGTTCAGGCAAAGCATCCCCTTCGGGGTGGTACGGGGTAGTACGCGACTTGGCAATGTTCAGTAGTGTGAGCAACTCCCGTATCAGTGTACTCTCAAAGTCCCTGCCCTGATCAGAGTGAAGACGATTTGGTAACCCATAGTGAATGAAATATTTCTCCCATAGTACTCGGGCCACCGTTACGGCCTTCTGGTCTTTCGTAGGGAACGCTTGGGCGTACCTAGTGTAGTGGTCAGTGATCACGAGAACATTACTAACGCCCCGACTGTCGGGCTCGATACAGAGAAAATCCATACACACCAAATCCATGGGACCCGAGCTTTTCAAGTGTGCCATAGGGGCCGCCCTGGTGGGCAGTGTCTTTCTTTGTAAACAGCGATTACACTTCCGACAATGTTGCTCCACGGACTCCCGCATTCTAGGCCAATAGAACCTATCCTGTAGTAGCCCAAATGTCTTGTCAATGCCCAGGTGACCATGGTCATCGTGAAGGGCCCGGAGGACTAGGGTTCTCAAACGTTCCGGCAAAAACAGCTGACGCCGATCGGGATGGTTATGATAGGGTATCACCCGATATAACAAACAATTGTCCATTTCGAACTTCCCAAACTCATTTGACAGGAGTTTCACCAAATCTTTGGGGGCTCGCTTCAGTATAGAAGGGTTGTTTTGTTGTACCGCTTGACGGGCTAGCTCCACTATGGGGTCTTGTGTTTGATAATGCACTAGATCCCTCCACGAGATGATATTATCTTCAGTGATGTTCATCCCTTCTCGACCTTGATAGGCCCGAGGAATAGCCCGCGAATGACATCCCAACGAGTCAACAACCCGTAATTCCGAGAATGCTACGTGGTCGTCGACTACCGCAGCCATGGAGCAAAGGGCACGAATCCCGGGACCCGGTATCTCTTCCCAAACTTCCTCATCAGGGGTGGATTGAAGGCCCTGTCGACGAGACAGAGCGTCGGCACCTATGTTGGTGTGTCCGGGTTTGTATTTAAGGTTGAACCTGTAGTTGGCTAGAGCAGCTAACCAACGGTGTCCCGTGGCGTCTAATTTGGCAGACGTATTTATATAGGTCATGGGATTGTTGTCCGTACGTACTTCGAACTGCACCCCATATAGGTAGTCATGCAGCTTATCCACCACAGCCCATTTTAGCGCCAAAAATTCCAGTTTATGGACCGGGTAATTCTGTTCGCTAGGGGTCAAGCTTCGGCTCGCATAGGCCACCGGACGTAGCCCGGTCTCATACTTCTGATGCAAGACCGCTCCTAATCCGCTAAGGCTAGCATCGACATGTAGGACATATTCTCGTTCTGGGTCCGCATAGGCCAAGACGGGAGCCTGAGTGAGGCTGGCCTTTAAGTTCTTGAAGGCCTGTTCACATTCTGGAGTCCAGGTCTCCCCAAAGGGCGTCTGCGCCGTGATGCCTTTCCTCCCGGTTTCTCCCGGGTATACTTTTAGAAGATCATTCAATCGCTTGGCCTTGCTGGAATAGCTCTCAACGAACCGCCGATAATAGCCACAAAACCCCAAGAAGGACCGCAACTCTTGGACATTTTGAGGTCTAGGCCAATTCACCACTGCCTCTATCTTCCCTGGGTCGGTGGATACTCCATCAGCCGATACAATATGACCCACATACGTCACAGAGGATCGACAGAACTTGCATTTGTCCAGGGACAGTTTTAGACCCTCCCCCTGAAGTCTATCCAGCACCTTCATCAGCCTCTCGGAGTGCTCCTCTAGAGTCCGCCCGAACACGATAATATCGTCCAGGTACACTAAGCACTCTCGCGGGTTAAGGTCTCCGAGGGTTTTTTCCATTAGTCTCTGGAACGTGGCCGGGGCCCCGCAGATCCCTTGAGGCATGCGGGTAAATTGGTAAAACCCTAATGGACAGATGAAGGCCGTTTTTTCTTGGTCTTCCTGGCCCATGGGCACTTGGTAATATCCGGACCTGAGGTCGAGCACACTGAACCATTTGCTTCCCGTCAGAGCGTTCAGGAGGTCCTCGATCCGGGGCAGTGTATACTGATCGGGGATAGTACGGGTATTCAGAGTTCTGTAATCCACACATAGATGGACCGTCCCGTTCTTCTTGCGGACTACCACGATGGGTGAGGCGTAAGGGCTCCGAGATTCCTGCACGATGCCAGCCATTTCCATCTCGGCGAGTAATCTCCTCACTTCTTCCACATCCCTGGGGGCAAGCCGCCGGGAGCGCTCCCGGAAGGGGGTAGCGTCGCTCATTCGGATGGTATGGTGGGCACTGCGACTGCACCCCACATCCATATCACTGGTGGAGAACACACTCCTTCGGTCGTGTAGCTCGTTCTGCAGTCTCTTCCTCCATTCATCCGGGAGTGGCGAGTCGCCGAAGTCAAATTCCAACACTGAATCAAAGGTAGTAGGTGAGCACCTAGATTGTCTCGTCGAAACCTTCTCCTCGGGAGTCACGGGGTATATCCTTCCCAGCGTCTGCCGCCGGTCAATAGTCATGGGGTACGGGGATATATTCTGCACGTACACCCAGGTGCGACTCGGAATCTTCCCGGGCCATTCCTTAACAGAGGCCAGTACTTTGTAGCCCAACCGTTGTTCGTCTTGGGCCACACTTTCCACGGTGAAGAGTTGATCCTCCGACCGTCGTCGGGGGTAGTGACAAGCAGCGACCATCATTCGTCCTTCCCCCGGGGGAATTTGAGTCAGCCCCCATTCTTGGCTGTAAAGGACGCCATACTCCTCTTCAGTCGCAATTTTACCGCAGACCTCTTGGAGGGCGGGGCAGGCCGCTAGGGCCAGCAGCGGGGCTTCTCCCGCTTCCTGCAAAAACTGGCGGAATACCGCGCGCACAATGTCAGCGTTGGTCCCCAAGATGATTGGGGCGCTGGGGTGGTCCTGAGGTTCAGGGCACACTAAGGCCTCCACTTCCATGGGGTGATGTTTACCCGTGTTCAGCTGGAGAATATCTAACTGCACCTTTACTACTCCGTCTATGGGGTAATCCTCATGACTCAATCCCCGTAGTCGCTAGGCATCCGCAGATAGTAACGGCAATTGGTGTAGGTGTTGGTCGTAGAAGGGCCGGTATACGATGGTCACTTGGGAGCCCAGATCCAACAATGCGGCGGCGTAGATGCCCTCGATAACTACCCGAAAAATGGAGGCGGGGCCAATTCGGTGGCTCTGAGAGGGCGGTGATGCCTTTTCATCCTCCAGAGTTTGGCACGGCATTGACTGCGCCGGTCGGGACGACGTCCTCCGCAAGGTGGGGCAGCGGGCCCGTAAATGTCCCATCTTTCCACATGCATAGCACTGCATTTGGCTGAGGTAATCCTCGCCTCTCCTGGTTGGTGAACTTCGCCCGGTCGGGGGACGAGATCTGGGTGTCACTGGGGGGATGACATCCTCGGGGTCGGGATCCCCAGATTCGGGCATGTCAGGCTTGGGTTCCACTTTCTTGACTTCCTTACTCCCGGGCTGTGGCTTCTTCCCGGTGGCCAGGTCACGCCCTAACAACACCGTCTCGTGCGCTTGGACCCGATCCATTAGGTCGTGAAACGACAAGGCTTGTCCGGGCGTTAGGCAGCTACTGACCCGCACCGACATGGGGTGTAGGGGTAGGAGCCCCCTCAACAGCTGAGTGGTGCGTAGTCCGTTGGCTTGTATCCTCGGCAACACGCCTTTCCTCACCAGATTCCAAAGGTCCAGGTGTAGTCGCCTGAGAAAATCGGACACCATTTCCCCTTCCTTCTGGGCTAACGCATGGAATTTGGCCATCAAAGCATACGTGTCCACCGGAGCTCCATACGCCTTTGTCAGGCAGTAGATGAGATCTGCCGCATCAGCTTCCGGATTGTCATCTCGGTAGTAGTGCACCATCTGGGATGCGGGGGGCCGTAAGCACTCAACGATGCGCTGCCTGCGGACCGCGTCCGTGCAGGTCCATTCAGGCAGTACCTGTTCGGTATGATCCAACCAGTCCTCTATCCCTACTTCCCCTTGGGGCGTGGGTTTCTCACCGGAGAAGGCCTTTAACTTCCTGTACTGGAGCGACTGGGTGGTGTTGTGGAGAGCGGCGGCTATGGCGGGAATAGAGGTGTCTCCCGGTAAGCTATCCCCGACTGCGGGGTAAGTGTCCAATCTTGATAAGCTAAGTCGGTTGAGGCCAGACCGCAGGCCGGACGGGGTGGGTGAGGAGCCTAGGTTCAGGGCTGCCGGCCAGCGAGGGTGCAGGCCACGGTCAGGGGAGTGGTCGGGGCCTCCGGTCGCGGCACCGACGGCGGGTGTATACTCTCTCTGTGGGGTGGAGGTGGCCAGGGGCGCAGGGGTGTCCGCCTGGACTATGGGGCAGCGCACCCCCGGGGCCTCGGGCAGTAGCAGTATACGGGGTAACGCCTCGGGGCATATATCTTGTTCAGTGGCATACAAGATCCGGCGCCAGGCCTGGTCGCGGTCATAAAAATGGTCTTGTACTTGGGCATTGTCCAGGAGCGGAAGCTTTCGGACCTGCTCGGTCACTGTGCCTAACGAGATCGTGGCGGGGACATGGCCCAGCGCGAAAGCACGGTTCAGGGGAATCCCGCGCCGCTGGGCCCACTTGCGCACCTCGAGCGCCGAGGGCACCGACATGATGTGGGTTGGTTGCACAATAAAAAAAAATGTGGGGGCACCCCAGGTCTAAGATCTCAGCAGCGCCTCCAAATGTAGCCCTTTTTGTGACTGCCTGCATTAAGGAACTACGGGTGTTGCATATACCTGTGGCTTCAGGAGCTCTGAGCCTCCGCTATGTGGGAGCCTGGGGTCATACCCTTACTTATCGCGGTGCAGCGCCTCCACTTGCCCAGGATCCCCATGATAGAGAATATACCCTAAGCAAGAACGTAACAACCGTATTGTGCAACAGCAACCTTTTATGTATTTTGCATAATGAACAGACTAACTGCAGAGTATATATATATTAACATTTCACACACACAGTGGCTCGGCCACACCTTATCAGGGATAATGTTCTGTACACACAGGTGGCTCTGCCACTCTCTCTCCCTAGGAGTATGTCCTGTAACCAGTATCTGTATTTTACCATATGGTATCACACTGATGCCCCAATTAGTTAGTGGGAGGCGGGATCAGCGCCTGTTGACCGGTGTAGGTGCACTTGTAGACAATGATACCTTCCGGTCACTGCGGTGACCGTCACACTCCACATAGGGTCCTTAGCGTTGTTCCAGCCTTCCGCCGACACTCCGTTATGTTGTGCCATCTGTATCCAATCCAAGATGGCGACCGCAGCTCCGCAGCTCAAACCGCACTAAAGGGAAACGTCCCTAACAGCTATGGCCGTCCCTACAAAACGGCACCCTACGATGACAGGGGAATGCTCCTCGGGCCTGGGGAATGTCTCTCACCTAAGCGGGAAGGTCACTGACCCTCCGCTCACGCACACGAGGTCCCGCCAACCTCCTCCTTCACCTCCCTCTCGTGTCTGACCCACCGCCCACACGCATCCGGTTCCTCTATCCAGAGTCTCACACCTAATTGGTCCTCAGCCTCAGCTGACTCTCTCACAGTTCAGAGTTCAGAGTTCAGAGTCTCTACAGATTGGTTGCCCTTCGCGCGCTTCTCTCGCGCATGCGCAGCCTAACTTGTACACAGTGACCTTGCTGGCAAAAGGACAATATGGCGCTTCCTTTGTAAATAACAGCGCGGAACCTTTATATATATGCACATCCTTACACATAGATAGGGTTTAATGCATCAAACAAGCATAAGGGGTCAGTACAAGAAAAGGGGAGCGACTTTTCGGACCTACCGGTCCTATATCCACATATTTAATGAAATATATACATATTGTAAGAGTTGTTTTGTAATATTTCCCTTTAAGACTTGTGACACGGTCCCCCTGGGCCCCCCTTCATCCCCTTACCTTCCGCTGTGGCTGTGGCCGGCAGTGGGGGATGGGGAGAGTGCGGGGAGTTCTGTGGGCAGTTGGAGCGGCGACCAAGTTGCCAACGGCTCCCATAGCAGGGCACCGCCATTTTGTTAATCCTCGTGCATGCGAAGTGTAGTCACACATGTGCAGAGAATCCCCTAGTCCGGCGGCCATGTTGGATTTGGCGTCAGCGTGAGAGACACTTCGCACATGCGCAGCAGGCGGCCAATATGGGAAAGGCTCAAGACAGGGACTACATGTCCCATGAGCCTCAAGAACAGACGTCACAAGCTGCAGCTTAGCCAATAGGGCGGCTGCACTTGCAGTTAAGGCAGTTATACAGTTAAGGCAGTTATACAGTTGAGCAGTTAGGTAGTTAGTGTGTCAGTGGTAGCTGGGACATCAGAAGGGTAGGGTGTGTGTGTTTGTAGGGAGTCAGTGACCCACTGCACTAGGCCAGAGCGCCCCTTAGGCCCCAGCTAGTTCAACACTCCTCTCAGCTTGTGGTTGCTGCAGGGACAGGCCCATAACTAGGGACACTGCCTTGTAGTACCAGAGTGAGGGACACCGTCAGGACGAGGCTACATTCTTATCTCAGGTGATTTGGCCCAGACACCTGCAACAAAGAACAATCTCATACGGTGGTACAATCCATGCGGACCCACCCCACGTAGAGGCGGAGGCTTCGCGGTTGCTGTCACTGGATCCGTGGATCCCATCAGCATCACTGTGCACCCGGGTGTGGACACACCCGGCAGTTACCCAACTAAGTGCACCAACCATACACGGGCTAGTTGGGACAGCGCTGTCTCAAACACTTGGGTGGGTGATTGATCCGGTGGACACTGGGACGGGCCAGTGCCTGGAGCACCTTAGTTCATTGGGTTAAACTCCACTGGGATGTGGACACGGGTTCTGCGAGGCCTGCGAGTGGGTATCACCTTTATTATTGGTTCTCTGATGTGTGCAGTGAACTGTTATTGTTTTACCCGTGTGTATTTTTTATTGTCCTGTAACGGGGTAATTCCACATAGTAGAATCCCATTACAGGTGGAGGTGCTACCGAGCATCAACTCAGGTACACCTCTGGTTCCCAGCAGCGGAGGCTCAGGTTATCACACATACCGTAGCCACACATCTCCCAGGGGGTTATGGGGGGAAATTGTGTTACACACTATTGGCTATTAAAGATATAAATAAACCATATTTTACCCTCTTATACAGTAAGTACAGTAACACAATCAATTCGTCACTGTAGAGGTTACATTCATTAAATGCATTTTTTTACCTTTTTTCCTGAAAATAGGTTTAGTAAAGAAAATAAATTTGAAGGACTCATTAAAGACCCCTAATATTCAGAACGTATCACATCCAAATACCTTCCTTTTTTAAATACAGATTTTTTCCTGTCAAAAGAACATTTAATTGCCGTTTACCGAGTACTCAAAGAATGTAGTTAATGACTTTTACTTCTACAGTGACAAATTAATCTCAAAGAACAGGCAAATTACCCCCATGTCTCCATTAGTCTAGGAACTGATCAACAGCGAGATTTAAGAGAAATAATTGAAGAAAAAAAAATCATACAGAATTAACTCTACATACGGTATATAATAGTTCTCCTATCTAGCAATTGTACAGTGCATTTATTATTTTAGGAATTCAAATTGCGGGTATTTGAGTTAATAGGTTTATTGTATAGTTATATTTGAATACTCTACTGTATTCCAACATTTTAGAACAGTTTGTTATCAAATACTTATATTCTTCATGTCGCCTTAAGATACAGCAAGAAATAACATTAAAAGGAAAAGAATCAACAATTGCTTTTCTATGACAGTGAAGTCTATAAATAACACCTCTATTAAATGTTCCATTTGGATACCACTGTTCCATAGTGCATAAATTTTGTAACATTTTGTCCTTGTTCTAAACAGTAGCCTATAAAAATAAATGCTTAAGAGAATACTACTGTAACTACGTGTTGTTTCTGGTTGATAACAGGAATGGGACTGGGTAATAAAATGTAAATATAAAGTGTTTCCAAATATGTATGATACTTACAAAAAGTACTACAATAAATATGTCATATATTATAATAATTTCTGCTAATTAAAACTCTTTTCATTACCATTCATGCAAGCATATCTGTTTTAGAATAAATGATGTTAAAGCTGCAGACCAAGCAATACCCTACATGTGTTTTTTATTTAAATAAACCAGTTCTGTACTATGAGAAAATAATTTCTAGCATTTATTTGAAACAACTCTGAATTAAACTTGTAATGTATTATAATGTAACAAGCATTTTTTGTTTGTACAGTATATCAATCATTTACAAAGTCACATATGCTGAGTCAGCAGCTTGGGCTGCTGATTTAATAGACACTATAAGCCAGTGTCTGATATACTGCAGTCCTTCTGTATAGGGAGTCAGGACTACACTTTATAGATAACTAGCTGAGAGCCCCGGCGTTGCCCGGGATGTTTGTGGTGTGGGGGTGGCATTTGGGTGGGGAGTGGTCCACGCGGGCCATGGCGGTGTGCGGTGGTACTAATGCTGTGGCTGTACTGATGGTGATTGTATCGGTGTGCTGATTTGGGAGGGTTTGGTGCTGATGTGGGGGTGCGGATGTGGGGGTGCCGATGGGGGAGGTGCAAAGGTGGCGATGTGTGGGTGCTGATGGTGTTGATGGGGGCTGGGAATGGCGGGGAGCCGAGAATGCCAGTGTGCTGGGGGGGGGGGGGCATGGGATACCGGTGTGCTGATGTGGTGGTGCTGGGGATAGTGTGTGTGTGTGTGTGTATACATTGTATGTGTATGTGTGTGTGTGTGTATGTGTACGTGTGTGTATACATGTGTGTGTGTATACATGTGTGTGTGTGTATACACATGTGTGTGTGTTTACACATGTGTGTGTGTATACACATGTGTGTGTGTATACGTGTGTGTATACACGTGTGTGTATATACATTGTGTGTATGTATATATTGTGTGTATGTATATATTGTGTGTATGTATACATGTGTGTGTGTATATACACGTGTATACATGTTTGTGTGTGTGTATACATGTTTGTGTGTATACATTGTATGTGTGTGTGTGTGTGTGTATAAGTGTGTGTGTGTATACATGTGTGTGTGTGTGTATAAGTGTGTGTGTGTGTGTATAAGTGTGTGTGTGTATACGTGTGTGTGTACATGTGTGTGTACATTTGTGTGTGTGTATACATGTTTGTGTGTATACATGTTTGTGTGTATACATGTTTGTGTGTGTGTATACACGTGTGTGTGTGTATACATGTGTATATGTGTGTATACATGTGTGTGTGTATACATGTGTGTGTATACACGTGTGTGTGTATACACGTGTGTGTGTGTGTATACATGTGTGTGTATACACGTGTGTGTGTGTATACATGTGTGTGTATACGTGTGTGTGTGTATACATGTGTGTGTGTGTTTATACGTGTGTGTGTGTGTGTGTGTATACGTGTGTGTGTGTGTATACATGTGTGTGTGGTGTGTGTATATATGTGTGTGTGTATACGTGTGTGTGTGTGTGTGTGTATACATGTGTGTGTGTTTATACGTGTGTGTGTGTGTTTATACGTGTGTGTGTGTGTATACGTGTGTGTGTGTGTATACATGTGTGTGTGTATATATGTGTGTGTATACCTGTGTGTGTATACGTGTGAGTGTATACGTTTGTGAGTGTATACGTGTGTGTGTATGTCTCCATGTGTGTGTGTGTATGTCTCCATGTGTGTGTGTACGTGTCTACGTGTGTGTGTGTGTGTGTGTGTGTGTGTGTCTACGTGTACATGTGTGTGTGTGTACGTGTGGTGTACGTGTGTACGTGTGTGTGTGTGTCTACGTGTGTGTGTGTGTGTCTACGTGTGTGTGTGTGTGTGTGTGTGTGTCTGTTTGTGTATACGTGTGTGTGTTTCTGTATACGTGTGTGTTTGTGTGTGTGTTTCTGTATACGTGTGTTTGTGTATACGTGTGTGTGTGTCTACGTGTGTGTGTGTGTCTACGTGTGTGTGTGTGTCTACGTGTGTTGTGTGTGTGTGTGTGTTGTGTCTACGTGTGTGTCTACGTGTGTGTTGTGTGTCTACGTGTGTGTGTGTGTCTACGTGTGTGTGTGTCTACGTGTGTTGTGTGTGTCTACGGTGTGTGTGTGTGTGTTTACGTGTGTGTGTGTGTGTCTACGTGTGTGTGTGTGTGTGTCTACGTGTGTGTGTGTGTGTGTCTACGTGTGTGTGTGTGGGGGGGGGGGGAGGTGGTGGGAAGGGGGGGAGGTGGTGAGAAGGGGGGGGAGGTGGGAGGAGGGGGGGGGAGAGGTGGTGGGAAGGGGGGGAGAGGTGGTGGGAAGGGGGGAGGTGTGCGAAGGGGGGGAGGTGGTGGGAAGGTGGGAAGGGGGGGAGGTGGTGGGAAGGTGGGAAGGGGGGGAGGTGGTGGGAAGGTTGGGAAGGGGGGGGAGGTGGTGGAAGGTGGGAAGGGGGGGGAGGTGGTGGGAAGGGTGGGAAGGGGGGGGAGGTGGTGGGAAGGTGGGAAGGGGGGGGAGGTGGTGGAAGGTGGGAAGGGGGGGGAGAGTGTGGGTGGGAAGGTGGGAGAGGGGGGGGGAGGTGGTGGGAAGGTGGGAAGGGGGGGTGGTGGGAAGGTGGGAAGGGGGGGCGAGGTGGTGGGAAGGTGGGGGGAGGTGGTGAGGAGGGGGGAGGTGGTGGGAGGTTGTAAGGGTGGAGTGAAGGGAAGGTGAAGGGGGGGTGAAGGTGGGGGTGGAGGGGAGGTGAAGGGGGGTGGTGGAGGGGACTGAAGGGGGGTGGAGGGGAGGTGAATAGGAGGTGAAGGGGGGGTGGAGGGGAGGTGAAGGGGGGGGGTGGAGGGGAGGTGGAGGGGAGGTGAAGGGGGGGTGGAGGGGGAGGTGAAGGGGGGGTGGAGGGGAGGTGAAGGGGGGGTGGAGGGGAGGTGAAGGGGGGGGTGGGTGGAGGGGAGGTGAAGGGGGGGTGGAGAGGGGGGGTGAAGGGAGGTGGAGGGGGGGTGAAGGGGAGGTGAAG